>NW_025726280.1:955500-1274000 GCF_021461395.2 Schistocerca americana | reverse complement strand
GGGTGGTCATATGGAGGATATAATCATTCACACGTATCTACATCTACATCTACATCTACACGGATACTCTGCAGATCACATTTTAGTGCCTGGCAGCTGGTTTATTGAACCACCCTCACAGTTCTCTATTACTGTAATATCGTACAGCGCGCGGAAAGAAGGAACACCTATATCTTTCCGTACGAGCTCTGATTTCCCTTATTTTATCATGGTGATCGTTTCTCCCTATATACGTCGGCGTTAGAAAACTATTTTCGCATTCGGAGGAGAAAGTTGGTGATTGAAATTTCGTGAGAAGATTCGGCCGCAACGAAAAACGCCTTTGCTTTCATCATGTCCAACCCAAATCCTGTATCGTTTCAGTGGCACTCTCTCCCATATTTCGAAATAATTCAAAACGTGCTGCCTTTCTTTGAACTTTTTCGATGTACTCCGTCAATCCTATCTGGTAAGGATCCCACAATGAGCAGCAGTATTCTAAAAGAGGACGGACAAGCGTAGTCTCCTTAGATCTGTTACATTTTCCAAGTGTCCTATCAGTAAAACGCAGTCTTTGGTTAGACTTCCCCACAACATTTTCTATGTGTTCGTTACGATTTAAACTATTCGTAATTGTAATATCGAGGTATTTAGTTTAATTTACGGCCTTTAGAATTGACATATTTCTCGTGTAACCCAAGTTTAATCCATTCCTTTTAGCACTCATGTGGATGACCGCACATTTTTCCCTATTTAGGATCAACTGCCAGCTTTCGCACCATACACATATCTTTTCTGAATAGTATTCCAATTTTTTTTATCTTCTGATGACTTTACAAGTCGATAAACGACAGCGTCATCTGCAAACAGCCGGCCGAAGTGGCCGCGCGGTTCTGGCGCTGCAGTCTGGAACCGCGAGACCGCTACGGTCGCAGGTTCGAATCCTGCCTCGGGCATGGATGTGTGTGATGTCCTTAGGTTAGTTAGGTTTAAGTAGTTCTAAGTTCTAGGGGACTAATGACCTCAGCAGTTGAGTCCCATAGTGCTCAGAGGCATTTGAACCATTTGAGCCATCTGCAAACAATCTAAACGGCTGCTCAGATTGTCTCCCAAATCGTTTATATAGGTGAGGAGCAGCAAAAGGCCTATAACACTACCTTGGTGAACGCCAGAAATCACTTCTGTTATTCTCGATGACTTTCCGTCAATAATTGCGAACTGTGAATTCTTTGACAGGAAGTCACGAATCCAGCCACATAACCGAGACGATATTCCATAAGCACGCAATTTCACTACAAGTCGCTGGTGCGGTACAGTCTAAAAAGCCTACCAGAAGCCAAGAAATACGGAATTAATTTGAAATCCCTTACCAATAGCACTCAACACTTGATATGAATAAAGAGCTAGTTGTGTTTCACAAGAACGCTGTTTTCTAAATCCGTGTTGACTGTGTGTCAATAGACTGTTTTGTTCGACGTAATTCATTATGTTCGAACACGCTATATGTTCCAAAATCCTCCTGCATGTTGATGTTAATGATATGGGCCTGTAATTTAGTGGATGACTCCAACTACCTTTCTTGAATATTGCTGTGACATGCGCAACTTTTCCAGTAAGCGTTTGCAAAAAACAAAAACAAACAAAAATATCATTACATTTTCAATATATTTTGTATGTTCTATTTCTGTTAATCTGGTCTTCAGTCCAGGGACTGGTTTGATGCAACTCGCCATATTACTCTATCCTGTGCAAGCTTCTTCAGCTCCCAGTACCTACTGCAGCCTACATCCTTCTAAATCAGTTTCGTGTATTCATCTCTTGGTCTCCCTCTTCGATTTTTACCTTCCACGCTGCCCTCCAACACTAAATTGGTGATCCCTTGATGCCTCAGAACATTTTCTACTAACCGATCCCTTCTTCTAGTCAAGGTGTGCCACAAATTTCTCTTCTACCCAATTCTCTTCAGTACCACCACATTAATTACGTGATCTACCCATCTAATCTTCAGCATTCTTCTGTAGCACCACGTTTCTGAAGCTTTTTGTCCAAACTATTTATTGTCCATGTTTCACTTCCATACATGGGTACACTCCGTGCAAATACTTCCAGAAACGACTTCAAAATGGTTCAAATGGCTCTGAGCACTATGGGACTCAACTGCTGTGGTCATCAGTCCCCTAGAACTTAGAACTACTTAAACCTAACTAACCTAAGGACATCACACACATCCATGCCCGAGGCAGGATTCGAACCTGCGACCGTAGCAGTCGCACGGTTCCGGACTGCGCGCCTAGAACTGCGAGACCACCGGGGCCGGCCAGAAGTGACTTCCTTGCACTTAAAACTATACTCGGTGTTAACAAATTTCTCTTCTTCAGAAACGTTTTCCTTGCAATTGCCAGTCTACATTTTATATCCTCTTTACTTCGACCATCATCAGTTATTATGTTCGCCAAATAGCAAAATTCCTTTACTACTTTAAGTGTCTCATTTCCTAATCTAATTCCTTCAGCATCACCCGACTTAATTCGACTACATTCCATTATCCTTGTTTTGATTTTGTTGATGTTCATCTTATACCCTCCTTTCAAGACACTGTCCATTCCGTTCAACTGTTCTTCCAAGTCGTTTGCTGTCTCTGACAGAATTACAATGTCATCGGCGAACCTCAAAGTTTTTATTTCTTCTCCATACCTACTTCGAATTTTTGTTTCCTTTTTCTGCTTGCTCAATATACAGATTGAGTAACATAGGGGATAGGCTACAACCCTGTCTCACTCCCTTCCCAACCACTGCTTCCCTTTCATGTCCCTCGGCTGTTATAACTGCCATCTGGTTTCTGTAAAAATTGTAAATAGCCTTTCGTTCCTTGTATTTTACCCCTGCTACCTTCAGAATTTGAAAGAGAGTATTCCAGTCAACATTGTCAAAAGCTTTCTCTACAAATTCTAGTAACGTAGGTTTGCCTTTCCTCGATCTATTTTCTAAGATAAGTCGTAGAGTCAGTATTGCCTCACGTGTTCCAAGATTTTTACGGAGTCCAAACTGATCTTACGCGAGGTCGGCTTCTACTAGTTTTTCCATTCGTCTGTAACGAATTCGCGTTAGTATTTTGCAACCGTGGCTTATTAAACTGATAGTCGGTAATTTTCACACCTGTCAGCACCTGCTTTCCTTGGGATTGGAATTATTATACTTGTGGTGTCACCGCCAGACACCACACTTGCTATTTGGTAGCTTTAAATCGGCCGCGGTCCATTAGTACATGTCGGACCCGCGTGTCGCCACTGTCAGTGATCGCAGACCGAGCGCCACCACACGGCAGGTCTAGAGAGACTTACAAGCACTCACCCCAGTTGTACGGACGACGTAGCTAGCGATGCAACACTGACGAAGCCTCGTTTATTTGCAGAGAAGATAGTTAGAATAGCCTTCAGCTAAGTCAATGGCTACGACCTAGCAAGGCGCCATAGCAAGTGATAGTTATCGTATGAAGCATGTCTCATCAAGAACGATGTATACAAATGATGGATTAAAGTTAAGTATTCCAGAAGCTACGTACTTTTCTTTATAGCATTCATTACGTATCCTGTTTCAGACCTCAGGGCATCCTGCGTGAACTTATAGCGTGCATTTCGGCCTTCTCTAGCAATATAACAATACTCTTCTTGAAGTCTGAGGGTATTTCGCCTGTCTCGTACATCTTGCTCACCAGATGGTAGAGTTTTGTCGGGACTGGCTCTCCCAAGGCCGTCAGTAGTTCTAATGGAATATTGTCTACTCCCGGGGCCTTGTTTCGACTCAGGTCTTTCAGTGCTCTGTCAAACTCTTCACGCGGTATCGTATCTACCATTTCATCTTCATCTACATCCTCTTCCATTTCCATAATATTGTCCTCAAGTGCATCGCCCTTGTATAGACCCTCTATATACTCCTTCCCCTTCTTTGCTTAGAACTGGGTTTCCATCTGAGCTCTTGATACTGAGACAAGTGGTTCCCTTTTCTCCAACGATCTCTTTAATTTTCCTGTAGGCAGCATCTATCTTACCCTTGTAAGATAAGCCTCTACATCCTTACATTTTTCCTCTAGCCATCCCTGCTTAGCCATTTTGCACTTCCTGTCGATATTTTTGAGACGTTTGTATTCCTTTTTGCCTGCTTAATTTACTGCATTTTTATATTTTCTCGTGTCATGAATTAAATTCATTATATCTTCTGTTACCCATGGATTTGTTAGCCCTCGTCTTTTTACCTAGTTGATCCTCTGCTTCCTTCACTACTTCATCCCTCAAAGCTACCCATTCTTCTTCTACTGTATTTTTTCCCCTATTCCTGTCAATCGTTCCCTAATGCTCTCCCTGAAACTCTCTACAACCTCTGTTTCTTTCAATTTCTCCAGGTCCCATCTCCTTAAATTCCCACCTTTTCGCGGTTTCTTCAGTTTTAGTCTACAGTTCATCTGTCTTACAATTTGAAACCCGGTTCTATAGGCCATTGATATTCGTCGCTAGTTTTCAGACAGTCTGTTATTCCGTGACAGGCCTTTCCAGAAATAAGATCAGGCGATTTTCTCCGGGGGGGGGGGGGGGGGGGGGGCACGTTCCTCAACATCCAGGATGCAGGATTGTACAACCAAGGTCTCCTGTGTGTGTCATCCGTCGTTGGGAAAAGTGTGTGGCTCTGTGGGGTGAATACGTGGAGAGGCAGTGGCGCCGTCCCCCAGCCTCCGCGACTAGCCCTGCAGCAGATGGTGGCAGACGTCGACTGCGCCGGTGATTGCTTCATTTGGTCTCAGCGCCCCTGAGTCGCCCGCTTTCTTTAGGTTCTTTTTCTTTACGGCAGGTGTGTGAGAACAGGCGCCGCCCAAATACGGCGACCAGTGGATTGTAGCGGGGTGCAGGGTTGGGTTTTACGACGCCGCCTTCTAATTGGCCGCTGGTTCGGCCGCCGGCCGGCAGATCGCGCTGTCGTCACAGGACACCGCCCGGCGGTCTCGTTACCGCCGAGCGTGTTTGTCGACCATAAAACGTGCCTGCCTTGTGGGTGAGCGGGGCTGTTGCTCATTAGATAAATACCTTCTGGCACGTAGGGACTCACCCAATAAGAATTAATAATTGTACTTCTGTTTTTATTTCTGAATCGTCAGTCTGCTGACTAGCTTCATGTGGCCCAGCACTCATTCCCATGCGGTGCCAAGATCTTCATCCCCGAGTGCAACTTTGCAACGTAAGACCTGAATTATTTCCCGGATGTACAAGGAAGCATCAAAGAAATTGGTATAGGCACGAGTATTGGAATACAGAGATATGTAAATAGGCAGAACACGGCGCAGCGATCGGCAATGCTTATACAGGCTGTTACAAAAAGATACGGCCAAACTTTCAGGAAACATTCCTCACACACAAATAAAGAAAAGATGTTATGTGGACATGTGTCCGGAAACGCTTAATTTCCATGTTAGAGCTCATTTTAGTTTCGTCAGTATGTACTGTACTTCCTCGATTCACCGCCAGTTTGCCCAATTGAAGGAAGGTAATGTTGACTTCGGTGCTTGTGTTGACATGTGACTCATTGCTCTACAGTACTAGCATCAAGCACATCAGTACGTAGCATCAACAGGTTAGTGTTCATCACGAACGTGGTTTTCCAGTCAGTGCAATGTTTACAAATGCAGATGCCCATGTAATGTATGGATTAGCACGGGGCAATAGCCGTGGCGCGGTACGTTTGTATCGAGGCAGAATTCCAGAACGAAGGTGTCCCGACAGGAAGACGTTCGAAGCAATTGATCGGCGTCTTACGGAGCACCGAACATTGCAGCCTATGACTCGCGACTGGGGAAGACTTAGAATGACGAGGACACCTGCAATGGACGAGGCAATTCTTCGTGCAGTTGACGAGAACTTTAATGTCAGCGTCAGAGAAGTTGCTGCTGTACAGGGTAAAGTTGACCACGTCACTGTATGGAGAGTGCTTCGGGAGAACAAGTTGTTTCCGTACCGTGTACAGCGTGTGCAGGCACTATCAGCAGCTGATTGGCCTCCACGAGTACACTTCTGCGAATGGTTCATCCGACAATGTGTCAATCCTCATTTCAGTGCAAATGTCCTCTTTACGAATGAGGCTTCATTACAACGTGATCAAATTGTAAATTTTCACAATCAGCATGTGTGGGCTGACGAGAATCCGCACGCAATTGTGCAAACACGTCATCAACACAGATTTTCTGTGAACGTTCGGGCAGGCATTGTTGGTGATGTCTCGATTGGGCCCCATGTTCTTCCATCTACGCTCAATGGAGCACGTTATCACGATTACATACGGGATACTCCACCTGTTGTGCTAGAACACGTGCCTTTACAAATACGACACAACATGTGGTTCGTGCACGATGGAGCTCCTGCACATTTCAGTCGAAGTGTTCGTACGTTTCTTAACAGCAGATTCGGTGACCGATGGATTGGTAGAGGCGGACCAATTCCGTGGCCTCCACGCTCTCCTGACCTCAACCCTCTTGACTTTCATTTATGGGGGCATTTGAAAGCTCTTGTCTACGCAACCCCGGTACCAAATGTAGAGACTCTTCGTGCTCATATTGTGGACGGCTGTGATACAATACGCCATTCTCGAGTGCTGCATCAGCGTATCAGGGATTCCATGCGATGGAGTGTGGATGCATGTATCCTCGCTAACGGAGGACATTTTGAACATTTCCTGTAACAAAGTGTTTGGAGTCACGCTGGTACGTTCTGTTGCTGTGTGTTTCCATTCCATGATTAATGTGATTTGAAGAGAAGTAATAAAATGAGCTCTAACATGGAAAGTAAGCGTTTCCGGACACATGTCCACATAACACATTTTCTTTCTTTGTGTGTGAGGAATGTTTCCTGAAAGTTTGGCCGTACCTTTTTGTAACACCCTGCATAAGACAACGAGTGTATAGCGCACTTGTTATATCGGTTACTTCTGCTACAAAGGCAGGTTATCAAGATTTAAGTGAGTTTGAACTTTGTGTTATAGTCGGCGCAGGAGCGATGTGAGACAGCATAGCGATGGCGTTGGTATTTACGCGTAGACCATTTCAGAAGCGTACCGCGAATATCTGGAATCCGCTAAAACACCAAATCTCCGACATCGCTACGACCGGAAAAAAGATCCTACAAGAAGGGGACCGACGACGACTGAACAGAATCATTCATCGTGAAAGAAGTGCGACCCTTCCGCAAATTGCTGCAGATTTGAATGCTGGGCCATCAGCAAGTGTCAGTGTGCGAAACATTCAACGAAATCATCGATAGGGGTTTTCGGAGCCGAAGGCCGACTCTTGTACCCTCGGTGACTGCACGACACAAGGCTTTACTCTTCGCCTGACCCCGTCATCACCGACATTGGACTGTTGATGACTGGAAACATGTTGCCCGGTCGGACGAGTCTCGTTCCAAATTGTATGGAGCGGATGGACGTGTACGGGTTTGCAGACAACCTCATGAATCTATGGACCCGGCATGTCAGCAGGGGACTGTTCAAGTTAGTGGAGGCTCTGTAATGGTGAGGGGCGTGTGCAGTTGGAGTGATATGGGACCCCTGATACGTTTGGATACGACTCTGACAGGTGACACATACGTAAACATCCTGTCTGATTACCTGCATCCATCCGTGTCCATTGTGCATCCCGCGGACTCGGGCAATTCCAGCAGGACAATGTGACAGCCACTTACAGAGTGGCTCCAAGAACACTCTTCTGAATTTAAACACTTCCGCTGGGCACCAAACTCCCCAGACAACATTATTGAGCATATCTGGGATGCCTTGCAGCGTGCTGTTCAGAAGAGCTCCCCACCCCCTCTTACGGATTTGTGGACAGCCCTGCAGGATTCATGGTGTCAGATACCTCCAGCACTACTTCAGACATCAGTCGGCTCCATGACACTTCGGTCCTCCCGGGGGCCTGCACGATATTACACAGGTGTGCCAGTTTCTTTGGCTCTTCAATGTATTCCAGTCTCTGTCTTGCCGTAGAGTTTTTACTCTCTGTAGCTCCCTCAACGTTATCCCCTGATGTCCTATGATCTTGCACCTTCTCCTTGACAGTGTTTCCACACAGTTCTTTCCTCGCCGATTCTGCGCAGAACCTCCTCCTTTCTTACCTTATCTGTCCACCCAATTTTCAACATTCTTCTGTAGCACCACTTCTCAAATGCTTCGATTCTCCTCACTTTCGGTATTCCCGCTGCCCATCAATCATCGCCACACACCGTCGTGGTCCAAATATACTTCTTCAGAAATTTCGTCCTCAAATTATGCCCTTTGTTTGACACCTACAGGCTTCTTTTCGCTCGGTAAGCCGTCTTTGCCTCCACTAGTCTGCTTCTTATTACGTCGTTGCTACGCCAGTCAGACGTATTTGCCTTCATACCGTCTGTTGCGTGGTTGCCAGTCTGTATATTAAGTTTATCGCTAGTTTCGTAGCTGTCACTCTCCATAACTTCTGTCTTTCCTTGGTTTTCACTCAGTCCATACCCTGCTACCCTGTACTTATTAAATTGTTAAAAAAAATGGTCAAATGTGTGTGAAATCTTATGGGACTTAACTGCTAAGGTCATTAGTCCCTAAGCTTACATACTACTTAACCTAAATTATCCTAAGGACAAACACACACACCCATGCCCGAGGGAGGACTCGAACCTCCGCCGGCACCAGCCGCACAGTCCGTGACTGCAGCGCCTTAGACCGCTCGGCTAAACAATTTAAGTTAGTATTGGTTATGGTATGGGATTAGTAGAGGGGATGACCGTGTGTGTGTGTGTGTGTGTGTGTGTGTGTGTGTGTGTGTGTGTGTGAACTCGCTCTCGGCTATTCTGACAACAGACGTGAAGGTGGAGATGTGCCGCAAATAAGCCGGCAAGCAATGGAATGCGGCCTTAACATGTGTGTTGGACCGCACTGAGTTAAGAAGGTGTCAGACAGAGGACGCGCGCGGCCTGGCTTGGATAGTCATGTTCGGCGTGTAGGTGATATGAATTTCTCAGATGTTAGGTGCGAATGCGGCTGTGATCAAGTCATGTTTGAGGGGTTGAACAGAGACCTTTGAGTGAATTGAGAGCTGTCGGACGTGTGACTTGGTGTGGGACAGGTTCAATGCGGGCGTCTGTTGAGTTATTTTGCTATGCGTTATTTGGACGGATTACGAGTACTGATGATGTTTGCAGTTATGTGTACTGTATTATTTAGGAGCAGTTTGATATTGTGCACTGAAATTAGGAGCTGTTTGCGTGTCTGCCGACTGTGCAACATGACACCAGGTCCGTCAGGGGGAGTGTTTGTTGTTTGAGAGTGATAGATATATTCGATGCCTAAATAAAATGTTGTTAGATCGAATTGCCGAGGCAAGTAGATACGAGAGCGCGAGGGATGTGATTGCAGTATATCTTCGTCTCTCAGCGGTTAACTACAGGTGGGGCGGGCGATGTCCTCGGCTTATGTACTGGGGGTGTGCTCTGGTCATGTCATAGACCGTGTGGATTGAACAACAGTATTCGGGCCATAGTTTAGCTAGAATAATTACGGAGGAGTATGTCCGACGCGAGTATAAAGGTCCAGGCTGTGACGTGGGCGGTCTCGCGCTCGTGGTGTGTGAGAGAGGCAAAGCCGACGATTTTGAATCATCACAGGTTACTTAGGTTAGTGGCTTCGTCTGCCACAATTTTCTTGTGTTGGTAGCGAAACACAAACTGACCATCTGAATTCAAACTTGGCTTATTTGCATAGACAAAATGCGATATACGTTTATGTAGGTTAGTGCACGTTAGTAAACGGCAGTACACATTAGCACATGTTAGCCAACGAACATGGGTCGGTAAGGGTGAAAGGTCCCCTTAGAAAAATTATACATGACTGTGCTTAAACTGACACACAATATTTTTTAGCGCACCGCAATCTGTATTTCAAAAATCCCTACAAAAGAATGGCCCTGACGAACATTAACCTATACGTTTCACAAATCACTTACCTCACAAAAATCTTCATTACTCGAACTACTGCAATACAGCGAGCGCCAATGCTGCCAGCTAAATAAAAGATTCAAACTACTGAAGGCACTAACTAATGATAGACATAGCAAATGAAAGATTTTGATAGAGAACAAACAATGTATTTACCTTAATAGTGTTCAAAAGTCATAATATCTATAGCAGTTCATGACATCCATTCTTACAAATGTACTGTTTCTGATGGACACACGTCCAGATCATCCGCTCCCAAAACTCTGCCATCTCTCTCCCCACATCCACCACTGCTGGCGGCTCACCTCAAACTGCGCAACGCTACGCGCTGTTAACAGCCAACTGCACAACACTACAATGGTGAATATTACAACAATGCCACCCAGCCACAGACTGCACACAGCATAGCGAGTGATTTTCATACACAGCGCTACGTGGCGTTACCAACATAAAAACCTAAACAACCTACTTACAAGGGGACGTGGTGGTCGGTTGGGGCTTTAAGTATTTCAGTCCAAGTCCAGGTGTGTTTCGCTCTGGCGAAAATTGATTCCAAGTCTAGGTGGACATGGCACTTTTTTCTGCATCAGAGGGGTTAATTAATTGATCAATTTAATTAAGTAGTCATGCGAACTTTGTTACATTCACTTGCGGAGGAGTAAGCTAGGCGCGCGCGCGATGGCTCATGTGTCCGGGCGTGTGTTTTCGCGACGATCTTGGATTAGGTGTGTACAGAATAATGAGAGTCAGTTGATCAATTAACGTAGCGAGCCGGCCGGAGTGGCCGTGTGGTTCTAGGCGCTACAGTCTGGAACCGTGCTGCTGCTACGGTCGCAGGTTCGAATCCTGCCTCGGGCGTGGATGTGTGTGATGTCCTTAGGTTAGTTAGGTTTAAGTAGTTCTAAGTTCTAGGCGACTGATGACCTCAGAAGTTAAATCGCATAGTGCTCAGAGCCATTTTAATTTAGCAAGGGACGTCGTGGCGAGCACACGTGCTGGACCACCTGTTGCGACGTCATGGCGGATTCCACTCTCGAGCAAACTTTGGCGCCAAATGTGCGGCAGGGCATTCTTTGTCAACCAGGTGCCGGATGAACCGACCTACCGTTACGAAGTCGGCAGGTTCCGACCTGCCCAGCGAACAGCTTTTGCGCCAACTGGTCGGTGGGGGCGGACTCCACTGTCCACGAAAACATGTTTACATCGCGGGCCTGCGAAGCGAGCCGGCGGCAGTAGTCTGTGGCGTGAGCGGCCCCGGACGCATCAGGCGGCCGTCACGTGAGGCGACCGCTCGCTCGCCGGTGGCGCGCGGTCCGGCGGCGACCATGTGAACTAATTCAGCCGGACTGGGGGCCTCGTGGCGGCTGGGCTGCGATCGCTAGGATGTGCACTAACTCCGTTGGAGAACAAGTGCTGACGGTACTGTTTGAAATAAAGTCCTTTTCCCACGAATTCACAGGAGGTGACTTACATTAGTAAAAGTGCACTTTATTATTATTTGACGCGATTTTCAAGCTTACGAGTGAAACAATAAGTGACAGCGAAAAATTCAAACTTCTTACGATGAGGTGGACTTAGGCTAGTGCATATAGCCCAATTGGTTTCTTTTTTTTTTTTTTTTTTCGTGGGTGTGACACATTATCGCGTTTGAATTGGAATTTGTGAAAGATTTTTTGTCATGGATGTAACGGAATTGCTTTCTTGCCACAAAACTCGACCATCTTGAATAAATAATAATAATAATAATAAACGATAATAAATGCTAATAAATGCTAATAAATAATAGCAAATATTAATAATAATAAATAGAAGTACGGTTTTCCAGAGATTATGGCGTGTGAATGTGAACATGGAGGGATTTTCTACGGTAGTGGAGGTAGGCCAATGATAATAAATAATAATAAATGATAATAATCCAAAGATGATAAGGATTGGAAGTGCAAAAGATGATATTAGCTTAATCTGCTTGGCATTCGCTGATGATCTTGCTCTCCTAGCCAACACCGTTCAAGAAGCCAGGCAACAAGTGAAATCACTACAAGGAATAGCAGAGAAAGTAGACCTTAGCATAATCTCCGTTTTTTCAAATGATATTCTAACTGATCCACCACTTGCAAACAAAATTACAATAGGAGAACAGGAAATCAAAA
Source organism: Schistocerca americana (assembly GCF_021461395.2). Classification (NCBI taxonomy): domain Eukaryota; kingdom Metazoa; phylum Arthropoda; class Insecta; order Orthoptera; family Acrididae; genus Schistocerca; species Schistocerca americana. The sequence continues at coordinate 1,261,870 of NW_025726280.1, read as the reverse complement.
TTGTTGATAAATTTAAATATTTAGGCGAAATAATAACATACAGTCTAAATGAGAAGCCATCATGGCAGAATAGAATAAAAAAACTGAACTACGCAAACTACATTACCAAAACTACATACAACAAAAAAAGCCTATCTATAGATGCAAAATTAAAACACTATAAAACAGTTACACAACCAGAAATAACGTATGCAGCTGAAACTATCTTCAAAACAACTAATACAGCAGAAAATGACAGAGTACTAAAAATAGAAAGAAGAATAATTAGGACATGTATAAATAAACAGTATAAAATAAATGGACATTGGAGAATAGCATCAAATGAAACAGTATATAAGAAAATAGAACCAGTCATCAGCACGATCAGGAAGAAACGCCTCTCATTCTTTGGACATCTGATGAGAACTCCAGAAAACAGAATTAGTGAAAAAATAATACAAAAATTGTGGAATAGCAAGAGCGACATTAAATGGATCACAGAAATTAAGGAAGATATAAAAGAACTCCAAACTACAGTAGATGACCTAAAAAACAAGACAGAGAAAACCAGAATACTGCAAGACCCACAAACTATACTACAAATGAAAATCAGTAAAAGGAGTACAGGAAGAGTGATCTCAGATGAAGAAAGAAAGAAAATATCTGAATGAATGAAGAAATATTGGGCAGACAGAAGAGCAAAACACCTTTCATATAAGAATAGACTCTAATAATTATATTACCTAAATATCATATTAGGTTATTGTTGAGCCAAGTTGTATCCCTGTGTAACAACTCATTTAAAACTTTGTATTTTTGACTTGAGTGGTCCAATGAAGGCAATAATAGTAATAATAATAATAATAATAATAATTATTATTATTATAATAATAAATGATGAATGATAATGAATAATAATAAAGACAAGTATGGTTTTGCAGCCATTATCGTTTTGGAATTTGAATTTGGAGGGATCTAGTAGAGGTAGGCCAATAATAATAAATAATAAGAAATGATAATAAATGATAATGAATGGTAATGAATGGTAATAAATGATAATCAATAATAATGAATAATAATAATAAATGAACATAAGTAATAATAAATGATAATAAATAATAATGAGAAGCCCACCATTATCCTGTTGGAATTCAAACTTCCCGCCATTTTTCCTTCTGGAGGGTTAGGTTAGGTTAGTGGACATAGCCCAATTGGTCTATTTTCCCGCCAAAATTCAAAATTCCCGCCATTTTTTCTGGAGGTTAGGTTAGTGGACATAGCACAATTGGCCTACTTTCCCGCCAAAAGCCGCCATCTTGGATGACGTCATGCGCTGTTGCCAAGTCTATATGCCGCCATCTTGTATGAGGTCATTTTGCAACAATGGAGAGTGGGGTGACAGCCGCTTTGTCCCACTACTCGTGTTGTGATATGTCTGGAGATGGAAAATCTCGTCTCTAGGATTCGACGTGGGTTCGGGAAACGACGATCGTGTAAAACCCGGCGTACTGCGTCACCCTTTAGATACCACTAACGCCAACTTTGCACCATGTCTCAATCGTAGGAGATATACCGTATGAGCAAGCTCTATCAGCACTGCAATACGCACATAGGTGGACTCGAATAATCGCACGAAGGTCAACAACTGCAGGCGTTGACTTCCTCGACCCACTAATATTTAAAATTCCAAACCACAGCATTCGACGATCTCTTTCAGAGACAATTAGCGTGTTCTCTTTTATATCGTTCTTGATTTGTCATTTGAGGTATAAGGGAAAAGGATCACGTTCTCAATAAACTTCCGATTGTTCCTCAATAAATAACTATTGCGTAGAACGACCGTTCTCTTTAACATAGACTACACATTCAGTGCACCCAACGAGATTTCCTGAATTTGGTATACTGCGACGCTCACGCCGAACTCGCACAATAAATCCTAGCCCAAATATCGACAAGTGTCCGGCCCTTAGTGCTTGCGTACACCTATACAGCCACAGTAATACTACGCAACGCTACTATCCCTTTGTGCGTCCTTTAATCCCCAACCACAAAGCAACTAAACGACTTCGCGTGAACGCGTCTCTTCACATACACCATCCAACGGAAAATCTCACAAAAATATTGAAACACGGTTCACCTACCATCGCATGGCTATTAAACGGCACAAAGCACCCAGGAGAAACTGATCCCACGCTTTAATGAATCGGAGCTTTTCCTGTACCTGGTGAGTCTACATACTACCAGAAATCGGCTAAGTAATCATTCCCTGCATAAGCCGGTAATCATTTCAAAGTACCTTCCTAAACGAGGAGGTATTGAATAGAATTGGGCACAACTTGACAAGAAGAAGAGACTGGTTGGTAGGACATGTTCTGAGGCATCAAGGAATCACAAATTTAGCACTGGAGGACAGCGTGGAGGGTAAAAATCGTAGAGGGAGACCAAGAGATGAATACACTAACCAGATTCAGAAGGATGTAGGTTGCAGTAGGTACTGGGAGATGCAGAAGCTTGCACAGGATAGAGTAGCATGGAGAGCTGCATCAAACCAGTCTCAGGACTGAAGACAACAACAACAACAACAACAACATTCTAAACGACTTAGAACTGCTCCGAACACTTTTGAGTTCTATCCCAATTGCAGACTACGCCATGTATCGTCTGAGCCGAACTCACCATGCTCGAGATAATCTCTCTAGAGCAGAGATCGGCAACAGGCCGACCGCGGGAGGTCGAACCTCGGACCGCCGAATATTCTTAAACACAGTCCGACGTCCAAGTATCCCGGAGCCTCGTTCGCATTAGGCTAGAAATTTAATCGAGTTCTGAGTAATTCAGTAACTAAACGTGTCTGAACAACAAAAACTTAGTCGAGTAGATTAGCAAATCATTTAGGCGAGTTGATACATTTCGTTCTATTTTTCTCGGACTGGGTGTTGTGTTGTCCTAATCATCATCATTTCATCCCCATCGACGTGCAGGTCGCCGAAGTGGCGTCAAATCGAAAGACCTGCACCAGGCGACCGGTCTACCCGACGGGAGGCCATAGCCACACCACATTTCCATTTTTTCGGCGAGTTGCGCCTCCCACCACGCGCCGCTGTTAAACAAGTGCGGACCTGCCGTTTTAGTCAGAGAGAGCGCAGTGGGCGGTCGGTCTGCACTGCGTTTCGTCAATCGCACGCGGGCCGCACAGCAATTATTCATTTGTTTTACAATTTGTCGTGTGAAAAACCTTTTCGTACATACATACCTACATTGATAATGGGTCCTAAAAAGGCGAAAAGTGGACACTGAAAATAGGAGATTTTTTATGACCGAATGGTTTACGCTACCTGATAGGCCTCAAGTGGTTCCAGTTTGCTTAATATGTAATGAAACTGTCGCTGTTATTAAAAGCGGCTATTTAAAGCGACACTGTGAAACAACTCATCAGCAATTCCACAAAAACTTTCCTCTTGGCAGTGAGGCTCGCAAAGAAAAACTCCAGGTAATATAATGCTAAGAGATAATGTATAAATATGATATGTATAACTGCTTTGTAAACTTATCACGATAAAATTTGAATTGCATGAGTGAGCAAGAAAAATCGGCAGAAGCAGCGTTACGTGTGTGTACACTTAGTAAACACCAAAAACCATTTTCAAATTCTGAAATAATGAAAGAATGCATGTTGGAAGTAGCCTCGGAACTTTTTGAAGAAAAAAAGGATGTTGTCGCTGTAATTCAAAGTATTCCAATGTCGGCAAGAAGTAATACAAGAAGAACGGATATTTTAGCTACTGATATTAAAAGCATTCTGCTTGAACTTTTGGAAAATACACCATTCTTCGCCATTGCACTTGACGAATCATGTGACATTGTTGATGATGAACAAATATCTATTTTCGTGAGATTATTCGACATTGAAAATAAGATATTCAGGGAAGAATTGCTCGCAATGTTGCCTCTGAAAGGTAACACTCGAGGAGAAGATTTATTCAAAGCTATTGACGAATTTATTAATAATTCCTACATTTGTTATGATAAAATAGTGTCGCTTTCAACTGACGTCGCCCCAGCGGTGATTGACAAAGAAAAAGGTACAGTAAAGAAAATCAGGGATATGAATCCGGGTCTAATATCGTATCAGTGTATGATTCATAAGACTGCCCTTTGTGGAAAACTCAGTGCTACACTGAAAGAAGTAATGAACAGCTTGGTGCAGTTCATTAATTTTATGAGATCTCATTCTTCTCCGATGCCGAAAGTTTGAGAAGTTTCTTTCGGATGTGATGCAGCGTATTCTGACTTATTGCAATACAACAATGTTCGTTGGTTATGTAAAGGTCAAGTTTTTGAACGTTTCTGGCCAATAGAGGAAGATGTAACCTCCTTCTTGCAAATCTTGGATACTCAGTTAGCAAAGAAGCATAACAAACGAGCGCAATATGCTACATGTGACTTTTCTGAAGGATATTCTGAAATATTTAAATGCGCTCAACACAGAGTTACAAGGGAATGGGATATTAATATGTGATCTGATACAAAGCGAGTCTGCTTTTCGTCGTAAGCTGGATATTTTTGAAAAAAGATATTGCGAGGCACGAATTTATTCATTTCCCAACAATTCTTGAGTATAAAAAAAGAGAACTCTGAAGAAAACATTGCACGTTTGTAAGATTTCTCTCCGATCTAAGGGACGAATTTGCTACAAGATTTCAAGACTTTGCAGAAACTGGAAAGCAGTCTCCATTCCTAAAATTTCCTTATGAAGTCAATGCATCGGCAGAATGGACTGATGTGGCTGCTGAGTTGTTCAGCGTTTCAGAGTCTTCGCTTCGAGTGGAGATAATCGACTTGCAAGAAGATATTTCTTTGCAAATGTATAAAACTGTATCCACTGAATCATTTTGGGGTAAGCATCAATCTGCCATTATGTTTGGTTCGATATATATATATATATATATATATATATATATATATATATATATATATATATATATATATATATATATGCGAATCGTCGTTCTCGAAAATGAATTTTTCGGAGAACACATATCGGTCAAGTTTGACGGACGCCCACCTCGAAGACATACTTTGCATTTGCTGTACCCCTCGAACACTGAACTTTAAAAAACTGGCTCAAGACCGTCGATGTAATTTCTCACATTGAATATACACTACGGCCCATTAAAATTGCCAGACCACGAAGATGACTTTCTACAGACGCGAAACTTAACCGACAGGAAGAAGATGCTGTGATATGAAAATGATTAATTTTTCAGAGCATTCACACAAAGTTGGCGCCAGTGGCGACACCTACAACGTGCTGACATGAGCTCATACACGAACAGCAGTTGACCGGCGTTGCCTGGTGAAACGTTGTTGTGATGCCGCGTGTAAGGAGGAGAAATGCGTACCATCACCTTTCCGACTTTGATAAAGGTCGGATTGTAGCCCATCGCTATTGCGGTTTATCGTATCGCGACATTCCTGTTCGCGTTGGTCGAGATACAGTGACTGTTAGCAGAAAATGGAATCGGTGGTTTCAGGAGGGTAATACGGAACGCCGTGCTGGATCCCAACGGCTTCGTATCACTAGCAGTCGAGATGACAGGCATCTTATCCGCATGGCTGTAACGGATCGTGCAGCCACGTCTCGATCCCTGAGTCGACAGATGGGGACGTTTGCAGGACGACAACCATCTGCACGAACAGTTCGACGACGTTTGCAGCAGCATGGACTATCAGTTCGGAGACGATGGCTGCGGTTACCCTTGACGCTGCATCACAGACAGGAGCGCCTGCGATGGTGTACTCGACGACGAACCTAGTTGCACGAATGGCAAAACGTCATTTTTTCGGATGAATCCAGGTTCTGTTTACAGCATCGTGATGGTCGCATCCGTGATTGGTGACATCGCGGTGAACGCACATTGGAAGCGTGTATTCGTCATCGCCATACTGGCGTATCACCCGGCGTGATGGTATGGGGTGTCATTGGTTACACGTCTTGGTCACCTCTTGTTCGCATTGACGGCACTCTGAACAGTGGACGTTACATGTGTTACGACCCGTGGCTCTACCCTTCATTCGATCCCTGTGAAACCCTACATTTCAGCAGGATAATGCACGACCGCATGTAGCAGGTCCTGTACGGGCCTTTCTGGATACAGAAAATGTTCGACTGCTGCCCTGGCCAGCACATTCTCCAGATCTAACTGAAAACGTCTGATCAATGGTGGCCGAGCAACTGGCTCGTCACAATACGTCAGTCACTACTCTTGATGAAGTGTGGTATCGTGTTGAAGCTGCATGGGCAGCTGTACCTGTAGACGCCATCCAAGCTCTGTTTCACTCAATGCCCAGGCGTATCAAGGCCGTTGTTACGGCTAGAGGCGGTTGTTCTGGGTACTGATTTCTCAGGATCTATGCACCAGAATTGCGTGAATATGTAATCACCTGTCAGTTCTAGTATAATATATTTGTCCAATGAATACCCGTTTATCATCTGCATTCCTTCTTGGTGTAGAAATTTTAATGGCCAGTAGTGTATTACAACATTAACTGAGAACTACTTGTTTTCCCCTTTTTTTGGAAACTAACTCCACTCGAAAACAAAATAAAATACAGTACCTTTTAATTATTAGTTTTTTACTGGACCTCCATAAAAAATTTTACACCGAATCCGGACCCCACTGAAATCTACTTGCCGATCCCTGCTCTAGAGGCTCGTAACTCGAACGATTCCCCGATAGTACTACTGAAATTGTAAAAGGACAAATCAAGAACCTTTGTCTGCGAACAAACATATTGCGCCAATTCTGTCTTTAACAACGTTTCCAGTGGTCAGCTGTTCCGTCGTTGTCATCTTATGCCGCACGCCGCTGTTCAGCAGACTGCTGGGCGTTGCAAACCCGCTGACTTAACACGACGCAGTTTTTCTCGACCATCGGGTGTCACGTATCTACAACATTTCAACACGAAAATTTAAGAAAACCATACAAACAACATAATCTCTTCATTCTCCTAGCACATAAAAATCGATGGTAAGTTGAAGCAATATAGACAAGTGATGCGGTTTTTTTTTGCTGAAAACTGTTTGGCGCTGTGTTCGCCCACAAGACACGGAAAGCAGCAGATGAAGGCACGCACTTACACCACGTGGTCCCTGACTACTGTTAGATACAGTCCCACACTGCACTCTAATGGGCATCATACGAGTGTGCGAACTATGAGACCCAACTGTGTGACTGGATTAAAAAGTTTATAGCAAACATACCACAAATGTCATTCTGAATTGAGAGATTTAAGACGTAAAACTAGCTCCAGTTTTCTTCTTCTTGCGTTACGGTCTCTGTAGGACCGCGGGTAGCCCCTTTGTGGACTGCATTTTCCACTTCTTCTCCCAGAACCTCTTCATTCTTTCTCTTCTTCTCTCCCGCTCTTCTTCCAAGATCTTCAGTTTCCGTTTCTTCTGTCGGATCCACTGGTAACGCTCTAATCTTTTCCTGTATTCCTCTCTGTCATTGATCTTCGGCATATTGGTCGGTGTATATTTGTTCCTCCAATTTTCCTTTCCTTCGACCTCGATCCCCAATTTCAACCAGTCCTTCCGAAGTTCAACAATCCACTTGGTTCCTGTCTTTCCCCTTGTTCTCCCTGTTGTTTTCCACACTCTCTTCGTCATTCTGTCCATACTCATCCTAACTACATGTCCAGCAAACCTTGCCCTTTTGAGTCTGATTTTCCCGGATATTGTTCCCTAGGTCTTCGCATCCACCTCTCTCCACCTCTTTTGGGACCTGGTATTTTTCTTAGTATTTTTCTCTCTTCTTTCTCTAGTTCTGCCCCATTTCTTCCTAGTGTCATCGTCTCAGCAGCATATAATACCATTGCCTTGTAGTGGCGTATCTTTGCCTCTGTGGATATATTCTCTTTATTCTATATCTCTCTCGTCATGCAGAAGGCCGACCTTACCTTCTTTATCCTCTCTGTTATTCCCTCCTTGCTCCTGTTCCTTCCTGTTATAAATTCTCCCAGGTATTTAAATTTGTCCACCATTTGCACAGTGCCTTCCGGTGTTTCCCAGTCTGCAGTGGTGTTTAGTGTCTTTGTCTTGTTATAGGCGACCCTTAGTCCCATCTTTCTGGCTACCTTACTTAAGTTGTCCATTTGTGTCTTCTTCAGTCTCACTTACTATTGCTATGTCATCTGCAAAGGCTAGGCAGTCCACTTGAGCCCTGTTGTCCTATTTGTCCCCCACATGGGTCTTTGGTATTCCCATTTCCTCGTTTATTGCTCTCCACTGCCTGATCACTTCGTCCAGTGCTATATTGAACAACAATGCTGACAATCCATCTCCCTGTTTAACAGCAGTCTTGATCTCAAATTTTTATGACAGTGCTCCTCTGAATCTCACCCTTGCTTTTGTGTCTGTCAGAATTTCTTTTATGAGTTTTTGTGCGATTACATCAAGTCCTCTGTTCTTCAGTTCGAAAGTAGCTAGTTAGTTTTTGTTGTATGGTAATGTACAGTTACATTTACTGGTATTTTGTCTGTGTGACAATGTGATGCTGAACGCGTGATTAGAGAAACAGTTAAGCTTGTATTTAAGTTCGTAACTAACGTCTCGTCATTCTTGAAAAGTGATCAGGAATGGAAAAGTTAGTCAGAAGTACAACATAAAACTGTCTACTGAATCGCTCGTGGCTAAAGTACAGTCTGTTCTGTCAAATTTAAGAAAACTGCCGTGTTAGCAATAATACAAAGAATGTGATAGCGAGAAAAATATGAAATATTAACTACCAAAAGTGCCCTCTGTGAAAAGTATGTCACTGTTGAAATATCACTCGTAAATAATAAATGGCCTACATGTTTGGACAATGAATGAATGCTCTGCTGCTGCCCTCTCCAAACTACTGCGGTTGCTGCTGCTATGTTAGTTAAAAAAAAAAAGTCCAAGCTATTAATAAAGAGATGTGCAATGAGTGCTTTAAACTACAGAGATACCCACATAACTTCAGTGCTAATAAATCTCATTAGTGAAACGATCTTTGTCAATTTAAGTTCTGTTACTGAGGACCTCGGAAAACCAAAATTGTATATGTGGAACTTGAAATAGAAGACGAACGCTGATTGATGAAAAAACAACAAAGTAACTATATTAACAGAGCTTTACATCGCTAAGACAAAAAAAATTTTAACACTTCAAATATTAAAAATTTACTTTATGTTAATACTGGCAAAACCTGAACAAATTCTCTTTGCTCCCTTACAAACATGTATGCTATTCACCTTTGAAAAAAAAAAAAAAAAATACAGTGCAGCAGACAGTGTTACGTTACAGTAAAATTCTCCAGTTGTAAACGCGTGACCAAATTAATTACTACATCTGGATATCTCGGCACATGCGCTATTATAGTGTTCTAAATGAATTTACAAAACGTCTCTGCATAGCCGGCCACGGTAGCCGAGCGGTTCTAGGCGCTTCAGTCTGGACCCGCCCGACCGCTACTGTCGCAGGTTCGAATCCTGCCTCGGGCATGGATGTGTGTGATGTCCTTTGTTTAGTTAGGTTTAAGTAGTTCTAAGTTCTAGTGGACTGATGACCTCAGATGTTACGTCGCATAGTGCTCAGAGCCATTTGAATCATCTCTCCATAAATGAAAAATTACACAAGAAAATTATTGTCGACACACAGCACGGCGTAAAAGTGTAACTCCATGACAACATACAGCTCGACTCCCGTCTCCACTGACAAGCAGAGGTTCCACTAACAGCGCAACCTCTTTGGCAGAGATGTATCCCTCTGTTACTCAGATGCTATTGAACCTTTACTTTTATGCGTGACATCCAAAATATTACAAAAGTTTCAATTTTCTGTATAAAACAAAAGCCTTACTAAGCTTACTCAGAGAGACCCATTACGTTTTAGCGTAAATACAAATGATCCAAGAGGTAGCGAGTATAAGACAGATGCCAGACACAGATGCATTGGAAGAGTCCTCAAGAAGTGTACCCTACCTCTACATCTATATACACACTCCGCAATCCACCATACGGTGCGTGGCGGAGGGTACCTCGTACCACAACTAGAATCTTCTCTCCCTGTTCCACTCCCAAACAGAACGAGGGAAAAATGACTGCCTATATGCCTCTGTACGAGCCCCAATCTCTCTTGTCTTATCTTTGTGGCCTTTCCGCGAAATGTAAGTTGCGGCAGTAAAATTGTACTGCAGTCAGCCTCAAATGCTGGTTCTCTAAATTTCCTCAGTAGCGATTCACGAAAAGAACCCCTCGTTTCCTCCAGAGACTCCCACCCGAGTTCCTGAAGCATTTCCGTAACACTCGCGCGATGATCAAACCCACCAGTAACAAACCTAGCAGCCAGCCTCTGAATTGCTTCTATGTCCTCCTTCAATCCGACCTGATAGGGATCCCAAACGGTCGAGCAGTAATCAAGAATAGGTCGTATTAGTGTTTTATAACCGGTCTCCTTTACAGATGAACCACATCTTCCCAAACTTCTACCAATGAACCGAAGACGACTATCCGCCTTCCCCACAACTGCCATTACATGCTTGTCCCACTTCATATCGCTCTGCAGTGTTACGCCCAAATATTTAATCGACGTGACTGTGCCAAGCGCTACACTACTATTGGAGTATTCAAACATTACAGGATTCTTTTTCCTATTCATCTGCATTAATTTACATTTATCTGTATTTAGAGTTAGCTGACATTCTTTACACCAATCACAAACCCTGTCCAAGTCATCTCGTATCCTCCTACAGTCACTCAACGACGACACCTTCCCGTACACCACAGCATCATCAGCAAACAGCCGCACATTGCTATCCACCCTATCCAAAAGGTCATTTATGTAGATAGAAAACAACAGCGGACCTACCACACTTCCCTGGGGCACTCCAGATGATACCCTCACCTGCGATGAACACTCACCATCCAGGACAACTTACTGGGTTTTGTTACTTAAGAAGTCTTCGAGCCACTCACATATTTGGGAACCAATCCAATATGCTGGTCCCTTAGCTGCAGTGGGGCACCGAGTCAAACGCTTTCCGGAAGTCAAGGAATATGGCATGCGTCTGATACGCTTCGTGCATGGTTTGCAAGATATCATGTGAAAAAAAGGGCGAATTGCGTTTCGCAGGAGCGATGCTTTCTAAAGCCGTGCTGATGCATGGACAGCAACTTCTCTGTCTCAAGGAAATTCTTTATATTCGAACTGAGAATATGTTCGAGAATCCTGTAATAAACCGATGTTAAGGATATTGGTCTGTAATTTTGAGGATCCGTCCTTCTACCCTTCTTATATACAGGCGTCACCTGCACTTTTTTCCAGTCGCTCGGGACTTTACGTTGGGTAAGAGATTCGCGATAAATGCAAGCTAAGTAAGGAGCCAGTGCAGTAGAGTACCCTCTGTAAAACCGAATTGGAATCCCATCAGGTCCTGGCGATTTGTTTATTTTCAACCCATTCAGCTGCTTCACAACCCCAGGGATGTCTATCACTATGTCCTCCATACGGGAATCTGTACGGCGGTATGTTTGTACGATCCTCCTGCGTGAAAGATTTCCCAAATGCTAAATTTAAAAGTTCAGCTTTCGTATTGCTGTCTTCCGTCTCCAGGCCAGACTGATCAGTGAGTGACTGGATGGAAGCCTTCGACCCGCTTACCGAGTTTACGTAAGACCAGAATGTCCTTGGGTTTTCAGCAAGATCTTTTGCTACGGTATGACGGTGGTAGTGGTTGAATGCTTCGCGCATCGCTCTTTTTACAGCAGGACGAATCTCTTTCCTGTCCTCGTTCACCCGATCTTTCTTGTACCGCGAGTGCAACTGTCTTTGCTTCCTGAACATTCTCCGAATTGCGCTGTAATCCACCCACAAAGGAAATTGCTTGCAAAACTCTCGTTGGACCAATACTTGAATATTGCTCGTCAGTCCGCGATCCGTACAAGATAAAAGTAACAGAAGAGAGAGAGAAGATTGAAAAGAAGAGCAGCGAGGTTCGTCACAAGTTGACTTGAAGAGGGGACGATGTGGTTTACATTTAAAGTTTCTGGACTGTAGATTCCTACAAGAGTCAGCAAATATTGTCAAACACTGACTTAATGACTCGTACGGTGTTACGCTTAAGGCTGTTGGGAGTCATCAGAGGCGCTGGAAGGTAGGAAAGGAGACGGCGGGCGCAAGCGGTGGCGCCTACGTTACCGGAGCTAACAAGGGAACCTCCCCATCGCATCCCCCCCAGATTTAGTTACAAGTTGGCACAGTGGATAGGCCTTTAAACACTGAACATAGATCAATCGAGAAAACAGGAAGAAGTTGTGTGGAACTATGAAAAAAATAAGCAAAATATACAAACTGAGTATCCTTGATGTGAACGATAGGCAACATCAAGGATAATGTTACTCAGGAGCGCCGTGGTCCCGTGGGTAGCGTGAGCAGCTGCGGAACGAGACGTCCTTGGTTCAAGGCTTCCCTCGACTGAAAAGTTTTTTTTTTTTATCTTCAGACAATTTTCAAAGTTCAGGCACTCACACATAATCAACTTCGCTCTCCAAAATTGCAGGACATGTTCAGATTTGCTTGGACATATGCAAGATTTGACGGTCTACACGCGGAAAAATTTGAAAACATTAAAAACATATGTTTTGACAGAGCACAGGGAAAACTGTGCGACTGTGAAACTTTTGCATTCATTTGTTGCAGTTTATGTGACACACTCTTATGTTTTCATCACTTTTTTGGGAGTGATTATCTCATCCGCAAGAAAACCTAAATCGGGGAAGGTAGAATCTTTTTGCCCATTCGCCAAATGTACAAGTTAGGTGGGTCGACAACATATTCCTGTCATGTGACGCACATGCCGTCACCAGTGTCGTATAGAATATATTAGACGTGTTTTCCTGTGCAGGAATCGGTTGACCTATGAGCTTCCGATCAAATGTTTTCGGTTCCCATTGGAGAGGCACGTCCTTTCGTCTACTAATCGCACGGTTTTGCGGTGCGGTCGCAAAACACATACACTAAACTTATTACAGTGAACAGAGACGTCATCGAACGAACGGACAGATCATAACTTTGAGAAAATAAAGATAGTAAACTTTTCACTCAAGGAAGGACTTGAACCGAGGACCTCTCTCGTTCCGCAGCTGCTCACGCTAACCAGGGGACCACGGCGGTCCTGAGCTCATACTGTCCTTGATGTTGCCTATGTTGCGCATGGACTACTGAGTTTGCATATTTTGCTTATTTTTTTCATAGTTCCACACAACTTCTTTCTGTTTTCTCGATTGATCTGTGTTTGGTTTTTCAAGGCCTATCCACTGTGCCAACTTATAACTAAATCTGAGGGCGGTGCAATGGGGAGGTTGCCTTGTAAGGACAAACACTAGAAACCCGCAAATTACAGACGCTCTGGGCAGGGGAAAAGTTCCACTCCAGAGAATTAACTGGAAAGTCCGTCCATCGCGTAGACACTGTTGTAAAGCGTCCCAGTAGAAGATGGCCCCGAAAAGGCACGCCTCAGCAGAGTCAGAGAGCCGAGGAGTGCAGCGTCAGTCAGTTTACACAGGCCAGAGTGCTGCTCCAGCACGATGGAGGCTGGGGACCCGTGACGTAAGACGCTGTGGCAGCTTTCAGCTGAACGCTTGCGAGGTGCCGGGGCTAGCAGTGTATTTGACTGTTGTGTACATAGTTCCGCATAGTCAGCGCGTACACAACTTTCCCACTAGAGCGCGCCCCGCTAAGCACAACAGCGCAGGCGCAGCGCTCGTCTGTCTCCGCACTACGAGATGGCGCTGCCTTAGAGACGGAGCAAATTCTGCTTCCTCCGATCTGCGTATTAATATGTCTCACAGCCAATGAGATTGCTGCTAACGTAGAACCTTTTCTGTTCACGGATCACACTCGCGCAGTGATATCTGAACGCGCGAGGTATTATAACGAGTGTACAGACCTCCGACTAGTCAGTCTGCATTAGGCTGCATTAGTCTGCAATAGTCTATAGTCAAGTTTCAGTCTGCGCCTAATAAGATTACCATATTCCTGTACATAGCCATGAATATAAATGTATAGACACTTTGTCAAGTATCAGAGATATGTGAGAATAAGATTAACGTACCAAGACCAAAGGAACTTCAGATTGTCAATTGTAAATAGCATCCAGAACCAAGTTAAGTAATTTTTATGCTTGTTGTTATTTTAATAAATGTGTGTGAAAATTAATCAAGTTCTGTTTAAAATTGGTCAACGTCAATATGTGCTACTCTAAGCATGCAAGAGGAATTTCTATCGTCTGGGCTAACGGCAGAAGATAAACACTCCACGATAAGACCACGAGACATATTGCTGACACTCGCCTACTTCGTTAGAGCGACAAGTCAAATAATCTGATGGTGTGTGCACCAAGGGTCTTACAGTATGCACACCACATTAACACTAAATTCTTCTAGAATATTCGTATGGAAATGATGCTCTAAGCCCCCCTTTTCTAAATCCGACTTTTGCTGTTGCACATGGATTAAGAAGAAACGCGAACTGACTGTAATCAACCCTACAAGTGGAGTAGAAAAGAGTTTGGCACCTGCAGTAATTTAATTGGATAGAAATTAATTAGATAAAGGAAAGTTTCATTAGCGAAGTGAGAAATGAATGTGTTGCTCTACTGATTAACAGAAAGAAAATTCTGTCCAAAATAACAATTTGATTTATTATGACTAAATTCAAAATAATAAACAAAACACATGGAACATTTACATCAAATTGGATACTCAAATAAATGCTGTGAAGGTGAGGTTGTCCATAAACTAGATTGTGACATTTATGACCAAGTGGTATGTGGAGCCAAATCCTTGCAACGAAAATCTCAAGAGAAACTCCCAGCCAACTCAACATTAATTGCTACTACAGTAGTGACTTCAAGAAGAATATAATAATTCCAATCCCAAAGGAAGCAGATGTTGACAGATGTGAAAATTACCGAACAATACTAGCACGAATTCTTTACAGACGAATCGAAAAACTGGTAGTAGCCGATCTGGGGGAACATCAGTTTCGATTCCGTAGAAATATTGGAACACGTGAGGCAATACTGACCCAAAGGCTTATCTTAGAAGCTAGATTAAGGAAAGGCAAACCTACGTTTCTACCATTTGTAGACTTACAGAAAGCTTTTGACAATGTTGACTGGCATACTCTCTCTCAAATTCTGAAGGTGGCAGGGTAAAACACAGGGAGCGAAAGGCTATTTACAATTTGTACAGAAAGCAGATGGCAGTTACAAGAGTCGAGGGACATGAAAGGGAAGCAGTGGTTGGGAAGGGAGTGAGACAGTGTTGTAGCCTGTCCCCGATATTATTCAATCTGTATATTGAGCAAGCAGTAAAGGAAACAAAAGAAAAATTCAGAGTAGGTATTAAAATCCATGGAGAAGAATAAAAACTTTGAGGTTCGCCGATAACATTGTAATTCTGTCAGAGACAGCAAAGGACTTAGAAGAGCAGTTGAACGGAATGGATGGTGTCTTGAAAGGAGGATATAAGATGAACATCAACAAAAGCAAAACGAGGATAATGGAATGTAGTCGAATTAAGTCGGGTGATGCTGAGGGAATTAGATTGGGAAATGAGACAAAGTAGTAAAGGAGTTTTGCTACTTGGGGAGCAAAATAACTGATGATGGTCGAAGTGGAGAGGATATAAAATGTAGACTGGCAATGGCAATGAAAGCGTTTCTGAAGAAGAGAAATTTGTTAACATCAATGGTAGATGTAAGTGTCAGGAAGTCGTTTCTGAAAGTATTTGTATGTAAGTGAAATATGGACGATAACTAGTTTGGACAAGAAGAGAGTAGAAGCTTTCGAAATGTGTTGCTACAGAAGAATGCTGAAGATTAGATGAGTAGACTAACTAATGAGGAGGTATTGAATAGAATTGGGGAGAAGAGTTTAGCACAACTTGACTAGAAGAAGGGATCGGTTGGTAGGACACGTTCTGAGCCATCAAGGGATCACCAATGTAGTATTGGATTGCAGCGTGGAAGGTAAAAATCGTAGAGGGAGACCAAGAGATGAATTCACTAAGCAGATTGAGAAGGATGTAGGTTGCAGTAGGTACTGGGAGATGATGAAGGTTGCACAGGATAGAGTAGTATGGAGAGTTGCATCAAACCAGTCTCAGGACTAAGACCACAACAACATAACAACAGTAGTGAGAACTCAGACAATGAACACCCAAGACAGAACAAAGTTAGAAAAGCAAAATTCCCTAAACTTCAGGTGCTGCGGACATACATTAGCAAACTGTCTTCGTAACTGCAAGGACACAATCTGGCGTACCGGAAGCTATGGCTGGTTGCTTCGACGTCCCGTCGTGGTGATGATAATGTCGCGAGTATAGCCCGAAACAAATTATCCTGGTCTGGTTGTTCCAGACTAAAGAATTACTAGCAATACAAATGCACCTTTGAGGGAGACGAAAAGGGCTCGCCACACAATCACTGACGGTACAGTGATTGATTTTGAGAAGGCAAGTCACACAGTAGCTCCGATAGTCAACTTTAGCCAAAACTGCTCAAGACAGACAACATAGGCCGCTTGTACGCAGAACGGTCAATTGCCAACTGTACTCGGCAAGTTACGTTGAAGTCGAAACTTGAGCAACTCCGTAAAAACAGTTACAATCAAATAAAAGTATATTAGACAGCCAACGGAAGGCAGCCTGTCCAGAGCAGCGAGAGCTCAGTCTTGTAACCTACACCGACCGAAAGGCGAGAGCCGACTCTCACAAGAGCACCCGTACAAACCGAACACAGAACATTCCCGCCCCCACGACAGTGGCCGTGGTTAAACGTTCCAATCAGCAACACGAAAACCGGCGGAAAATTCCACTCTATTGCCGAAGCACTACCATTCCACCAGTGGATTCTTGGCGCCAATATCTGCGCCGATTTTGCTACGTCACGGAGCTATGCCCTGAGCAAGCCAATCACAGTTACGATTTTGGAGAAAACGCGGGAATTTGCCCGCGAAGACTGCCTGGGAACACAAGACATCCCCACGCCTCACTGGTAGCCCGCCAGAATGTGTTTTCACTAAGTTTCTGCGAAGTAACAGAATCTCTAACCCCAGCCGCTCCGTCAGGCCCCTGTGGGCGTGTCGCCGCCGCTCTTATGACAATGTCGGCATTCGGCATGTGGACAGCATCCACTCGACTCCCTCACACCCGTCGGCATAACCTGCCTGTCACCGGACAACCCGGGTGACGAGAGACGCTGCGTGGGAAGTCCGCGTGTGAAGGAATAGCGACTTTACACTGCATGCAATTAGAGAGGAAAATCGAACTACTCAGAGTAAGATAGAAATAAGAGAGGGAGCTCATGCCACCTCTGACGCCGTTGCTTCCAAACTTGGTAAAATCCAGAAGCATCCGCACCAAACAAGTAGGAGAAGGAGAGGAATCTAGATGTGGTTGGCCAGAGGAGCCCCGGAGGTGCACAATGATTCCCCGGATTGGCCGAAGCTGGTTAGGTGTCGGTGGGTTACTGGGTCGAGTATAGGAAGGGAGAAATAGTGCGCCGCCCCGATTCTTTTTTTTTTTTTTTAAAAAAAAAAGAAAACACGGTTTTTGTATTCAGAGGTGGAGTTGTGGTGAGAGTCAGACCGCTGGGGCGCCGACTCCGTGGCCAGCCTCGGTGAGCTCCGACGTGTCTGTTTTCCTCACTCGGAGTGCTGCTCTCGAATTTGCGCTTACCGTGCTGCCGGTGTTCGCTGCTTCTGTTAGCGACCACGCCCTGTGGACTGATACACTGATACGTGTCGTGCACCTGAGGCGTCGCGCCTTCGCATCGCTCCTGTCACTTGTTAGGACGATATCGTTATAGGCACGACTCATCGACAGATGTCACCAGCTGACATGGACCTGAGTTACAGAGCTGCACGTAGTTGTACTAGTAGCCGGCAGAGGTCAGCAGTTGACGGACAGTGCTATCAGTCGTAGTCAAAGCAATAATGTTTGACTAATATTTAATGTATTTGCATAATTATAGTTGTTTTATATGTGTAGTAATTAGCAGTGTGAGTGTTGTATGAGTGAAGAAGAACAGAAGTAAATGAAAATTGTTTTGTTTATTCACGAAGTACCAGTTAAAAACTATACAGGGGATTTACTATAATTAAATGTGCAGTCAGTTTATGGTACTAATAAATCGTGAGTAGAACACAAATTAATCGGTAATTTCGGAAGGAGTAATTTTATATTTGATACTTTTCTAAATTTATTTATTTAGCAATTGCCATAGAAAGAAATGTTTTACTATGATTGGTCATTGAAGTAAATCGCGGGTTAGCGCGGGATAATACGGCAGCCTGATTTGCTGTTTGTGTTATCAGCCAATCAGAAAATTGCAGAGTCGCGCCAATCTATGCTGGGAACAAAGACTTTGGTGTGACCTAGCAAGTTGGGGCTGAGGGTTCGAAATAGTAACATTTCATTGAAAGCAGCTCCGACAAAAGTACTGTAAAATCGCGGAAAAATGCTAATTACGAGTTGGCGAAGTAGTACAAAGGTTATTTAACTGAACGGTATAGTGGAAGACGTGTGGAATTTCGGACGGAATATCAAAATTATTGCTTTTGACTGTAAGTTAAAACCGCGTGGCGTGTTGAGCGATCTAAGACTGGAATAGGTATTACGTGTAGAACAGGGTGCACAACATTCGAGCGAGCATTTTCATAACTAAACGATCCGGTGAACTCTATTAACTTCGGTAACGGGTGTGAATACCTTAAACTGGCTACGTGTGTGATTGTGGCGTGCGTGGGAGCGTTACATTGTGTAGACACTTAGTACGGACTTGGCCGCATTAACTGTGATCTTTATCGAAAAAACACACCTGAAAATTTACATTGCCAAGTTAAAACTTTTATTTCAGTACTAGCCACATCCCGTTTACCGGACAATAGTGGTCTAGTATTCCCTACTACAGCTTTTAACCAGACAAATGAACATTGCTGGACACTGGCAGGACGGTAAAAAGTAACGTGTCGCGCCGCACATCCAGCTGCCTCCTCCGCTGTTTCTAGTGTACCCTTCAGTGGGGTAGTTACTCTGCTCGCTAATAAACAGTGTTCACCAGACCCCTGGACTCTGCTGCAAGCGCCCTCTCGAGTCCCAGAATCCGCGTCTCCCGTAGCTGTGCTGTGCGAGTGTTGTTTGGCGCTGACCCCAGCCATCAGCCTGCCTTCCCTGGGAATTCCTTCCTCCGCCTTTGCTCCTACCGCTCGGCAGTTTTAGACCGACCTCAGACGCCCCCGACTTCCCTCCATTCTGCGCCAGGTGTAGTGAACGACGCGTTAGACTCAATAGTTTTAGTCTGAAATATGACCATGTGCAGACTTCGTCACCTACGTCGTTTTCAAAACACTGCAAAAAAAATATTTAAATTCTTTTAAAGTTCTCTATAAAAGATTCTTGAACGAAACTCTAATTAAAACACATTCAGTTGAGTCGCTTGTGCAAAATGACGTCACTCAGTCCAACTGGTTTGCGCAAACTTTTCTAATTTAGATGTCGTTTGTTTCTTCTTGGAAATTATATTCTTGCAAGTTGTCTTATTTTTCCCGTAATAAAAATCAGACTGTAAAACGTTTAAGATTCAAAAATCGAAATCAAACTCTTCTGAAAATTAATATATTGGAAAAATTCAGTAGTAATTCTTCCTCTATATAACTCTTCATAAATAATTCTCGAACACGCATTTAAGCTTTAGAGCACACACTGTTTTATTGTCTCCGTATATGCGACATACAGATGTGAACATCAGACTCGACAAAACACAACTGAACAAAATACAACACCCACTAAACATTCTGTGACGTCATTACAATGGAAAATTACAAATTTTTATTTATTTGAATGTTGGAGGTTCGACGCAACAACCCGGTCACAGGATCTTCTGCTGCTCTTTGGCCGTTGACCCATGACGCCTAGTGGCCAATAATTTTCTTTCTGGTTCCAGCAGTGAAGATGCTGTTCCCGCCAGTTGCGCTGCTCTCTCCAAACATGGAACATTGTTGTTGTTGTTGTCGTCTTCAGTCCTGAGACTGGTTTCATGCAGCTCTCCATGCTGCTCTATCCTATCATCTCCCAGTACTTACTGCAGCCTACATCCTTCTGAATCTGCTTAGTGTATTCATCTCTTGGTCTCCCTCTACGATTTTTACCCTCCACGCTGCCCTCCAATACTAATTCGGTGATCCCTTGATGCCTCAGAACATGTCCTACCAACCGATCCCTTCTTCTGGTCAAGTTGTGCCACAAAATTCTCTCCAATCCTATTCAATACCTCCTCATTAGTTATATGATCTACCCATCTAATCTTCAGTATTCTTCTGTAGCATCACATTTCGAAAGCTTCTATTCTCTTCTTGTCTAAACTATTTATCGTCCATATTTCACTTCCATATATGGCTACACTCCATCCAAATACTTTCAGAAACGGCTTCCTGACACTTAAATCTATACTAGATATTAACAAGTTTCTCTTTTTCAGAAATGCTTTCCTTGCCATTGCCAGTCTACATTTTATATCCTCTCTACTTCGACCATCATCATTTATTTTGCTCCCCAAATAGCAAAACTCCTTTACTACTTTAAGTGTCTCATTTGCTAATCTGATTCCCTCAGCATCACCCGACTTAATTCGATTACATTCCATTATTCTCCTTTTGCTTTTGTTGATGTTCATCTTATATCCTCCTTTCAAGACACTATCCATTCCGTTCAACTGCTCTTCCAAGTCCTTTGCTGTCTATGACAGAATAACAATGTTATCGGCGAACCTCAAAGTTTTTATTTCTTCTCCATGGATTTTAATACCTACTCCGAATTTTTCTTTTGTTTCCTTTACTGCTCAATATACAGACTGAATAACATCGGGCAGAGGCTACAACACACAAAACAAAAATACAAAACTTTAAATATTTTACAAACACAACAAAATATTTCAAATACATAAACAAAATACTAAATTAAACTTACATTTACCTGCAAACTGAGCTGATCCTTGTAGATGGGTGACGCTTTAATTTCCCGCCCCATTACATAGGAAACGACAATATTTTGCAACCTGCTATGGGTATCTCGTGAAGAGAGAGAAAAAAGTTATATAGATGGCGCCCACAAGAAGGATTACACGCAATACTCCTGCCTCCGAACCATTCGCTAATTGGAACAGGTCTACATCTGCATCCACACGGATACTCTGCAAATCGCATTTGAATGCCTGGAAAAGCGTTCGTAGAACCACCTTCGCAATTCTCTGTTATTCCAGTCTTGTATAGCGCGTGTCTCTTTCCATGCGAGCTCTGATTTCCCTTATTTCATTATGGCGATCGTTTCTCCCTATGTAGGTCGGCGTCAGCAAGATATTTTCGCATTCGGAGGAGAAAATTGGCGATTGAAACTTCGCGAGAATATTCCGCCGCAACAAAAAACGCCTTTGTTTTAATGATGTCCACCCCAAATCCTGTACCATTTCAGACACAGTCTGTCCCCTATTTCGCGATAATAAAAAACATTTTCGATGTACTGCGTCAATCGTATATGGTAAGGATCCCATACCTTGCAGCAGTATTCTAAAAGAGGGCGGACAAGGGTAGTGTAGGGAGTCTTCTTAGTAGATCTGTTACATTTCCTAAGTGTCCTGCCAATAAAACGCAGTCTTTGGTTAGCCTTCCCCACAACATTTCCTATGTGTTCTTTCCAATTTAAGTTGTTCGTAATTGTCATTCCTAGTTATTTAGTTGAATTTACAGCCTTTAGATTTGACTGATTTATCGCGTAACCGAAGTTTAACGGATTCCTTTCAGCACTCATGTGGACGACGTCACACTTATCGTTATTTAGGGTCAACTGCCAATTTGCGCACCATACAGATATCTTTTCTATATCATTTTGCAATTTGTTTTGATGTTCTGATGACATTATTAGTCCATAAACGACAGCGTCATCTGCAAACAATGGGAGACGGCTGCTCAGATTGTCTCCCAAATCGTTTATATTGATAACGAACAGCAAAGGGTCTATAACATTACCTTGAGGAGCGCCAGAAATCACTTCTATTTTAGTCGATGACTTTCCGTCAATTACTACGAACTGTGACGTGTCTGACAGCAAATCCTGAATCCCGTCACATAACTGAGACGATATTGCGTAAGCACGCAATTTGACTACAAGCCACTTGTGTGGTACACTGTCAAAAACCTTCTGGAAATCTAGAAATACGGAATCAGTCTGAAATCCTTTGTCACCGGCACTCAACACTTCGTGTCAGTAAAGAGCTAGTTATAATGAAATTTTCACTCTGCAGCGGAGTGTGCGCTGATATGAAACTTCCTGGCAGATTAAAACTGTGTGCCGGAACGAGGCTCGAACTCGGGACCTTTCCCTTTCGCGGGCAAGTGCTCTACCAACCGAGCTACCCAAGCACGACTCACGCGCCGTCCTCACAGCAGGAGAGCTTTGTGAAGTTTGGAATGTAGGAGACGAGGTACTGGCGGAATTAAAGTTGTGAGGACAGCTCGTGAGTCGTGCTTGGGTAGCTTAGTTGGTAGAGCACTTGCCCGCGAAAGGCAAAGGTCCCGAGTTCGAGTCTCGGTCCGGCACACAGTTTTAATCTGCCAGGAAGTTTCAAAGAGCTAGTTGTGTTTCACCAGAACGATGTTTTCTACGTCCTTGTTGACTGTGTGTCAATAGACGGTTTTGTTCCAGGTAATCCGTAATATCCGAACTCACTGTATGTCCCAAATCATGCTGCATATCGATGTTAATGATATGGGCCTGTGAGTTAGTGGATCACTCGTGCTGCATTTCTTGAATATTGGTGTGACCTGTCCTACTCTCCACTCTTTGGACACGGATCTTTCGTCGAGCGAGCGGTTCTATACGGTTCTGAAGTGTGGAACTATTGTATCAGCATACTCTGAAAGGAACCTAGGGAAACGACAGTGGCGCACAAAGTACCCTCCGCCAGACAACGCAAGATGAGCGCAGAGTAGATGTGGATGAACTAGTCTCAAAATAAAACGTAAGAAGCGAGGCAGAGATGTACTTGCGACTTTGCGTCACATAGGACTGAGCTTACTCTTTGAATCTCTGCTTATTATTTCGTTGCTGCTGGAAGGCGGAAAATCACGGTACGCGCTGCACCAGGTGTTGCAAGTTTTAATCGCCAGCACCGTGTCAAACCGGCAGACGCCGAGTCCGCCACGGGGTGCGTTTAGTGACTGAAAGCGCCGGGTCAGAGATGAGATCGCAAACCTCAGTATTTCGCACGAGCGGCCACGGTTCAGTTGAGTTGTGTTCAGGGCGGGGGGAAGAGCCCAGCCGCCACTCGCCCTGACCGCAACAGCTGGTGACCCAAGTCGTCCACCCCTCCTCCCTCTTTCCCCTCTCCCCCCTCCCCCCCCCCCCCCCGCGCCAACGTAAGCCATCTTGGCTGCTGCCCCGCCCCTTTTGTGTAAAAACCCGCCCCCTCGCTTCTGTACCTGCAAGTGATGGACCCCTCGCATAATCGTCCCCCTGCCACACTGACAGCCTGACAACACCAGCCCTATGCATGAGGATCAAACCTGCAATGTTCGGATACAGTATAAGGCTGCGTTCACACTGCCGGCCGGGCCGAGCCGAGCCTGGCCGGGCCGCCGCCCGCTTCGATATCACACGCCATTCGGAGTTAGTCTTCCGACGAGAGCGGACGTGTCGCGCGAGAGCTCGTTATGTCTACGGACGCTACTCCGGCTGAGGGTATGGCGGATCGCCGTCCGGCGGAGAATACTTCGTCGGCGGCCTCATCCGGCCCCCCACCTATGATGACCCGGCAACACCTCCGTGAGAACGATCTGTTGACGACCTGTGCAAGGACTTTGGATCTCGGTATGGATTGCACTCCTGATTCTTCAGGCGAAGATGACGACGGCCACCAGCAGCATAGTCGTAAGCGCACCGGCGACGCCGCCACCGGGGCAGATGACGGTTTCCGGAAGCCACCAAAGAAGAAGGTTTCGAAGCAGCCACAGCGGCGGCCTGACACGGACGCGGTGCCAACGTCTAACCGCTACGACGTCATCCAAGACGGCGCGGACGGCGTTCCACCGCCCCAGCAGCAACAGCAACAGCAGGGGGCGCAGCAGCAACCGTCCCAGCCTCAGCTGCAGCGGAAGGTGCCGCCCATTGTGTTGCAGTTTAAGAATTCCTACAAGCAACTACACACGTGGTTAAAGGAACATTGTAAGCAGTCATTTACTGCCAAGCAGACGGGGGGTGATACCCTCAAACTCAGCCTCTCCTGTACTGAGGATTATGTGACTGTAATGGATATGGTTGGGCGAGAGGGTATCCCCATGTACACCTATCCAGCGGTCCGTCCGCCGACTCTGAAGGCGCTGTTGAAGCACATTCCGGCGTCTCTCACCCATGACGACCTGAAGGAAGAACTGGAGGACCTCGGCTTCGTCGCGACGGTGGTGGATTACCATCGTATTCCCGGGACCAATCAGCTTACTGGCCACCGCGTCGTCGTCCTGCAGGACACTCCTCGGCATCGGGAAATATTCCAGCTAACCAGGATTTACGACCTCTCCGTCACCGTGGAACGTCTGCGGAAGTCCCGTGGCCCGGTCCAATGCTTCTGGTGCCAAGGGTTCAACCACGTGGCCCGTCACTGCACTATGCCGCCTATGTGCGTCAAGTGTGGTGCTGGCCACGACAGCCGCCTTTGTCCACGAAGCAAGGATGAGCCGCCCGTCTGTGGCCTGTGTGGAGGCAGTCATCCTGCCAATTTTCGTTCCTGCGCGAAGCATAAGGAGGCTAGCCGTCGGCATCGGGGTCTTCCTCCCGTCCCGCCTTCCCGACGTGCTGATACCCGCCGGCGGCGCCAACCGCCGCCCACACGGCCGGCCAATGACAACCGTACGTGGCCCTCCCTCATGGAACGCCGGTCCGCAAGGATCCAGCCCGGTGTCACAGTGGCCGATGCACTGAAGGGCGTCTCCCACCCACGGGCTACTGCAGCTGCCGAGGTGCCAAGCGTCCCGCCGCCTCTTCCGCGCCAGGACCGCCAGCCAGCTTCTCCTTCACCCACTGCGGTGCCTACTGTTGGGCTCCACGACGTTTTCCAGCTGCTGCAGCATCTGACCACGATGGTGACCGAGTTGACCAATGCCATCGTCAACCTGCCTGCAACCATCGCCGCCACAGTGGAGGCGACGATCTCACGCAGCCTTCAGGCTCCTACTGCAGACACTTCAGTAGCCCAGCATGCCTAGACGCCGCCGCTTGGATGATTTCCGCATCGTGGCTTATAACGCCGCCAACCTCACCTACGACCTTGAGGAGCTCCGGCAGTTCTTGTTTGAACATGACGTGGACATATGCCTGGTGAATGAGACGTTTCTCAAACCAGGCATCCGCTCCAACATCGCAAATTACCGATGCTTTCGGACCGACAGACCGACGCAGGGGGGTGGCACGGCGATCTTCATCCGCTCCTCCATCCCGCATTGTGAAATTCAACCGCCTGCCATCGGGTCTATAGAAGTCACTGCTGTCCAGGTTGAAACAGCCACTGGACCGGTCACGTTTATGGCTGTCTACCAGAGCCCTCGCCGCCAGCTCCTCATCGATGATGCCCGTCTCCTTCTACGGACTCCAGGCAAATATTTCATCGCAGGTGACCTCAATTGCAAACATGCCGCCTGGAATTCATTGGTCACCAATCGTAATGGGCGCCTTCTACTCCAGGCCACTGAAGAGGTGAACGCGTATGTCTGTGGTCCCGTGGAGCCAACGTGTTATCCAAGCAGAGGGAGGCCTGACGTACTTGACATCGCTATTACTCGGGGACTTAATCAGTTCCTGACTGCTGACGTTCTCCACGCCCTGAACTCCGACCACCTGCCAGTTCTCTTTCAACTGGACGTCGCCCCGGTGCAGAGTACGGGCCGCCTCAATCTCAACCGCACGGACTGGCCGTGCTTTCAGCGTCGAGTTACTGCAGCCCTGCAGCGACAGGTGGATGGCGTCGGCGTTCACGAGGCCTCTGCAGCCCAGTTTGCTGATACACTCACAGCAGCTCTGGTGGGAGCGACGCCCCGCCCGCGCACCAGCACAGTCGCATCTTCCGCTCTCCCAGCGGAAATCCTCCAGGACATCCGCACACGTAATCGCCTCTGCAAGGAATGGCGTGTGACCAGGGACCCACAGCTGAAGCGCCACATCAACAGCCTGCGCCGTGACATCAAGGCCGCAATTGTCCAGCATAAGAATCGACGCTGGGCTGAGAAACTGCAGGCGTTCACCCCTGACCCCATGCACTGGAGTGCGGTCCGCTTTTTTACGAAGCGCAGGACACGGATGCCCCCTCTTGCAACACCGACTGGGACGGCCTATCTACATGAGGATAAGGCGAATCTCCTTGCGGACATCTTTCAGGAGAATTTTACCCCCCTTCAAGAAGATGTGGACCAGCTACACGTCGACCAGGTTGACGCAGCAGTGCAGACCATCCTCCACGGGGACGGGGAGGAGGACCGTGACGACAAACCACCTATTTCAGTGGCC
The DNA here is from genome assembly GCF_021461395.2 of Schistocerca americana. Lineage (NCBI taxonomy): Eukaryota > Metazoa > Arthropoda > Insecta > Orthoptera > Acrididae > Schistocerca > Schistocerca americana. Next base: position 1,235,257 of record NW_025726280.1, on the reverse strand, counting down.
GAAGTCCGTGCAAGCATCAAGGCTCTCCCGGCGTCCAAGGCTCCAGGTGTTGACGACGTTACCGGCCGGGTCCTGAAGAACCTGCCGCTCCTGGCTGTGGTTCATCTCACTGCCATCTTCAATTGGGTTCTGCGGACTCGCACCTACCCTGCAGCGTGGAAGCACTCCATCGTTATTGCTGTTCCTAAGCCGGGCAAGGATCGGAAGGACCCAAAATCCTACCGGCCTATCAGTTTGCTTCCGCACATCAGCAAGCTGTTTGAGCGGCTTCTTCTTCAGCGACTCCGGACCATCCTGGATATTCGGGAAATCCTCCCCCCGGAACAGTTTGGATTCCGCAGCGGCCACTCCACGACCCAGCAGATTGTACGTGTTGTGGAGTACATCACTCGCGCCTTCAACAACCGGGAGTACTGTGGAGCGGTTCTTCTAGATGTCACGAAGGCCTTTGACAGTGTTTGGCATGCTGGACTTCTCTGGGAGATGGACCACCTTGGCATTCCCCGAGCGTACGTGCGCCTCATTGCGTCGTACCTGCAGCACCGTACTTTCGCTGTCCGCGTTGACGCGGCTCTCTCCACTGCCAGACCTATCGTCGCCGGGGTGCCGCAGGGCTCCTTTCCTGGGCCCCGTCCTTTATACTATATTTACCTCGGACCTTCCGACGTCGCCCCAAGTGGAGAAAGCCGTCTACGCCGACGATACAATGCTCTACACCAGGAGCCGGTGGCATGCCGCCATGCATTCCCGGTTGCAGCAGGCATGCGACGACCTCGAGATCTGGGCAGCTCGCTGGCGCATCCGGTTCAACCCCCTGAAGACGCAGGCCATCGTGACGATGCCGGCCCCGCCACTTCGACTCTATGGGACCGCCCTCCCCTGGCAGAAGACCGTCCGGTACCTGGGCGTTATCATGGACGATCGCCTACTGTGGAAGCCACACATCGACGCCATCCGTGCCAAAGTCCACCAGCGGATGGGTGCGCTGTACCCGTTCCTTAATGAAGGGTCTGACCTCTCCATCCGGAATGGCCTCCTCATCTTCCGCTTATTTATACGACCAATTGTGGACTATGCGTGTGAGGCCTGGGGCAATGCGGCTCCCACGCATATTCAGCGTCTTCAGGCGCAACAGAATAAGATACTCCGGCGGGTCTTCCATGTACACCCGCAGTTTCCGCATCAATACCTCCACCATGCAGCTGATGAACTGGAAGTGATGCCCCGCATCCAGCAGAATGCCAGCCGTTTTTACCGACGGTCGCGCACCTCTGCCAATCCCCTCATTCGAGACGTTGGCGCACCTCAAGATGTTCGTGACCGCTATCAGCGGCCTGTTGCACTCCTCGACCGCTGAGACTCGGGAGTGCACCAAGCGGACGCTGCTTGCAGCTCCGTCCCTATGATTTTCTTTTTATGATCCCGCATACGCCGATGCCACACAACAAATAAAGAAGTTCAACACACCCTTTCTCCTCTGACGAATGCAGGCAATGCCGTCAGGTAAATCCTGTGTTGCTCTCCTCTTCTTGGGACATAACGACTGGCGGATGGCTTCGATATCAAACACATGGTTCTGAATTGCGGTGTTCACACTGGCGGCCGGGCCGCGCCGACACGGCGTGAGCCTCCCGGAGCCGAGCCGACGACATTCCGAGTGTTTAATATTGCCGGCGCGAGCCGACCGCAGGCGCGAGCCTGTGGAGCAGCACTACAGCTTCTGCAGTACACACATCACACGTCTCCCTCCTGCTTTCTTCACAAGTGTGACTGCACACGTCTTTTATTTTAAGATGTTACCTCACATTTCACAATCAGTGAGGAAAAATTACGTTTATTATGATGATACATGCGAAATTATTTTTATTTCATTTATTTAATCTACCGTATTTACATGCATTTACAACAATAGCTTGCCAGCAATCGCGGCATTGCCGCCACTGAATAGTTCGCATTTACTTGTAAACGGAGACGGATATGAGTGTCACTGAGGGACGGAAATGTATCCCTACCAGATGATAATGCATTGTAAAGTCATGCTGTGGCAGTTCCTTATCAGTGGAGATAAAACCACTGAGTCAAAGGGCATTATCTCAAAACTCTTCGCCTATCAATCTGTCTATCTTACAAGGTAATGAAAAGAATTCTGTGAGGTCATCAGTGGCACCACATGATGAACCATCACCACTGCCAAGCGCTGCATCATGAAGAAAAAAGTTGGAAAATTCTGAAGGAGTATTTCTGCGATTCTTCGTTGAAGGCACAGCAAGACATTACCCAAAATGACGAAGCTAATTACTTCCTAATGATTCTCAGGAGTCCCATAAACTCTCTTCCCCTCAGAGGTTAGCGTTTGTGAAATTTAAAATACAAAAGCATGACTACAATTAACTGGAGGTAGCGAATGCTGTACAAAGTTCTACTGCAAACCAAAAAGTGTCTACTAACGAATCTTACCTTATCGTTATACACAATTTTTCTTCTGCTGTTATACTTCTGCGAAAATTTGTGTTCTGTTTAGAAATTTTGTCTTGAATGTTCTGCAGCACATACTGAAATGTATTATGATTCATTCTGTAATTTGAATAAAATTTTTCAGGATAGTTTTTAAGTTCTTCATATAAAGAAAAAAACTCTCCTAAATGTCTGTCGCTATTCATAGGATGAATGCATAACCTCCTAGTTCTTCTGTACTTCAAAACTCGATGAGTTACTGCAGAGTCAAAACAATACCAATAAAAGAGTGAAGACATTGTTCTACACGACAGCACAGACTAGCTAAAGGCGAGCAACTGTTGACTGCAGCTGCGTTTTCTACTGACTTGCTTGTCAGCTGTCGAAGGGCGGAGATCTTTTTAAATTTTTTTATTTGGCCTCCCGCCAGCCATTTAGCCAAAGAGTGGGGATTACCTTGACAGTGCAGCGCAGCCCGCCAAAGAAGAAAAAAAAACAATGAAGAACAATGAAACGCACATCTGTGCCGATCTACAGTAGTTTCATTAACTCTCCATTATTTTTTCTGTCAAAGTAGACAACGAGACTACAGAATTGCGCTTCAGTTATCTTTTAGTTCGAAATACGAAATGTACATCATACTAATTGTCGGATGTTGATGACAAATAATTGTTTGTCTTTTGTGATGCAACGTGTGGCCAATTATAAAAGCATAGCAGATGAATTGTCCAGTAGCCGAGGGAAAAATTCTTATACATTTGGATTTATCTAGAGAATGAGACCATTAAAATAATAAGAGGGACCGGCACTAGCTCGGCGCTGATCACTAGTAATTAGATTTTTTCTGTGCTGCATTATATGACTACACTAAACCAAGCTGTAACCGCCCGAACTCCGTGGCTTGCGGACGCGGCACTGACGCCACTGAATAGCTCGCATTACTTGAGACCAGAGACAGATATCAGCATCATTATAATTTCAAAAACTTTTTGGTACTTTTAGCTACATTTCATTCCCAACAATGTATGGTCTAAAACGGATCTAACAGTAAGCTACCCGCTACATAACTTTTTCACTACAAGATTTGTAAATCAAGTGCACAACGTTGACAAATAGCATCATTTCACAATGACTGTTAAGAAATATGGAAAGATAAATGATTCAGTACGAAGCTAAGATGTTGCACTACCACGTGTTCAAAAATCAGATTCTTTAGCCACATACTTTCTTCAAAATCGGTTGGGAAGCGTTACGAAACTAAGAAATCACGCGAAACGAAAAGTAGACTTTTTCTTTTTTCACGACGTAAGTAACGCTTTTAAGGAAAAAATAAGTTCATAAAACGATGTGGCGAAGTCTTATATACCGCTAAGAATTTTTAAAACATGAAAATCGGAGTAGTGGATTTTCCCCCATTTCGCCGTCCCGGCTCGGCGCGGCGCGCAATGTGAATGCACTACTCGCCGAGCCAGTACGCGTCAGCCCGGCTCGGCCCGGCCGGCAGTGTGAACGCAGCCTTACAAGTGTCCCGCTTGACACAGTTTAGTTGTTTGAATATCTAGCATAACGTTGCAGAGCGGTATGAAGTGGAACGAGAATGAGAACTGTGCTAGGGAAGGCGACTTCGGTTTAATGGGAGAACTCAAGGAATGAGTAGTTCACATGGAAAGGGGACCGTATATAGAACGCAGGTGCGACGTATTTTTGAGTACTGCGTGACTGTCTGGGATCCGTACCAGGTGGGATTGAAGGAAGACGTCGAAGCAGTTCAGATGCGAGCTGCTAGATTTGTTACCATCGGTAGCTTCGAACAACAAGTAAGTGTTAACGCAGATATTTTGGAAACTCGTATGGGAATCCGTGCAACGAAGGTGACGTTATTTTCGAAAAATGCTATTGAGAAAATTTAGAGAACCAGCATTTAATTCTGACTGCGAAACCATTCTACTGCGTCCAACACACACTATGTGATCAAACGTATCCGGACACGCCCAAAACCATACGATTTTAATATTAGGTGCATCGTGCTGCCACCTACTGCCAGGTACTCGATATCAGACACGTCAGAAGTCATTACACATGGTAAGACAGGAGAACGTGGTCAGGTGACTGGGTGTCACTTGTGTCATATGCCTGTACGCGAGATTTCCACACTCCTAAATATCCCTAGGTCCACTGTTTCCGCCGGCCGTTGTGGCTGAGTGGTTCTAGGCGCTACAGTCTGGAACCGCGCGACCGCTACGGTCGCAGGTTCGAATCCTGCCTCGGGCATGGATGTGTGTGATGTCCTTAGGTTGGTTAGGTTTAAGTAGTTCTAAGTTCTACGGGACTGATGACCTCAGGAGTTACGTCGCATAGTGCTCAGAGCCATTTGAACCACTGTTTCCGATGTGATAGTGAAATGGAAACGTGAAGGGATGCGTACAGCACAGAGGCGTACATGCTGACCTCGTCTGTTGACTGACAGAGTCAGCCGTCAGTCGAAAAGGGTCGTAATGTGTAATAGGCAGACATCTATCCAGACCATCACACAGGAAATCCAAACTGCATGAAAAATGTTCAAATCTGTGTCAAATCTTATGGGACTTAACTGCTAAGGTCCTCAGCCCCTAAGCTTACACACTACTTAACCTAAATTATCCTAAGGACAAACACACACACCATGCCAGAGGGAGGACTCGAACCTCCCCCGGGACGAGCCGCACAGTCCATGACTGCAGCTCCCTAGACCGCTCAGCGCGGCAAAAATGCATCAGAATCCACTGCAACTACTGTGAAAGTCAGGCGGAAGGTGAGAAAACACGGATTTCACGGTCGAGCGGCTGCTCACAAACCACACATCACGCCTGTAAATGCCAAACGACGCCTCGCTTGGTGTAAGGATTGTAAAAATTGGACCATGTGGCGATCAGATGGCACGGTGTGGGTATGTCAAATGTCCGGTGAACGTCATGTGCCAGCGTGTGTAGTGCCAACAGTAAAATTCGGAGGCGGTGGTGTTATGGTGTGGTCGTGTTTTTAATGGAGGGGGCTTGCAGGCCTTGTTGTTTCGCGTGGCACTATCACAGCACAAGGCTACACTGATATTTTAACCACGTTCTCGCTTCCCGCTGTTGAATAACAAGTTGGGGATTGCGATTGCATCTTTCAACACGATCGAGCACCTGTTTATAATGCACGGCCTGTGGTGGAGTGGTTACACGACAATAACATCCCTGTAATGGACTGTCATGCAGAGAGTCCTGGCCTGAATCCGTTGGGATGTTTTGGAACGCCGACTTCGCGCCAGGCATCACCGACCGACATCGATACCCCTCCTGAGTGCAGCACCCTGTGAAGAATGGTCTGCCGTTCCCCAAGTAACCTTCCAGCACCTGACTGAACGCATGCCTGCGAGAGTGGATGTTGTGATCAAGGCTAAGGGTGGGCCAACACCATACTGAATTGCAGCATACCGATGGAGGCGCCACGAACTTGTAAGATATTTTCAGCCAGGTGTCCGGATACTTTTGAAGACACAGTGTTCATTGCGCGTAAGGAGCACGAAGATAAGATACGAGAAGATGGAGTTCTTACGGAGACATATAGACAGCCGTTTTTCCGTCGCTCTGTTCCCGAGTGGAACAGGAAAGAAAACGATTAGTAGCGGTACAGGGTAACCTCCACCAAACGCCGTACAGCGGATTGTGCAGTATCTCTGTAGTGTAGGTGTAGGTCTCAAATGAGGAAGGATTCCCTCGCCAGGCCAGCTGGTATACGACTGTGGATCGTGTTATTTTGGGCAGTTTTGTACACAAAGGTCTCGTCTTTTTATATAGGTGACCCTTACTCTTTCTAGTATAGTTAGATATTACACTGTGAGATGTGGTCCGACGATTTCCATGCCATACGTCAGTACTGGCGGGGCGGGGTTTTGGCTCTGAATAGTGCCATTGCTACCTCTAAGCTGAAGAATGTACTGTGTTCTCTACTTCATGGACAGCCATTAGTGCTCGCACTGCTTTCTCTGTTACATGTTTTGTGGAACATTTCGCACTTGTCTGAGTCGGGTTCCCTATGCATTCGAAGTCTTGGTACGATTTTCAGTTTTCTCTCGCGTACGAAGATATCGGCTGATGCTGGTGCTCTTCCTCCATTTCTTAGCGCCATCATTTCTGTTTTTATTTCGAAGCCGTCTCCGACGCACCAATCTTCATTTATTGTTTTTTGTGGCTTTGCAGTGTCCTTTGAATGACATAGGTTTTTGGATATCAACGCAACAAGGGTTCCAGGAATGCTTGCAGCACACGACGAGATTCGAAGCAACGCCATTTCATCTCAAGTGTTAGAGCAGTCTCAGGTCAATGGAGACGTCTTTCCGCCACGGATCGCTACAGATGACGAAACCTGGCTGCATCCGTATGCGGGACGGTATGGGTGGCGAGCGGCAGTGTGGAGTGAGAGTCGCTCGTAGTACTTGTGGCTTCACAGCCGTCGTACTCAGCTGCAAGACGCTCTTCTTAGAGCCGTTGAGAGGGCAGGAGTGGGAAGTGACGTAGTGTCCTCTGAGGTACCGGCGACAGACGGTTTATTCGGCACGTGTGTCGTGAGGAAGGCCGCCTAAATTGTGGTTCCTTTTCCCTTCTGGTTGCTGCGGGCCAGAATGATAAACTTCTCTTGCATTTCATACAAAAGCAACTCTCAAAAGCAGGCTATAATTATGTTACTTCAAAAGTGTTAATTACCAGCAGAATAATAAACAATAACGGAACGAAAAGTCAGTCGAAGCACTAACTTGGATAGCGGGCGAAGTGATTTGGCTATGAGATCAGAGCTGGTCCGACAGTCTCGTAGAAAAGACCTCTTGTCTGCCTTGGTCAGTTGGTTGGGGGAAGGAGACCAGACAGCGAGGTCATCGGTCTATTCGAATTAGGGAAGGACGGGGAAGGAAGTCGGCCGTGCCCTTTGAAAGGAACCATCCCGACATTTGCCTGGAGCGATTTAGGGAAAACACGGAAAACCTAGATCAGGATGGCCGGACGCGGGATTGAACCGTCGTCCTCCTTGGTCGGTATTCGTTAACAACTTAATCAGCAATCTCTGATTATTTGGATGTGAAACTGAGAACGGTTTGATAGTAATTACGCAAATACGCAGTCAATTATTTTGTTGAAGAATGGAAATTATGTGTAAATCGTAAAGTGGAAGCTATTGCCGGCCGAAGTGGCCGAGCGGTTCTGGGCGCTACAGTCTGGAACCGCGCGACCGCTACGGTCGCAGGTTCAAATCCTGCCTCGGACATGCATGTGTGTGATGTTCTTAGGTTAGTTAGGTTTACGTAGTTCTACGTTCTAGGGGACTGATGACCTCAGAAATTAAGTCCCATAGTGCTCAGAGACATTTGAACCTTTTTTTAAAAATCTATTGTGCAACTTCTCCTATTCTGCTAATACAAAGCGAGTCGCATCCCGTGTAAACAAACTGATTAAAAATTTTGTTATTCATGCAATATCAGTTCCTCGCTAAGAGTTTCTTACAGCCTCAAGATCAACGGATTCCCGAACTACGTGCTTTCTTCTGCGAGAGGGGTAACTATAGAAGGCTGCAGGTTCGTGAACAATTATTAGAAGTGAAACGTCCCTTTGAACAATTATACAGGACTGTGCTTAACCTGACACACAATATTTTTAGCGCAACGCAATCTGACTTTCAAAAATCCCTACAAAAGAATGGCCCTGACTAACATTAAACTATACCTTCCAGAAATCACTTACCTCACAAAAATCTTCATTACTCGAGCTACTGCAATACAGCGAGCGCCACTACTGCCAGCTAAATAAAAGATTCAAACTACGGAAGGCACTAACTACTGATAGGGATAGTTAGCAAATGAAAGATATTAATAGAGAACAAACACTGTATTTACCTTAATAGTCATAATATATATAGCAGTTCATGACAAATTACAAAACTCCGCCCTCTCTCTCCCCACATCCACCACTGCTGGCGGCTCACCTCCAACTGCGCAACGCTATGCGCTGTTCACAGCCAGCTGCCTAACACTACAATGGCGAGTATTACAACAATGCAAAGCAGCCACAGACTGCACACAGCACAGCCAGTGATTTTCATACAGAGGTGGCGTTACCAATAAAAAAACCTAAACAGCCTACTTACATAGCCCCCATGCTCCCCACAAAAAATTTTACAAATTGGATTGGGCAGTGGCCAATACAGATTTGAAAATTTTTTTCATAATTACAATAACAAAGAAATCAAATGCACACACTTATTGATACTATGTTGGTCAAAAGCTCAAATTTTCTCACAGTCTATAAAGACAGTCCTGATCGTTCGTCACGGTAAAATAGTAGTGTTTTTCTCAAAGTCTGAGCAGTAGAAGAAAATGCACACGGAACGCAAGTAGTGGATTTCCATGCAATCTTGAAGAAGTAGTGTTGTCCTTCCAACGGAAAGACAGTGCTGACTCTCGACATGCATACAGGTAATGGGCCACAATGGAGCAAACCCACAGCAGAGTCATTCGAAGTTTTGAAGAATATTGGTAGGTAGGTCATCACAGAGCAGACCCACTGGAGTCCTGGTAGAGATTGTGGTATTGGTGGGCCACCAGAGGTGCAGACCCACTGCAGTCCTTGTAGAAATAATGGTATTGGTGGGTCATCAAAGATGCAGACCCACTGTAGTCCCTGTAGAAATAATGGCGTTGGTGGGTCATCATAGATGCAGCCCCACTGTAGTCCTTGTAGAGATAATGGTATTGGTGGGCCACCAGAGGTGCAGACCCACTGTAATCCTTGTAGAGATGGCCAGCAGCCATCTGTTGCGATTGTGCAGGTGCACATTCACCATCGAAGAGTCTTGCGGAGAATATAGCAAGTCCATAACCACCACTTGTGCACTCACAAAGTTTTTGGAATTGTCCTTAGAACCAGCAATGCTGTTATCCAGTCCCTTGCTGAATTATTAACACACGTGCAAACACTAACAGTCCCAACTTCTCACATACTGTGCATATATTATGACCAACAGAAACGTGGGCAGTGAAATGTAACTTACATGTTAATAATATAATGAACTGGTGTCAAGTACAATTTTATAACATAAGAATACAATTACAAAGGTACAAAATACATCATTAAAGAACATAACAATACAGATAACATTTGTAGTACAGGGTTTACAACAGAATAGAAATAAACAGCATTGTGATACATTCACGTATTTACTCACATTTCATAACTCTTAAAGTACGATTCTTGGTTTCCAACAACCTTTTCCACAAATCAGAGTCCCTAAACACTACTCATTATTCCTTACCTCATTATACATATACATATTCATCGACACTTCTTCAATATTTCATCATGAGAAATACGTAGCATAATAAACATTCCTCAACAACATAATACACATCGTCGTCGTAATAATAATATCATAACACCTCAGTCAAATCTCAAATACGTCGTAGCTTTCTGCAATAATTTCAAACCCTAAAAAATATTCTCTGCTCATTTCAATAATGTCATCTACCTCAAACGTACTTTAAAAATCATGATCTCATACCAAATACATCATTCAAAGCTCTCGTAGTATCACAATGGTTCCAAAAAAATATGAGCAGTTCACAAAGTACAGACAAAATACAATTTCATAAGTGTGAAGTTACCCAACTGTGTAATTGTGTAAACATGTGTCACTGATGTAGCAAAAAGAAATGTTTATCTCTCAGTTAAATGATCAGATAGCTGTGTAATTCTGTGTTAGAGAAATATGGTACCGATGTGTAAAGTTGTATAAGCAAATACCATATTAGCTAGGGCTCCTCGTGCTTGCCAAACACGTGATACACAAAGTAAGCGTGTACCCCCCTGAGGATTAATGTAATTATACCCTCAGGTGTTACAGATTACAGCAATGGAATGAAATATATCACGGAAAACTTTCTTTGTAATTCAAAAATCTTGAAAAATAAATGGCTTAAGTACAAAATCTCTCAAATGCGTGTCCTGTAGCGCTAAATGTGCGTCTTGCTGTCAGATAATCTCTGTGGAAGTGTCGTAGTTATTGTCCTCCGAAAGCTAAGTTCTGCAGAAGCCAATGTACTTACCTCATCATAAACAAAAGTGAAATGCTTTCCATATAGGTATCTTAGTTATTACGCTTATTGCCGTGATGAAGAAAATACTGTGCTGTAATGTATTGTTGTGCTACGGAAAAGGCTGTCTCATTGTAGCTATACCACAAAAGTTACTACTAAAACATGTTTTACTTTCCAGAATAAAACAGAAAACTGTGCAGATATAAAACAGATACACCGCAAAAACAACATTGTAAATTGTCACTCTTTAGTAGCGTCGTGATAAAATCGTGTAGCTGTCACATAAACTAACCACTGTGTTATCTGGTATCTCTCAGAAAGCACTTTGAATCCATAATGTATTTTCAAGTAAACCAAAATGTTGCATTAAAATCTCATTAGCAGTACCTGTACATGTTCGAAGTATGTAAGCCTGATAGTCGTTACGTAATCATGCAACTAACGAGCAAGAATGTACAAATAACAACATTGCGTCGTCTGTTCACTATAACAATGCATTCGTAATTTCTGTTTAAAGAAGTTCTCTTGGTTCTTGACTGGATATTTAACTTCAAACATTGTTGCATGTTAACAGTTTCTTAAGTCTGACAAAGGATACTAGAAATGTGAAGTGAAAAGTTTTATGGCAAAGACAAAGTTAAAAAGCAGATTATCTCTCAATAAATGGTTTTACATGTGAAATGTGGTGTAAACCTTTACTCTTCCTAGTACGCAGAATTTCAGCTTCAACGCAATTATCATGCGGTATACGTCGTTAAACAATACTGGAATTTTTCTTAAGGTTAGCGTCTATGTCATTTTTCTCTGAGCCAGCCGGCGCAAGCGGCTGTCTGCGGTGCGAGTCATTGTCTGTCCCTTTGTTGGCGCGTTTCGTTATTGGGATTAGGAGACCTAGCTTCTACAAATTCACGTTGTCGAAAGTGCCCTGCTCTGTTTGAATCCCGCCAGTTCTGATGCAATTCAGGTCTGTCGTTATGAGTATATCGTCTGTCGTCCTGTCGGTAGGTTCCGTAGTTTCCTCCTTGTCCGTAACGTGGTGGAGAATTTCTCCCTGAATCGTAACTGCGCGCTGGACCGTTGCGTCTAAAGTTATTCTGTCTCCCTTGATAATAATTATTTTGGTTCCCATATTGTCTGTTTGTCTGATTGTCTCTGTGATAGTCATTACCACGGAGAGGTGATCTTTCCCTGTAATTATTACTACTCTGCCAACGGTTGTCGTACGGGTGGTGTCTATTTTGGTCACGATTTGCGTTGTAAGAATAGACCTGTCGTGTCCAGTTATTGTTTCTGTCGTCACAGAATTGTGACGGATGTGACCTGTAGTGATTGTTTTCCTGTTTTCGCATCCCGCGACTGTCTGTGTCAATTTCTAATTCTTGTAACAGTCCCTGAAAAGCTTCAATGTCGTCTTTGCAACGTCCTGCTAAAATAATATGTCGTAAATGTTCAGGCAATTTGAGTAAGCAAATGCGGATGAGTTCTGAGGGGCTGTATGGGTTTGACAGGTACTGATTCTTGTGCAACATGTCTTCAAAATATTTCACAAGACGGGAAAATTCAGATTGTTCAAAGTGTTTCATCATCATGATGCTATGTTTTACTCGGTCTTGTGTAGCTTGAGACCAATATGCTGAGAGGAAGGCATGGTAAAATTCTCCTTCACTGTGACAATCGTGAATGACCGATCGCATTCTTACAGCTGGTTCATTCTCTAAATAGCCACACATAAATTCTAATCTGTGTTCTAAAGACCAGTTGGGAGGAAAACAATGAGAGAATTGATGGAGCCATGCTTGTGGATGAATGTCGTTGCCAGAATTCTTAAATGTTTTGAATTTACGTGTAGTAATGAACGGCTTATAGTCAAAGTCATCATGTCGGCGAGTCGCATATCGGTCATTGTTACGTCGTTTCGGCGGTTCCATTTCAAAATTCGGTGCACCTTGCCAATTTCTTTCATAATTTCCGAAATGCGCTGTGTTATTATTTTGTGGCTGTTCCGTATTTCTATGTCCCTCTTCCCGTATTGGGGCGCGAGTGTCCTCTGAAATACGTAATTCTTGTACTACCTGTGTCAGCTGATCTTGTACTTCGCGGATTTCTCTTTGGTGTTGCGTATTAATTTGATTCTGATTTTGTTTGAATTTCCTAATTTGTTCGCACTCTTCTGTGTCATTAAAGACTACAGGTTTTGTGTCATTCAGATTATCATCTACCTTCGTAGATAAATTATTTAGCTGATCCGAAAGTTCAACTACTTTCTCTGATAAAGCACTAATTTTCTCCATGTGTATTTCTACTGTGTCCTTTAAGTTTTCCTGAGTTTTTGCAAGTTCCGTAACCGAATCGGTAGACGCAATTGAGTCAATTTTAGCTTGCAAGGTCTCATGATTTTCATGAACAATAATTTTCAGTTCTTTTATGGCTGCTTCGTGATTCTGTAATGCATTTTCATGCCGCGAAAAAATAGGTTGAAAATGCTCACAAATTTGAGTTTTTACGTTATTACAGACTTTTTGACATTTCGATTCAATGTTATGTAACTCAGTAGTTAAATCTTCACGCGTTTGTTCAAGAGTTTGTTCCAATGAGTCTAACTTTTGAAGCTGTTGCTGTGTTTGTCTCTGATTTTGTTCCAGTGTGTCTAACTTTTGAAGATTTTGTTCCATTGCGTCTAACTTTTGAAGATTTTGTTCCATTGTGTCTAACTTTTGAACATTTTGTCCCATTTGTTTCTGATTTTGTTCAAGCGTTGTGTCTAACTTTTGTAGCCTTTGTCCCATTTGTTGCATTAACTGTAATAACAGTGCACTGGTGTCTGAAACATATTCCTCAGTGCTATTCGGCAGCGCATTTGAACCGGCAATATTCGCATTTTCTAAAGCAGAAAATGTGTCTTGATTTATTTGAGAAAACGGTGAGGACGCAAAACCTGAATCTACAGTATTTGCAAGATTGTGTCCTGTCATTTCGGAATCCTGAGGCGAGCTGTTGCCGACCGATCGATCGATAACGCTTCCCTGTTCACTAATTGTTTCACTGCCTACACCATTATTTACAGCCCGCTCCATTTCCCTATGCACAATTACCAAATTACTACTTTGAACATTAGTTAATTCATTACTCTGCGGCGCTAACACACTGCTTTCGTCTTCACTGTCATTTCTCAGTTTACTTTGAAGCCTAGTATTACGTTTTTCACACGCCATTATTGTCACAATATTTCACACGACAACACAGAAATACACAATTTGAAGAGCAAAAATAAGAGAACACATTAACATAGCACTGAAAATAATATCTAATTAATTGCAAGCGCAGCAGCGAAATACTTGGTGCAAATCTACATGCATGCCACAACTGTTTTACTGTACAACAATGAAAGACTGCAACTACAAAGGAGATTCTCTCTACAATTACGCACTAGCAATAAACAAAATCTACACTAATTACACAAACTACAAGAAAAAAATCAGAAGATTCCAGTGAGGTATCCTCGGCTAAGGGTCGACATACGAAACGTCCCCTTTGAACAATTATACAGGGCTGTGCTTAACCTGACACAGAATATTTTTAGCGGAACGCATTCTGACTTTCAAAAATCCCTACAAAAGAATGGCCCTGACTAACATTAAACTATACCTTCCAGAAATCACTTACCTCACAAAAATCTTCATTACTCGAACTACTGCAATACAGCGAGCGCCACTACTGCCAGCTAAATAAAAGATTCAAACTACGGAAGGCACTAAATACTGATAGGGATAGTTAGCAAATGAAAGATATTAATAGAGAACAAACACTGTATTTACCTTAATACTCAGAATATATATAGCAGTTCATGACAAATTACAAAACTCCGCCATCTCTCTCCCCACATCCACCACTGCTGGCGGCTCACCTCCAACTGCGCAACGCTACGCGCTGTTCACAGCCAGCTGCCTAACACTACAATGGCGAGTATTACAACAATGCAAAGCAGCCACAGACAGCACACAGTACAGCCAGTGATTTTCATACAGAGGTGGCGTTACAAATAAAAAAACCTAAACAGCCTACTTACAGAAGTTATGTATTCCACTCAGGACGGTGGAAGCGACTAGGCACATCGCGTGCACTGCAGTCTTAGTACAAACGAGATCAGTGACACCTCATCTGTGGTAACACAGAGGAGGTTTGAAGGAGAGAAATTTTCGAGGTAAGGGATTTGTCAAACACATGCAGATCCCTCTTGATAACTATCTCTCTTTTCGTTTTTTTCTTTCTGTGGCCGGCCGCGGTGGCCGTGCGGTTCTAGGCGTTGCAGTCCGGAACCGCGGGACTACTACGGTCGGAGGTTCGAATCCTGCCTCGGGCATGGATGTGTGTCATGTCCTTAGGTTAGTTAGGTTTAAGTAGTTCTAAGTTCTAGGGGACTGATGACCTAAGATGTTAAGTCCCATGGTGCTCAGAGCCATTTGGACCATTTTCTTTCTTTCTTTTTTTTCCGACTCGCCTTGTGAAATGTTGATATGCAAAACCCAAAGATTTAAAGTAACTTTCGCATGCCGTGTCATTACCATTTAGCATGGCCAGATAAAACCTCCACGATACGCGCAAAGAACTGAAAGAGTATAGTAAAGAAGGTAGCGTAGTATATGAAATGCAACAAACAAGCACCAAAGTTTTTTAACACAAAATATGGAAAAATAAAAAAAGGCTTCTCAGTTTAAATACACTTTGGGGGAAATCATACAAGAAAGCGGCCTGGAAAAATCTGCAAAGGAAGATCGCTGTTAGAAAAAAAAAAAAAAAAAAAAAAGAAAATAAAAAAAAAAATAAAAAAAAAAAATAGATGCGTTCAGATTAACGCAAAATATTTATAATAAAAAGTCACTTTCTACATTCAGTAAACGTAGTCATTGCGGCACTTTAATCAAACCTGAATGTACATTTTTTGTAAATAAAACCGCCTTTTCCTGCTGCCACTTAATTTATTTTTCCCAGACGCGTTTCGCCTTTTTCTTGTTCCAAGGCATCATTACTGGGATCTTCAATGATACAGTTTTGTTATTTTCAGATTATCAAACAGTTCACGTCACGATTTTTTATGTTAAAAAGTAATGACTTTCGATTTGCTGTAATCTGCGTTTCCTCTCATCTGCTCTGGAGGTCGCACTACCACTTTATTACCGACGCAGATGACGGCAAATCGTAAGTAATTACTTTGTAACATAAAAAATCGCGATGTGAACTGTTTGATAATCTAGAAATAACAACACTGTATAGACCCCACTGACGATGCCTTAGAACAAGAAAAAGGCGAAACTTGTCTGGGAAAAATAAATTAAGTGGCAGCAGTAAAGGTGGTTTTATTTAGAAAACAAGTATTTCTACGCTCGCTGCCGAGGATCGACGCAGAAACAAACTTGTTAAACCCGAATGTCTTTATGGAGCAGAAACTTTAATTTTAAATAGAAAGAGGGATATTGAAGAATTTCAAAAGAATGAAAGGAAGAAAGATTATTAGGAAAATATTAGGCCCCAAAATTACTAACAGAGAAATTTATGGGCTGAGAAGTAATAAGGAAATAGAAAAATGCACAGATATACATGGTGACATGAGAAAACAAAGACTTACATGTTATGTAATAATAACACGAACACGCTAAAGACAAAAGAAAAAATAATGAGCGTGTTAACAGATGATTTACTGTCAATCAATGCAAAATATCAACAACTTCTGAGGAAGTATCAAGAGCTGGAAACGAAATATAAAGCAGTGGATAGGAATTATCGCCTAACTCAAGAGAACGCCGTTGTTAATGGTCATCCCACTACTACATGTAAGTACAGCCCCAGTGATACCGTTATCAAACAAACTCTCAGCACTGGTAGCGGATTGTGGTGACACAACAGACATAAACGAACCACAAAGTAATCACAAAACTCCCTCTAAAGAACCAAAAAAGAACATGCCAACCTTAAGATGCACCAAAGGGATCCTTCTGTATGCCGACAGTCACGGAAAAGATCTATCCGAAAGTTTTCACGAAAGTATACGTTCAAAGCATTCAGTTTTCGTCGTGATCAAGCCTGGTGCAATGTTAAATGCAGTGGTGGAGAATTTTACAACAGAAACAAGTCAATTGAACAAAGACGCTCACGTTGTGAAAGTAGGCGGCGGCAACGACGAATACAAAAACGAAAGCTAGACATCCCTGCGGTGTTTCCGTAACATAGGCCCATTACCAAAACCATTTCAAACGAACATTGTCATCACAAACGTGCCAGTGCGACATGATTTACCACTGTGGTCGTGTAGAATCAAAGAGATTCGACACTACAATTCCGAGCTAAAGAAACTGTGTGATAAATTTAGCCATATACATTTGATATACTTAAGTAAGATGTGTCGTGATGAACACATGAAACACGGATCCCACTTAAACAGGAAATGGAAGGCCAAGCTAGTTTCCCACATAAGCAAACTGTGCGAGAAAGACAGTGTGGAGAAAGCTCCAATTGCTCCGGGCTACAACCACGAGACTTTCTTAGAATAAAGGACCATAATAATAGTTTTCAGGGATGTATTTCGGATATGACTGAGTCCCGTTCACGCAAAGAAAAGCCAGGCTGTGAAATAAGTGATCAGTCATTGCAGGACAGTTCTAAAAAACCAGTATATGCAAAATGTCGTAAGAAGTGTAACTCAAACAATTTTGATTCGTGCAAGATGGTAAATAAACAAGAAGGGTAACACCTTTAAAGTTAATGCACTTAAATGTGCAATATCTCAGAAACAAACTAGACATACTACAAATATTCATAGAGGAACACTTGCCACATGTGCTAGTAATAACGGAACATGGGCTAAAATGCAGTGAAATAATATATTATAGATTAGAAGGCTACATACTAGCAAATAGTTATTGTGGGCAAACCTTAAAAGTGGTGGTGTGGCAGTTTATGTTAATAATGATATAGAAGCAAAAAAAATTTCCTTTCTTGAACATCACACCAAAGAAGGATCAATTGAAATGACAGATATTGTACTCCACAGTAGTCATCTTAAGTTAATAAAGCATAAAGTGATTGGATTATGTACGCCACCAAATTCTGGTGTAATGCTGTTTATGGATAAACTTAGTAGTATTGTTGCTCAAGCCGGTTCTAATGACCTAACTGTATTAGGTGACTTTAGTATGGATGGAAACTCAAACAGTATAGTAAACTTGAAGCTCAGTGATGTACTGACCTCATACAATCTTGTAACTATAGTGAAGTCTGCTGAGAGGCACCCACATGCCTTGCTCATACTGTGGCATCAAGCAGTCAGGCCTGCAAGATGAGTGGTCTGCCGAGCGAGTGGACTCATTCTTATTTATCGAGTAACATGAACTCTCGTACTCACACTTAAGTTACAAGTTATCCTCCTATATGATTAATACGCAACGGAAACACGCATCTGACTATCAGTGATTTACAGAACTATGACTGTACACTACGCACTGGCAATACCACATTTTCTTTCTTTTTTTATTTAACGGCTTTTGTCAACACGTGGCCACCGCACTGAATATGAGTGGCGCACACATTATAAATTCGGGACATCATGACAACATACAATTCGAAGGAAAAGTCCACCAATCTTTTTCTTTTCACTATCTGATTTATTCCGATAAATTCTCTAACCTAAACACACAAATTCTATAACCTACAACAATAAAACATGAGAAATTCCGCCCAGTGGGCATGACTTTACAATGGTGAATCTCTATATTATGGTCTCGTAAACACTTTTAACGCTACAGTGCACTTTCTGGATAGGATGGTGGGTCTTTTATTATTTCTCACACTTCGACTCTCTCAATCATCATCACGAAACTATCCTCCAGACCGAGCAGTACAGAAGGAACAAGCATAACCCACTAATCTTTTGGAACTACCTTGCTACTCTCCCATGCAAACCACACATACCCAAATTACATGACATACATCACACTGCAATAAGAAATATAAAACACTAAATAGTCACAACACTATCACTTTCAGCTTTCCCACTTCAATTAATATTTATCCCAGTTTCACACGACACTGCCCCACTTCGTAATTCTACTTTCCTACTATGAACTCTGGAGATATATGCACGCCTTCCTGTGCAATGCAAGCCAAGTGGCGTTGCTGGATAGACGGCCGACTCACCTTGCTTCTCTCTCAGAGTTTGAATCTAGCGTCACACGGAATCATATCACGCGAAGTAATATTAACAACGTATTCATCACACACGCAAGTCCTCAACTGATACCATGGACGAGTACTTCTCTTTATCTTTTGTCTCATACACAGATTGAGACTCACACAGTACTCACCACGTGGAAGTACTCGTCTCTAATTTCAAGTCCTACACACGCCATTTCTTAAATATTTCAACTTATGGTACACACGCTATTTCTTAAATATTTCAACTTATTGTAAACACGCTAGTAATTCAGCTTAACTTAAGCACACGGAAGTGTTTCAACTTATTGCTACACGTGGTTTCATTGTGACCGTTGGTCACTTCCGAAGATTACTACAATCCCATTAATATTACCTGCCTGACATTTAATTCTCCCCACAAAAGTTCCTGAAATAGAGAAATTATTATTTCAAACTATTCTTAAATATTCCACATGCATTCCATGTCTCCACTCTTTTGTCGTTACGGAGCACAGCTAAAACAGGTCTTAACAGCACAAGATCCAGCGGCAGAGTGCTGAAACATGGTCGTTCTCCAGGTCATCTCGCACCTAACTCGAGGTGGGGGAAGACCATGCTACCGTATTGGTCAGCCACATTTCAGGCGCTCAAAGCTCAGGTAAATTTCATCTCCTTGGTCCCACCAAAGGTGGCCACAGGATCGTCTCAAAGATGATCATATATTCACATTCACTATCTGCGGTTAGCAGACGACCATACATTCATTCATTTCACAGATCTCACCAAACTGGATGTAGGGATTTACTTTGTGGGAGTGCACATGTGATCAATTAAATAAATAAATTGTCATTCTTTCCCACACTGGTATCCGGCTGCGCTGTATTAATTGAAATTGAGTTATTTTACAAAAAAAATGTGTTGTTCTGACAAAAATAATGAAGTATGTTGTACCTATTTTCAATGTCGCGCGGTACTGTACCATTTCACTGACACCAGAGTTCCACTAGAATAGAGTTCCACTAGAATAGATTATGCTGTAATCAACAAAGATGTTATACATAAGGTAAATTACAGTAACTTAGATTTTCTTTATTCTGACCACTTCTGTCAGGTGACAGAATACATAAATTCAGTTGTGCCTAAAATAACAAAAATTATGCTTCAGAAACGAATGCTGAATACGTCAAATATTGATGCTCTTAAAGACAAACCAGCGAATGAGAAATGGGATTCTGTGTACCAGGTAAAAGGATCGGATGAGAAATGGAATGAATTCTACTCAACCCTACTGCATCATTATGAATATAGTTGTCCAGCCAGAGAAATCCAGAAGGTAGTTAAACACTGTCAGAATGGAAGTAATCCTAGACTAAAACTCCCACCAAATCTGATTAGGCTCAGGCAGCAAGTACATCATCTAAACCAGCTTTATAAAGGTACTGCTATGCAGGTTTTCAAGGAAAAATACAATAGGGCCAAGCAAACTTTTAAAACTGAAATTGTTAATCTAAGGAAGCAGATTGACAGCAATCCACGAGAGAGAGAGAGAGAGAATCAGGAGTGCTCTCGTCTTAAATGTTAATTTTCTTTTTTCGTTCCAGGTATGTCAACCGCTCACAGTCCTCGTGCAAGTAAACCAGGTGGCCGGAACAAAGTAAGGTAGGAGGAGTAAGTTCTTACTAGCACAATATAGCGGTTATCGCTTTTCAGTATTCTAAACTTTCGTCCTCACATTGCTCTTCTGTAGTCGTGGATCCCCATACGTCATAAAAAGCTGTCATCATTTATATATACAGGGTGAGTCACTAACTGTTGCCACCAAGAATAAATCCGAAAGTATGACAGTAGCTGAAAAGTTTGTGCGAGAAATTTTGCATGGGAGAACGGGGGCCATAATATGACGTTCGTTCTTTGTTGCTAGGCGAGGTCGCGTCAGAGATATGAAGGTCAACTACGTTGTTTTTTTTTTTTTTTAATGGGATGCTATAGCTTGCTACTTATTGTCTGATAGCGGCTATCGAGACGAATCCAATGATGTGTAACAGTAAGGTCTTTGAAGGTCAACGAAGGTCACAAAGGTGGCATGAACGTCCATTTACAGAAGGTGTTCGAAGTGATGACCATTGGTATCAGTGCAGTGCTGCGATCTTCTTCTCATGCATTGAGTGGTATTCCTTACCACTTCGGCACTTATCGAAGCACACGCTCTGACACGCGTGTATCGTGTAAATAGTAAATATTCGTCGAATACGGCTTATCCATCTAACGTGCCATTGACATGTAAACACCATTCGACGGTTTCGTAAGACAACACTAATAGGAACGGTAAGTCTAGTATCGTCGAATCAAGCGAATGGGAATGATGTATTCCTTCTAAGAACAAGTCGATATGCTTCTTATTTACGGAGAATGCCAACGGCATTAAGTGAGAGCTGGAGACTTATACGCTGAAAGATATCCTCAACGTATTCACTCTACACGTCGATATTTAAATATGTGTATGATAGATTGAGAACAACTGTATCTGTAATGCATCGGAAACATATCCGACAAAAGAAAGTTACTAACGAGGAAACGGAAATTGGTACTCTTGCCAATGTGGTTCGAGATCCTTGCGTTAGTTCGCGTCAAATCGCAATGGAATGAGGCGGCGTACTGTTCTGCATCGCCATAAATATCATCTTTACCGTATCAGTCTCCACCAAGTATTAACTGTATTAACTGGTACGGGATTGTTTGCGTCGCTTTGAATTCTGCCGATAGGCTCATCTTCAGATTCAGAAGGATGACACATTTATTAATTCGATTTTATTTACTGACTAGGCTACATTCACGAACCATGTAAATGTTAATTTGCGTAACATACGTTATTAGGCAGCTGAAAATCCATGTTGGCTGCGGCAAATTGCATACCATAAACCGTGGTCGGTAAATGTATGGTGTGGCATTCTGAAGGACGGAATCCCCCTATTTCATCGAAGGAAATCTTAATGGTAGGAAGTACACTACATTCCTGCAAGAAACATTAGGGCTGTTATTGGAAGGAATACCTTTAGCCACCCCTGGTGGCCGAGCGGTTCTAGGCGCTACAGTCTGCAACCGCGCGACCGCGACGGTCGCAGGTTCGAATCCTGCCTCGGGCATGGATGTGTGTGATGTCCTTAGGTTAGTTAGGTTTAAGTAGTTCTAAGTTCTAGGGGACTGATGACCTCAGAACTTAAGTCCCATAGTGCTCAGAGCCGTTTGAACCATTTTTTGAATACCTTTAGAAAGAGGGAACAGAATGTGGTATGAACACGATGGGTGTCCCCACATTTTTCGCTGACGGCTACAAATGAGTTGGAGAGACAATTCCCAAATCGTTGGATTGGACGCGGAGGAGATGTGTCGTGGCCGGCTCGTTCGCCAGACTTGATGCCTCTGGATTTTTTCTTCTGGGGATTTGTAAAAGATATTGTTTATAAAGACGTTCAAACTACACCTGAAGATATGCGAAAGAGAATTGTCGGAGCATGTGCTTCAATAATTGCCGATGTGTTAAGGAATACCACCAATCCACGATAAGAAGATTGCAGCATTGCATTGATACCAATGGTAATCATTTCGAACACCTTCTGTAAATGGACGTTCGCGTCGCCCCTTTGACTTTCGTTGACCTTCAAAGACCTTACTGTTACACGTCATTGCATTCGTCTCGATAGCCGCTAAGAAAATAATTACCAAACTATAGCATCCCCTAAAAAAAAGCAGTTGCCCTTCATATCTCTGACGCCACCCCACCTAGCAACGTCATATTATGGCCTCCATTGCCCCATGCAACATCTGTCCCACCAACTTCTCAGCTACTATCACACTTTTCAGATCTATTTTTGGTGGCAACAGTTAGTGACTCAACCTGTATATAGCGGATAGGGCCGGATACACAAAACTGCTACAGATAACATATAGGGTCCAGCACCTAAGAACGAAAGTAAAGTCTGTACGATAATGTCAGTGTCCATGCAGCTTGCACCCCGTATACGCTGAAGACCCAAAGAAACTGGTACACCTGCCTAATATCGTGTAGGGCCGCCGCGAGCACGCAGAAGTGCCGCAATACGACGTGACATTGACTCGACTAATATCTGGAGTAGTACTGGAGGGGACTGACACCACGAATCCTGCAGGGCTGCCCATAAATCCGTGAGAGTCCGATGGGGTGGAGGTCTCTTCTGAACTGCACTTTGCAGGGCATCCCAGATATACTCAATAATATTGATGTCTGGGGAGTTTGGCGGCCAGCAGAAGTGTTTAAACTCGGAAGAGTGTTCCTGGGGTCATAGCGTAGCAATTCTGGACGTGTGGGGTGTCACGTTGTCCTGCTGGAATTGCCGAAGTCCGTCGGAACGCACAGTGGACAGGGATGGATGCAGGTGATCAGACAGGACGCTTACGTGCGTGTCACATGTCAGAATCGTATCAGGACGTATAAGGGGTCCCATATCACTCCAACTGCACACTACCTACAAGTTAGAGAGCCTGCACCATCTTGAACTGTGCAGGGTCCATGGACTCGGCAGACCGTGTCCATGCCCGTACGCGTCCCAACGCTCGACACGATGTGAAACGAGGCTCGTCCGACCAGCCAACATGATTCCAGTCATCCACAATCCGGTGTTGCTGTCGACGGGCCCAGGCGAGGCGTAAAGCTTTGTGTCGTACAGTCATCAGGGGTACACGAGAAGGCGTTCTGCTGCGAAAGCCCATATGGATTATGTTTCTTTGAATGGTTCGGATGCTGACACTTGTTGATGGCCCAGCATTGAAACCTTGTGTCACGTTGAACGATTCTCTTCAGTCGTTGTCGGTCCCGTTCTTGCAGGATCTTTTTCCGGTCGCAGCGATGTCGCAGATTTCATGTTTTATCGGATTCCTGATATTCACGGTACACTCGTGTGAAATGGTCGAAGGGGAAAATCTCCACTTCATCGCTACCTCGGAGAAGTCCTATCGCTCGTGCGCCGTCTATAGCACCAATTTCAAACTCACTTAAATCTCGATAACCTACCAGTGCAGCAGCAGTAAACCATCTAACAACTTCGCCAGACACTTGTCTTTTATCGGGTGCCGGCCGGTGTGGCCGTGCGGTTAAAGGCGCTTCAGTCTGGAACCGCGTGACCGCTACGGTCGCAGGTTCGAATCCTGCCTCGGGCATGGATGTGTGTGATGTCCTTAGGTTAGTTAGGTTTAATTAGTTCTAAGTCCTAGGCGACTGATGACCTCAGAAGTTGAGTCGCATAGTGCTCAGAGCCATTTGAACCATTTTTTTTTATCGGGTTTGCCGACCGCAGCGCCGTATTCTGCCTGTTTACATATCTCTGTATTTGAATACGCATACCTATACCAGTTTCTTTGGCGCTTCAGTGTATTTCGAAGAGAAGCAGCAAGCACTCGAGTTCTGTCCGTATACAGATAAACGTAACCGGCCGCGGTGGTCTAGCGGTTCTAGGCGCGCAGTCCGGAACCGTGCGACTGCTACGGTCGCAGGTTCGAATCCTGCCTCGGGCATGGATGTGTGTGACGTTCTTAGGGTAGTTAGGTTTAAGTAGTTCTAAGTTCTAGGGGACTGATGACCACAGTAGTTAAGTCCCATAGTGCTCAGAGCCATCTACCATCCACAGATAAACGTAAAAGTAGTCAGTCGAAGAATTATCTCGATCTGCTTACTCTAACAATATTTTGTATGTGGTTTGGTGTCCGTAATTGCACATCTGAAGCCATGCACCAAGTTCGGTAAGTTGTTCATATTTTTTCTTTTGTTTCCTCGGTACTCTGGTCGGTAGCCTAGTTTCACATTTCTAAGTTGTGGCGAATTGTACACGTAATCTTAACAGTTGTTCCAGGAATAACAGCTACTAACGTCAAAACGTTCGCTGAAATAATATCAGTTCTGTTGAATGAAAATCGATTTCTAGTGTGTTGCAAAGCAAAAGAAATTGGTCTTCGGCTCGAATTTCAGTATACCTTAATATTCGAACATCCACGGAAGCCCACGTCAGTTTTGGAAGTTTGAAAATGCAGTTACTTTTAGACTTTATTACTGTGGCAAGTTATTACTGTCACTGGAACGACAAAAGAGTAACGGTGACTCTGAGTGCTGTTGCTGAACTAAATACAGATTCAAAGGAATTTTTTTGATGTATAGGAAACTAACGTTTACAAACACTTGGTACCATGTTTTGATTCGTGACAGTGAGACGCGACACGAAATCTGTGGCGTCACCGCCAGACACCACACTTGCTAGGTGGCAGCCTTTAAATCGGCCGCGGTCCATTAGTATACGTCGGACCCGCGTGTCGCCACTGTCAGTGATAGCAGACCGAGCGCTACCACACGGCAGGTCTAGAGAGACTTACTAGCACTCGCCCCAGTTGTACAGCCGACTTTGCTAGCGACGCTACACTGACAAATACGCTCTCATTTGCCGAGACGATAGTTAACATAGCCTTCAGCTACATTTGCTACGACCTAGCAAGGCGCCGTATTCAATTGATATTTATTATGTGAAGCATGTATCATCAAGAGAGATGTTCTACAATTGTGGATTAAAGTTAAGTATTACATCATCTACGTACTTTATTTGCAGTTCTCAAGATATTGTCCTGTTCCAGACCTCACGCCAGTCAGCGTGTAATTAAACGCGTGCATTTCGGCCTCCTCTAGAAACACAGTGTTGGGTCTTCTGCCAACACTACAAAATCAATCCAAAATTTTTTGGCTGTCTCATCGACTAATGGAGAAAAGCGTGCTGCAAATTGCTGGGAGAAAAGAAAAGCAAATAAATGGATTGGGGAACTGATTACAAAGAGATCAATCGAAGCAATTCGTGCAGTGAATTACGTTGGCAATCAGTGACAAATATAATGTTCAATAGTGTAGTGTCAATCAACAGCTCCAGCATTACACCAGTGATGCAAGTGAAGCAGCAAGATGATGATATTGCTGTGATCCACATAATCAACCATAAGGAAGAAAGCCAGCAGAAGACATCACTGACTTCGATTTCTAGCCATACACTGCCCCCGTCCTTCCCCCTAAATGCCACACCAGCAGCTACAGTAAAAGAAAATGGAAAAAGTTCTAGATTAATCTAGTATCTATGTATGTATGTATAAACGCATGAAAATGAACAGAACATGTTAGAAACGCGTTGCATTATGTTAGATTAAGCAGAAAATAAAAAGTGACTGGTAGCAGAAACTTGAAATAAATAATTATCCTACACAGTCACGGTGCACAAACACAGCCATTATGGCTGAAAATACCTGCAGATGTTACTTCCTATAAAAGGAGGAGAACAAACTAGCTCTATACCTACGTGAATTCGGACTTGGGCTCTTTCTTCTTTACCACATTCCATCACTTACGTTATAGTCTTATTCTTCCGTCATAACGTTGTTGTTGTTGTTGTGGTCTTCAGTCCTCAGACTGGTTTGATGCAGCCCTCCATGCTACTCTATCCTGTGCAAGCTTCTTCTTCTCCCAGTACCTACTGCAGCCTACATCCTTCTGAATCTGCTTAGTGTACTCATCTCTTGGTCTCCCTCTACGATTTTTACCCTCCACGCTGCCCTCCAATACTAAATTGGTGATCCCTTGATGCCTCAGAACATGTCCTACCAACCGATCCCTTCTTCTAGTCAAGTTGTGCCACAAACTTCTCTTCTCCCCAATCCTATTCAATACCTCCTCATTACTTATGTGATCTACCCATCTAATCTTCAGCATTCTTCTGTAGCACCACATTTCGAAAGCTTCTATTCTCTTCTTGTCCAAACTATTTATCGTTCATGTTTCACTTATATACATGGCTACACTCCATACAAATACTTTCAGAAACGACTTCCTGACACTTAAACCTATATTCGATGTTAACAGATTTCTCTTCTTCAAAAATGCTTTCCTTGCCATTGCCAGTCTACATTTTATATCCTCTCTACTTCGACCATCATCAGTTATTTTGCTCCCCAGATAGGAAAACTCCTTTACTACTTTAAATGTCTCATTTCCAAATCTAATTCCCTCAGCATCACCCGATTTAATTCGACTACATTCCATTATCCTCGTTTTGCTTTTGTTGATGTTCATCTTATATCCTCCTTTCAAGACTCTATCCATTCCTTTCAACTGCTCTTCCAAGTCCTTTGATGTCTCTGACATAATTACAATGTCATCGGTGAACCTCAAAGTTTTTATTTCTTCTCCATGTTTTTTAATACCTACTGCGAGTTTTTATTTTGTTTCCTTCACTGCTTGCTCAATATAGAGATTGAATAACATCGGGGAGAGGCTACAACCCTGTCTCACTCCCTTCCCAACCACTGCTTCCCTTTCATGTCCCTCGACTCTTATAACTGCCATATGGTTTCTGTACAAATTGTAAATAGCTTTTCGCTCCCTGTATTTTACCTCTGCCACCTTCAGAATTTGAAAGAGAGTATTCCAGTCAACATTGTCAAAAGCTTTCTCTAAGTCTACAAATGCTAGGAACGTAGGTTTGCCTTTCCTTAATCTAGCTTCTAAGATAAGTCGTAGGGTCAGTATTGCCTCACGTGTTCGAATATTTCTACGGAATCCAAACTGATCTTCCGCGAGGTCGGCTTCTACTTGTTTTTCCATTCGTCTGTAAAGAATTCGCGTTAGTATTTTGCAACCGCGACTTATTAAACTGATTGTTCGGTAATTTTCACGTCTGTCAACACCTGCTTTCTTTGGGATTGGAATTATTATATTCTTCTTGAAGTCTAAGGATATTTCGCCTGTCTCGTACATCTTGCCCACCAGATGGTAGAGTTTTGTCAGGACTGGCTCTCCCAAGGCTGTCAGTAGTTGTAATGGAATGTTGTCTCCTCCCGGGGCCTTGTTTCGACTCAGGTCTTTCAGTGCTCTGTCAAATTCTTCACGCAGTATCATATCTCCCATTTCATCCTCATGTACGTCCTCTTCCATTTCCATAATATTGTCCTCAAGTACATCGCCCTTGATAGACCCTCTATATACTCCTTCCACCTTTCTGCTTTCCCTTTTTTGCTTAGAACTGGGTTTCCACCTGAGCTCTTGATATTCATGCAAGTGGTACTCTTTTCTTCAAACGTTGTCCGTTTTAATTAGCGTGGCTTCAAGATGTCCTGCGCTTTCAGCTCTGGTATATCTTAACCGTGCCTACACTTTGGCCGTATATTAGTACAGCTCTGTCTATGAGTCGCCTCTGACTAATTTTGCGAGTACGTTCTAAATAAAGGTGAAATACGGCATGGTCAGAAACAGAGTGAAAAGCTTGTAAGTGTATTGCACAGAAGGTTGTGCTGAGAAGTAATTCTTAGACAAAAAACCCTATACGTTTCGCCGTATCAGAGTTAACTGGCTCTGAAGTTAGCCAGTAAGACTGCTGCACGCGCCACAGGCGCCGTCGCCGCACCAGATCTTCGTTTGGTTTCCTTACTTAACACCGAACAGCAGAGAGGCGGTAGTAAGGATCGAACCCGAGCCAAAAGCTCAGCAGTCTCGGGCGCTGTCGTCAGGTTGTTCTTGCGCCGCTCCCAGGTTTGTCCTTCCTTCAAAGTTTTATATAATTCTATACAATTCTTCAGCCTTTACAGTCTACCACTGCTTTTTTTGAACATTTCAAACATTAATACTCACTGTACCAACGTATAGGAGGATACAAGATGACTTGGACAGGGTTTGTGATTGGTGTAAAGAATGGCAGCTAACTCTAAATTTAGATAAATGTAAATCAATGCAGATGAATACGAACAAGAAACCCGTAATGTTTGAATACTCCATTAGTAGTGTAGCGCTTGACACAGTCACGTCGATTAAATATTTGGGCGTAACATTGCAAAGCGATATGAAGTGGGACAAGCGTGTAATGACAGTTGTGGGGAAGGCGGATAGTCGTCTTCGGTTCATTGGTAGAAGTTTGGGAAGATGTGGTTCATCTGTAAAGGAGACCGCTTATAAAACACTAATACGACCTATTCTTGAGTACTGCTCGAGCGTTTGGGATCCCTATCAGCTCGGATTGAGGGAGGACATAGAAGCAATTCAGAGGCGCGCTGCTACATTTGTTACTGGTAAGTTTGATCACCACGCGAGTGTTGCGAAAATGCTTCAGCAACTCGGGTGGGAATCTCTGGAGGAAACGAGGCGTTCTTTTCGTGAATCGCTACTGAGGAAATTTAGTGAACCAATATTTGAGGCTGACTGCAGTACAATTTTACTGCCACCAACTTGTATTTCGCGGAAAGACCACAAAGATAAGATAAGAGAGATTATGGCCCGTACAGAGGCATATAGGCAGTCATTTTTCCGTCGTTCTGTTTGGGAGTGGAACAGGGAGAGAAGATGCTAGTTGTGGTACGAGGTACACTCCGCCACGCACCGTATGGTGGATTGCGGAGAATGGATGTAGATGTAGCTGTAGATGTAGAACGTATTCAGTAACATCTCTTACCCAGTTGATTAGGGGAAGAGAAGGAGTACTTTATGCCTACCCCAAAAGAAGTAAAACAAAAACAGAATTTGTTAGTAGTTGTTGACAACATACTGTTGACGTCTAAGTAGGACCCCAAATCTGAAAATATTTGATGCATTGTTCATTGTCAAAAGTCACATTTACTACAAAGGTCTGAATTTTTGCATTTAGTTTGTCTCAAAAATTTAAAACATTTGCGGAATCTTGTAAAAGATATCATTAAGAAACAGCAGTATTTCCATAAGTCCACTCGAAAAGTCGAACCTAAATAGTGACATGTCTGTCGTTAACACTCTGATGCAAATGGTTTTTATTTGTGTAACAGTGTTCCGAATTTATTGATAATTTTTATCACTAAATAAATAAAAATAACATGTGGAAATGTATTAAAACTTGGTTTTCCTGCCGCAATTCTAACTCCGTAGCTTCTTTGTTGGTAATCATCAACACTGGTGACAAGTTTTCCTACAGATGAGGTGTGAAGGAATGCCTCTATACGTACCTTGGACAGGAAACTGCCGGCCGGGGTGGCCGCGCGGTTCTAGGCGCTACAGCCTCGAAGCGCGCGACCGCTACGGTCGCAGTTTCGAATCCTGCCTCGGGCATGGATGTGTGTGATGTCCTTAGGTTAGTCAGGTTTAAGTAGTTCTAAGTTCTAGGCGACTGATGAGCGCTCAGAGCCATTTGTACCACTTTGAAAGGAAACTTTTGTAAGGAAAATGACCACAGAAATTTAAGCAGTAAACGATTTCTGCCTGATTATGTTCTCACTATGGGCTCTGAAAGCGTCCTCCGAATTTAGTTCCACAAGAGAAAAATTGGTATAGCCCCATCAAGACAAATTATCAATCTCTGAGATCCCAGACACACATTCTCTAAAATTTTCTCTTCGCTGTTCCTCTTGTTGAAGACCACTTTAGGTTTTAGGCCAAGAAATGTGGCCAAAGGAAGAATGACTGCGCTCGGGGGATTGCTAGGGAAGAGGTGAGAAGTAAATGTGGATTCTTAGTAGCCCGTACTGATCTAGGAAATGCGGCTGACGGTGTTAGTTGGAGAAAACTCTTCAAGATGTTGGAAGGCTTAAATGTGAACTGGAAAGACAGACGATATTAACTCTAGCGCCACCAACGCATTTTCCATAATGTGCGTTACCAATGGAGGGTATTTTATGCCCACCATAAAAAAAAATTTTAAAATTCGTTACCGATATTGTTGACTTATACTGACAACACTTTTTAAGAAGGGATTGATGTGTTACTAGGGTCCAGAAAATTAAAATACTTCTAGTAACCAGTGAGCAGTACCAACGCACTTTGAATAACGCTTACTGCTCACCCTATAAAAATGAAAAAAACCTAAAGTTCATTAATTGTTGTTGATTTCTACTCACAACATACTTTTGAAAGAGGCACTTTCAGTAATGCCCACTGCCCACCCAATAAAAATGAAAAAAATGTAAATCTCGTTGATTGTTGTTGACTTGTACTCACAACATACTTTTGAAAGGTATACTACATTGTAAGTAGGTTCCTGAACCTGAAAATTTTGAATATGACATGCATTGTGAAATGTGCCATCCGCTACAGAGACTTAAATTTTTGGGTTAAGTTTAACTGAAAAATTTTGAATGTTTATCTAATTGGGAAGAAGAGTTAATTAAAAACGACATACATTTTTTCAAAATTTTAAAATATGAAGTGACTAGATTAGCATTTTTCAAAAGATGTGCGTAAAATACCACGCCTCCTCCCCCCTTTGTATTGCGAGGGTTAATCACAAATACAAATCAGAATGTGAGATCTGATACTTATGCGGAACAATGCAGACACAAAATTAGAAAAGACGTAAGAAAAGGGTGCTCACATTCTACGAGGATCTTCAGAGGGAAAATGACTGAATAGAATTTCCATTCACAGCCTACGATTCACAAATAATATTGCCTTAATAGGTAATTATAATAAACTTGCGCAAAATATGCTTTCTACATTTTTTCAGTTATGAAAAAAGATTTAATTTAAAATTAACAGTCTAAAACCAAATTATAATGGTGAGCAACAAGAAGACATACGATACCCTAATGGAAATAAATTAAATGGGGAAAGCAGATAAATTCCTTCACGTTGTCTCTGTAATTACAGAAGACAACAGATGCAGCATGCAAATCTGGGAAGAACGCGTAAATGTGCTTTCAGTGATGAAAAAGAACAAGTCGTTCACCATAGAACGGAAGAAAGAGCAGTTTTACAGAGGCGCGCTGTGCTAACTGGCCGCGGAAATAAAGCGCCGAGAAGCGACGGAAAATTGGCTCAGGAGGGAACGGACGGACTGAAAGATAAATCCGATGATGGTGTTCTGAAATGGATCAACGAAAGAAGAAACTTCGTAGTAGCAATGAAAAAGATAAAAACAAAACTTTTTGAACATTAATTTATACAAAATATGTTTCCAGCACACATATTGGAAGGAGAAATTATTGGAAAGAAAATGAAGGAGAGACCAAGAAAGAAAATAGTCGACGATGTAATGGAAGTAACTAAGTACAAAATCATCAAGCAGTGAAGAAGACAACCAGAAACAGAGGAAAATGATTGAAGCGGCAAGGCGTACTCTTCAGACGGCGACGATAATTCTTCTTGTGAAAATTGTTAAGTTCCCGCTCGTGATACACCGTTTTTAATGCAGCATTTTCTGCCATTTTATCTGAGCGCCATGACTATGTGACTGTTTTTACGGGTGGGTCGAAACAAGGGGATTCTGTTGGTTGCTCAGTTGTTTTTCCATGTCGTGTCCTCAAGGTCCGACTGCCTCAGACTTTTACTGCAGAATTGTTTGCGATCTTGCGGGCACTGGAGCACATGAGGCATTCTTCCTCTCCTAAATTTCTTGTCTGTTCCGATTCACTCAGTGCCCTTCACTCATTGCAACGTTTGTATCCGGCAGACAAAATTGTCCAGACCATCCAGGATGCCCTCCTCCGACTACAGCGACTGGGGAAGGTTGCTGCTTTCTGCTGGGTTCCGGGGCATGTCGGCATTGCTGGGAATGAAAGGGCAGATCTCGCAGCCGAGGAGGCGTGTCTCGCCCCACAAGTATCTCAGTGTGCTATCCCCCTGCACGCACTCACCTCGCTGGTGAGCTCACGGGTCATGCGTCGGTGGGAGGGTGAGTGGCTGGAAGTGACTGACAATAAGCTCCGTATAGTCGAGCCCACAACGCGTGTGTGGTGTACTTCCTTTCAGCCCCATCGACGGGACGAGGTTCTCCTCACGCGGCTTCGAATAGGCCACAGCCCTATGACGCATGGCTTCCTGCTCCGGCGAGAGGACCCTCCAATGTGTGGTGCTTGCGGCGTCCAGGTCACTGTGCGCCACGTTTTATTGGATTGCGTTTTATTTTCTGACCAGCGCGTCGCGGCTGACTTTCCAGCGGACCTGCCGTCTCTTTTAGGCAACACTCGGACGAATGCGGTTAAAGTTTTAAAGTTCTGTGCCCTGTCAAATGTTTCTACAAAGATTTTAGGGAGAGGATTTTAATTTGCTCACTGTGTGACAAGCTCACCCATATTTTATGTAAGCGCCAGCCAATAACAATTTCCTGTGACATTCTTGTTGCTATGTTTCCCCTTTCCTTAGGTTTTACTTTCTTATGTAGCATTTTCCTTCTTTTCCTGCTTTCTTTGAGTGTGTGCTTTAGTTTTCTTAGGTCTGTCCACATTCGTTCCTTTTAATGTGTGTCAGGGCGCTGATGACCTCGATGTTGAGCGCCCATAAGCCCCAACACACCACCACCAAAAGGGTAATAAAGGAAAGTTACGTCAAGTGTAGACAGCGAATGATACACTCGAAAAATGTAGTAAAGGAAAGTTAGGTCAAATTCAGACAGCGAATTGAAATTCCGTGAGAAGAAATAGAAGCTTTAGACCTTTACCGAAGAGATAATGTAATTGTGCCAGAGAGAAGAAAGGGCTTGGAAGAGCAGTTGAACAGAATGGATAGTGTTTTGAAGAGGGATTACAAGATGAACGTCAACAATAGTAAACCTAGGATAATGAAATGTAGTAGAGTTAAATCAGATCACGAATTGTTTCTATTTGGGCAACGAAATAACTGACGGTAGGTGCAGGGGATGTCAAACGCAGCCTCGCAATAGCAAGAAAAACATTTCTGGAGAAAGAAGCAGGAATCTGTTAATATCTAATGTAGCTTTCTGTTATGATATCTTTTGTAAAGGTAGTTGTCTGCAGTGTATCCTTGAACAGAAATAAAACATTGATGGCAGCATTTTGAAGAACCTCATTTCATTTAAAAACCATGCACGTGATGCTGCCTAAGCTATATGCCCGGGAAAGTATTGCTATAGCCTTCAGTGGCAATAAAATAAAATCTGAAGGCACCGGAAAAGCCGTCCGACAACGCGTAATGTAATGTGTTCGCTGACCCGTGCGAATTTCTTGTGTTAACATCAACGTACACACTGTAGCTTATCTGACAGAAAAAAATAATCATTTTCTTTACACCGTTTTCTGCTGTAGGACACGAACACCCCGAGAAGCGTTGGCCACAGTCACCGAACATCGTGCGTAGAGGATAACGTAATTTGAAATGTGGACAGCCGTCGAAAACAAATCGGTAACAGCGGTATTTATTCCCAACTAGCTGACACCGCAGATTTTGTTCAAAAAATGGTTCAAATGGCTCTGAGCACTATGGGACTCAACAGCTATGCTCATCAGTCCCCTAGAACTCAGAACTACTTAAACCTAACTAACCTAAGGACAGCACACAGCACCCAGTCATCACGAGGCAGAGAAAATCCCTGACCCCGCCGGGAATCGAACCCGGGAACCCGGGCGCAGATTTTGTCCTTTGCAAATGTCAATAAATTTGTTTGTGAGCCTATTGTTAATTTGTGGAAAGCTACTGGAAATGTGTAAACAAAGTCGAAACGAGGAAAAAAACGAATTTTTGAGTGGGCATTGCATGTTAACGATTTTGGCCGTGGGGACTCAATTTCAGGTCGAGTGCGTTCGGATGTGCGCCAACGGGAAATTTTACACGCGAGATGAATTCTTACCGCATTACAACGCTGAAGAGGTGGAAATGTGTGATGTGCGTGGAATGTATTAAGATTTTGAATCTTCAAGGTCTCAGTTCAAGTAAGTCACAACTGGATGTCAACCAAGTAACATATTTTCTTCCGTTAAATTCGAAATCACAATGAATCTCAAGGTGTTTTATTTACATCTCGATTGTAAGATTGATTTTAGAGAAAACAATCAAATCAAGAAACTGCTTTGTTTTGAATGATTTGCTGTGACATCGTTTCGTTCATTGCAGTGCTTCACGATACAGAACTTTTTTTGGCCTGTTGTGTGGCGCGTGAACAAACAAAGCTGATGATATTCCGGTACAGGAACGGGCTACATACAATTAGCCAAGCGAGAAGGATGGATTTTTCAGGGTTACTGTCGCACACACTCAATGACTCCCCTTGTAATATGTCTGTTGTCATTGCGAATGCGAGCCGCGCGGCGACCACAATTACAATTCAACTGGAAGTTAATAACCGAATCAGTTTTTCGTGACATGTAACCGACTGGCTTTATTCACAATCTGACTGTGTGCTGTCGCCGGCCGAAGTGGCCGAGCGGTTCTAGGCACTACAGTCTGGAACCGCGCGACCGATACGGTCGCAGGTTCGAATCCTGCCTCGGGCATGAATGTGTGTGATGTCCTTAGGTTAGTTAGGTTTAAGTAGTTCTAAGTTCTAGGAGACTGATGACCTCAGAAGTTAAGTCCCATAGTGCTCAGAGCCTACGCCGTTTGCGCACTGTCTATTAAACTCAAACAGTAGAATATGTCGGAAATGTTTCGATTTCTCCACTTGGCACTTTATTTTTTAACGTCCACTGCTTCACTCACTATTTCCAAAGGACAAAATGACAAATTGTAAACTCCAATAGCAACAGTGAATTACAAGTAAAAAATGACAATAGATAAATAAACCTATAACAACCAGAACAGCAAAATGAAAACGAAAACACCAATGTAACTTATCTGTTGGACTGATGGCGAAGAAACACAAAAGTAATTTTATTTTAGGTTAGGAAGCATATTTCCAGATTTTTGTCCAGGTCTTTCAGATTTTTCGACATGAGTCATTTTCCATGACTGGTTGGTTAATTTGGGGGAGGGGACCAGACAGCGAGGTCATCGGTCCCATCGTATTAGGGAAGGACGGGGAAGGACGGCGGCCGTGCCCTTTCAAAGGAACCGTCCCGGCATTTGCCCGAAGCGTTTTAGGGAAATCACGGAAAATCTAAACCAGGATGCCCGGACGCGGGTTTGAACCGTCGTCCACCCGAATGCGAGTCCATGCCGAGACCATAAGGACAGGAAAAGAATCAACGAAATTTATCTTTGCTATCGTCAGTTACGGTCGAGAGTGCATGAAAGATTATGAATTTAGCAAGTTGTCTGAATTTTCCGATTTCCTCTTGTAATTGCTCAATTTTTTTCCGGGAAAAATATTCCAGGATGATAATGAAGGAAACAAAAAAAAAAAAAAATTACGCATACCCATCGTTAGAACCGTGAGTTTTTAAAAACTCTCGTTGGAGACAGCACTTTCAACTTTTTTCGGAATTTCCCAATTTTCCAGGCAACTTTTCCGAATTTTTATTTCGCCAAATGAGCTTATACAGAGTATTCCGAACATTTTTTTAATTAGCGAAGTCGGGCATGCCGCTGTCAGCTGATGCCTTATCAGGGAACGGCATTTCATTTTTATTGACATGGATAAGAGGTATTGCAGCAGAATGTGGATTTCTTTTTGCTTTATTGTACAGGGTGACAATTATTGAACTGCATGAAATAAAATCGTCACAACGTGTGAATGGATAGCCTTGGGACATTAAAGCTACACGGTTGGCCGCGGGGCATGGTGCGAATTCCTATGGTTTAGTTTAGCGACGAAGTCCTCTTTCATTTTGATGGGTTCGTCAATAAGGAAAACTGGCGCATTTGGGGGACTGAGAATCCGCATTTCGCCATCGAGAAGTCTCTTCACCGTCAACGGATGACTGTGTGGTGTGCAGCCTCCAGTCACGGTATAACCGGTCAGATATTCCTCGATGGCACGGTAACTACCAAACGGTACGTGAAGGTTTTGGCAGATGATTTCATCCCCGTTATCCGAAGTGACGCTGATTTCCACAAGATGTGGCGCACCCAGAACACATGTGACTCCTTTTTGTGGGATTGTATTAAAGACAAGGTGTACAGCAGTAACCGCAAAACCATTGCTGACATGAAAACCGCCATTCAGGAGGTCATAGAGAGCATCGGTGTCCCGACACTTCAGCGGGTCATGCAGAATTTCGCTATTCGTCTGCGCCACACCATCGTCAGTGATGGCAGGCATATCGAACGTGTCATAATCTAAATTCGAATGTCTGTAGTGACGTTTACATGGTGAAGAAAGTGTTGCACGCCGTAGTTTGTAAGTAATTTACGTATTTTTTCAAATACACTACTGGGTATTAAAATTGCTACATCACGAAGATGACATGCTACAGACGGGAAATTTAACCGACAGGAAGAAGATACTGTGATGTTCAAATGATTAGCTTAAAAAAGCTAAGCATTCACACAAGGTTGGAGCCGGTGGCGACACGTACAACGTGCTGACATGAGGAAAGTTTCCAACCGATTTCTTATACGCAAACAGCAGCTGACCGGCGTTGCCTGGAGAAACGTTGTTGTGATGCCTCGCGTAAGGAGAAGAAATGCGTACCGTCACGTTTCCGACATCGATAAAGGTCGGATTGTAGCCTATCGCGATTGCGGTTTATCGTATCGCGACATTGCTGTTCGCGTTGGTCGAGTTCCAATAACTGTTAGCAGAATATGGATTCGGTGGGTTCAGGAGCGTAATACGGAACGCCGTGCTGGATCCCAACGGCCTCGTATCACTAGCAGTCGAGATGACAGGCATCTTATCCGCATGGCTGTAACGGATCGTGCAGCCACGTCTCGATCCCTGAGTCGACAGATGGGGACGTTTGCAAGACGACAACCATCTGACGAAAAGTTCGACGTTTGCAGCAGCATGGACTATCAGCTCGGAGACCATGGCTGCGGTTACCCTTGACGCTGCATCACAGAGAGGAGCGCCGCTCCTGCGATGGTTTACTCAACGACGAACCTGGGTGCACGAATGGCAAAACGTCATTTTTTCGGATGAATCCAGTTTCTGTTTACAGCATCATGATGGTCGCATGCGTGTTTGGTGACATCACGGTGAACGCACATTGGAAGCGTGTATTCGTCATGCCATACACGCGTGATGGTATGGATTAGACGTCTCGGTCACCTCTTGTTCGCACTGACGGCACTTTGAACAGTGGACGTTACATTTCAGATGTGTTACGACCCGTGGCTCTTCCCTTCATTCGATCCCTGCGAAACCCTACATTTCAGCAGGATAATGCACGACCGCATGTTGCAGGTCCTGTAAGGGCCTTTCTGGATACAGAAAATGTTCGACTGCTGCCCTGGCCAGCACATTCTCCAGATCTCTCACCAACTGAAAACGTCTGGTCAATGGTGGCCTAGCAACTGGCTCGTCACAATACGCCAGTCACTACTCTTGAAGAACTGTGGTAACGTGTTGAAGCTGCATGGGCAGCTGTACCTGTACACGCCATCCAAGCTCTGTTTGACTCAATGCCCAGGCGTATCAAGGCCGTTATTACGGCCAGAGGTAGTTGTTCTGGGTACTGATTTCTCAGGATCTATGCACCCAAATTGCGTGAAAATGTAATCACATGTCAGCTCTAGTATAATATATGTGTCCAATGAATATCCGTTTATCATCTGCATTTCTTCTTTGTTTAGCAATTTTAATGGCCAGTAGTGTAGTTCCATAAGTGTGCAATACTAGTTACGTGTTAAAAAAAAAAAAAAAGCATCAAACCAGTCTCCTTCAACAGTTGAGGATTATTGTTTCTGGTTTCCCACCGTCCGCGCTACACCCCCGCGCCGTTAGCGGTTTTTGTTTACCTGTGATATTAACAGTATTTCGGCCCTTATGTGGCAGTGGAAATGTTAGTTTTGAAATGGCAGTTTGAGGGAACGGATGGAAAAAGTGCTAGACAGAGAGGAAATGGCCGGTTGCCGCCTCGTCGCCGTAACACCCCCTAATCTCCCTGCCGACCGCCGGGTGTCGGAACAAATGGGCGCCGTTTTTGTGGCCGCTCCGCTCGCGCGATTTACACCCCTGTCCTCGACCGACCGCGGAAAGAGCCGGCCGCTGATTTCTGCTGAGAGCTTCTTCTCCCACGCTGTCTCGGAGCACTCTGCGTCTTCTTGTACTTTAGTCGGCATTTTGACTTTTGTATTTAATTCCGATGCAATTTCTGTGTTTCATCGTCAATAAAAAGGTCCAAGGGATACAGTAAACCTGAAGTGAAGCATGGGAATCGAAAACTGCTCTCACAGGAAAGGATCAAAACATAGACAGTAAGAAGAGTCTTCTTGTACTTAAGTCGGCATTGTGCCTTTTGTATGTAATTACGATGCAATATCTGTTTTTCATCGTCAATAAGAAGGTCCAATGGATACTGTAAACCTGAAGTGAAGCATCGATATCTAAAACAGGTCCCACAGGAAAGGTTGAAAACATAGACACTAAGAAGAGTCAGTCTTCACGTACTTAAGTCAGTATTGTGCCTTTTGTATTTAATTCCCATGCAATTTCTGTGTTTCATCGTCAATAAGAAGGTCCAAGGGATACAGTAAACCTGAAGTAAAGCATCGAAATCTAAAACTGGTCTCACAGGAAAGGCTCAATTCGTAGAATGTAAGAACAGTCAGTCCTCTTGTACGTAAGTCGGCATTGTGCCTTTGTATTTAATTCCGATGAAATTTCTGTGTTTCATCGTCAATAATAAGGTCCAAGGGATACAGTAAACCTGAAGTGAAGCATCGGAATCAAAAACTGCTCTCACAGGAAAGGTTCAAATCATAGACAGTAAGAAGAGTCAGTCTTCTTGTACTTAATTCGGCATTGTGCCTTTTGTTTTAAATTCCGATGCAATTTCTGCGTTTCATCGTCAATAAGAAGGTGCAAGTGATAAAGTAAACCTGGAGTAAAGCATCGGAATCTAAAAGTGGTCTCACAGGAAAGGTTCAAAAATAGATAGTAAGAAGAGTCAGTCTTCCTGTACTTAGGTCGGCATTGTGCCTATTGTAATTAATTGCGATGCAATTTCTGTGTTTCATCGTCAATAAGAAGGTCCAAGGGATACAGTAAACCTGAAGTGAAGCATCGGAATCTAAAACTGCTCTCACAGGAAAGGTTCAAAACGTAGACAGTAAGAAAATTCAGTCTTCTTGTACTTAAGTCGGCATTGTGCCTATTGTATACAATTCCGATGCAATTTCTGTGTTTCATCGTCAATAAGAAGGTCCAAGGAATA
Source organism: Schistocerca americana (assembly GCF_021461395.2). Classification (NCBI taxonomy): domain Eukaryota; kingdom Metazoa; phylum Arthropoda; class Insecta; order Orthoptera; family Acrididae; genus Schistocerca; species Schistocerca americana. The sequence goes on along the minus strand of NW_025726280.1, from coordinate 1,195,521 downwards.
CAGTAAACCTGAAGTGAAGCATCGGATTCTGAAACTGGACTCACAGGAAAGGCTCAAATCATAGAGAGTAAGCAGAATCAGTCTTCTTGTATCTAAGCCGGCATTGTGCTTTTATATTTAATTCCGATGCAATTTCTGTGTGTCATCGTCAATAAGAAGGTCCAAGCGATACAGTAAACCTGAAGTGAAGCATCGGAATCTAAAACTGCTCTCAAAGGAAAGGTTCAAAACGTAGACAGTAAGGAGCGACATTCCTCTTGTACTTAAGTTGGCATTGTGCCTTTTGTATTTAATTCCGATGCAATTTCTGTGTCTCATCAACAGTAAGACGGCCCAAGGGATACAGTAAACCTGAAGTGAAGCATCGGAATCTAAAACTGGTCTCACAGGAAAGTTTCTAATCATAGACAGTAAGAAGAGACAGTCTTCTTGTACTTTAGTCGGCATTGTGACTTTTGTATTTAATTCCGATGCAATTTCTGTGTTTCATCGTCAATAAGAAGGTTCAAGGGATACAGTAAACCTAAAATGATGCATCGATATCTAAAACTGGTCTCACAGGAAAGGCTCAAATAATATAATGTAAGAACAGTCAGTCCTCTTGTGCATAAGTCGGCATTGTGCCTTTTGTATTTAATTCCGATGCAATTTCTGTGTTTCATCGTCAATAAGAAGGTCCAACGGATACAGTAAACCTGAAGTGAAGCATCGGAATCTAAAACTGGTCTCACACGAAAGGTTCAAAACATAGACAGTAAGAAGAGTCACTCTTCTTGTACTTAAGTCGGCATTGTGTTTTTTGTATTTAATTCCGATGCAATTTCTGTGTTTTATAGTCAATAAGAAGGTCCAAAGGATACAGTACACCTGAAGTGAAGCATGGGAATCTAAAACTGCTCTCACAGGAAAGGTTCAAAACATAGAGAGTAGGAAGAGTCAGTCTTCTTGTACTTAAGTCGGCATTGTGCCTTTTGTATTTAATTCCGACGCAATTTCTGTGTTTCATCGTCAATAAAAAGGTCCAAGTGATACAGTAAACCTGAAGTGAAGCACGGGAATCTAAAACTGCTCTCACAGGAAAGGTTCAAAACATAGACAGTAAGAAGAGTCAGTCTTCTTGTACTTAAGTCGGCATTGTGCCTTTTGTATTTAATTCCGATGCAATTTCTGTGTTTCATCGTCAATAAAAAGGTCCAAGGAATACAGTAAACCTGAAGTGATGCATCGATATCTAAAACTGGTCTCACAGGAAAGGCTCAAATAATCGAATGTAAGAACAGTCAGTCCTTTTGTACTTAAGTCGGCATTGTGCCTTTTGTATATAATTCCGATGCAATTTCTGTGTTTCATCGTCAATAAGAAGGTCCAAGGGATACAGTAAACCTGAAGTGAAGTATCGGAATCTAAAACTGATCTCTCAGGAAAGGTTGAAAACTTCGACAGTAAGAAGAGTCAGTATTCTTGTACTTAAGTCGGCATTTTGCCATTTGTATTTATTTCCGATGCAATTCCTGTGTCTCATCGTCAGTAAGACGGTCCAAGGGATACAGTAAACCTGAAGTGAAGCATCGGAATCTAAAACTGGTCTCACAGGAAAGTTTCTAATCATAGACAGTAAGAAGAGACAGTCTTCTTGTACTTTAGTCGGCATTGTGATTTTTGTATTTAATTCCGATGCAATTTCTGTGTTTCATCGTCAATAAGAAATTCCAAGGAATACAGTAAACCTGAAGTGAAGCACGGGAATCTAAAACTGCTCTCACAGGAGAGGTTCAAAACATAGACAGTAAGAAGAGTCAGTCTTCTTGTACTTAAGTCGGCATTATGCCTTTTGTATTTAATTCCGATGCAATTTCTGTGTTTCATCGTCAATAAAAAGGTCCAAGGGATACAGTAAACCTGAAGTGATGCATCGATATCTAAAACTGGTCTCCCAGGAAAGGCTCAAATAATAGAATGTAAGAACAGTCAGTCCTCTTGTACTTAAGTCGGCATTGTGCCTTTTGTATTTAATTCCGATGCAATTTCTGTGTTTCATCGTCAATAAGAAGGTCCAAGTATACAGTAAACCTGAAGTGAAGTATTGGAATCTAAAACTGATCTCTCAGGAAAGGTTTATAACCTAGACAGTAAGAAGAGTCAGTCTTCTTGTACTTAAGTAGGCATTTTGCCATTTGTATTTAATTCCGATGCAATTTCTGTGTGTCATCGTCAATAAGAAGGTCCATGGGATACAGTAAACCTGAAGTGAAGTATCGGAATCTAAAACTGATCTCTCAGGAAAGGTTCATAACCTAGACAGTAAGAAGAGTCAGTCTTCTTGTACTTAAGTCGGCATTTTGCCATTTGTATTTAATTCCGATGCAATTTCTGTGTTTCATCGTCAATAAGAAGGTCCAAGGGATACAGTAAACCTGAAGTGAAGCATGGGAAACTAAAACTGCTCTCACAGGAAAGGTTCAAAGCATAGACAGTAAGAAGAGTCAGTCTTCTTGTACTTAAGTCGGCATTGTGCCTTTTGTATTTGATTCCGATGCAATTTCTGTGTTTCATCGTCAATAAAAAGGTCTAAGGGATACAGTAAACCTGAAGTGAAGCACGGGAATCTAAACCTGCTCTCACAGGAAAGGTTCAAAACATAGACAGTAAGAAGAGTCAGTCTTCTTATACTTAAGTCGGCATTGTACCTTTTCTATTTAATTCCGATGCAATTTCTGTGTTTTATCGTCAATAAGAAGGTCCAAGGGATACAGTAAACCTGAAGTGAAATGTCGGAATCTAAAACTGGTCTCACAGTAAAGGTTCAAAACATAGACAGTAAGAAGAGTCTGTCTTCTTGTACTTAAGTCGGCATTGTGCTTTTTATATTTAGTTGCCATGCAATATCTGTGTTTCATCGTCAATAAGAAGGTCCAAGGGAAACAGTAAACCTGAAGTGAAGCATCGATATCTAAAACTGGTCTCACAGGAAGGGCTCAATTCATTGAATGTAAGAACAGTCAGTCCTCTTGTACTTAAGTCGGCATTGTGACTTTTCTATTTCATTCCGATGCAATTTCTGTGTTTCATCGTCATTAAGAAGGTCCAACGGATACAGTAAACCTGAAGTGAAGCATAGGAATCTAAAACTGCTCTCACAGGAATGGTTCAAAACATAGACAGTAAGAAGAGTCAGTCTTCTTGTACTTAAGCCGGCATCGTGCCTTTTCTATTAAATTCCGAAGCAATTTCTGTGTTTCATCGTCAATAAGAAGATCCAAGGGATACAGTAAACCTGAAGTGAAGCGTCGGAATCTAAAACTGGTCTCACACAAAAGGTTCAAAACATAGACAGTAAGAAGAGTCACTCTTCTTGTATTTAAGTCGGCATTGTGCTTTTTGTATTTAATTCCGATGCAATTTCTGTGTTTCATCGTCATTAAGAAGGTCCAAGGGATACAGTAAACCTGTAGTAAAGCATCAGAATCTAAAACTGGTCTCACAGGAAAGGTTCGAAACATAGACAGTGAGAAGAGTCAGCCTGCTTGTACTTAAGTCGGCAATGTGCCTTTTGTATTTCATTGCGATGCATTTTCTGTGTTTCATCGTCAATAAAAAGGTCCAAGGGATACAGTAAACCTGAAGTGATGCATCGATATCTAAAACTGGTCTTACAGGAAAAACTCAAAAAATAGAATGTAAGAACAGTCAGTCCTCTTGTACTTAAGTCGGCATTGTGCATTTTGTATTTAATTCCGATGCAATTTCTGTGTCTCATCGTCAGTAAGACGGTCCAAGGGATACAGTAAACCTGAAGTGAAGCATCGGAATCTAAAACTGGTCTCACAGGAAAGGCTCAAATAATAGAATGTAAGAACAGTCAGTCCTCTTGTACTTAAGTCGGCATTGTGCCTTTTGTATTTAATTCCGATGCAATTTCTGTGTTTCATTGTCAATAAGAAGGTCCAAGGGATACAGTAAACCTGAAGTGAAGTGTCGGAATCTAAAACTGATCTCTTAGGAAAGGTTCAAACCCTAGACAGTAAGAAGAGTCTGTCTTCTTGTACTTAAGTCGGCATTGTGCCTTTTGTATGTAATTCCTATGCAATTTCTGTGTTTCATCGTCAATAAAAAGGTCCAAAGGATACAGTAAACCTGAAGTGAAACACGGGAATCGAAAACTGCTCTCACAGGAAAGGTTCATATCATAGACAGTAAGAAGAGTCAGTCTTGTTGTACTTAAGTCTTCATTGTGCCTTTTGTATTTAATTCCGATGCAATATCTGTGATTCGTCGTCAATAAGGAGGTGCAAGGGATACAGTAAACCTGAAGTGAAGCATCGGAATCTAAAACTGGTCTCACACGAAAGTTTCAAAACATAGACAGTATGAAAAGTCACTGTTCTTGTACTTAAGTCGGCATTGTGCTTTTTGTGTTTAATTCCGATGCAATTTCTGTGTTTCATCGTCAATAAGAAGGTCCAAAGGATACAGTAAACCTGAAGTGAAGCATGGGAATCTAAAACTGCTCTCATAGGAAAGGTTCAAAACATAGACAGTAAAAAGAGTCAGTGTTCTTGTACTTAAGTCGGCATTGTGCCTTTTGTATGTAATTCCTATGCAATTTCTGTGTTTCATCGTCAATAAAAAGGTCCAAAGGATACAGTAAACCTGAAGTGAAACACGGGAATCGAAAACTGCTCTCACAGGAAAGGTTCAAATCATAGACAGTAAGAAGAGTCAGTCTTGTTGTACTTAAGTCTTCATTGTGCCTTTTGTATTTAATTCCGATGCAATTTCTGTGTTTCATCGTCAATAAAAAGGTCCAAGGGATACAGTAAACCTGAAGTGATGCATCGATATCTAAAACTGGTCTCACAGGAAAGGTTCAAATAATAGAATGTAAGAACAGTCAGTACTCTAGTACTGAAGTCGGCATTGTGCCTTTTGTATTTAATTACGATGCAATTTCTGTGTTTCATCGTCAGTAAGAAGGTCTAAGGGATACAGAAAACCTGAAGTGAAGTATCGGAATCTAAAACTGATCTCTCAGGAAAGGTTGAAATCCTAGACAGTTAGAAGAGTCAGTCTTCTTGTACTTAAGTCGGCATTTTGCCATTTGTATTTAATTCCGATGCAATTTCTATGTTTCATCGACAATAAGAAGGTCCAAGGGATACAGTAAACCTGAAGTGAAGCATGGGAATCTAAAACTGCTCTCACAGGAATGGTTCAAAACGTAGACAGTAAGAAGAGTCAGTCTTCTTGTACTTAAGTCGGCATTGTGCCGTTTGTATTTAATTCCGATGCAATTTCTGTGTTTCATCGTCAATAAAAAGGTCCAAGGGATACAGTAAACCTGAAGTGAAGCACGGGAATCTAAAACTGCTCTCACAGGAAAGGTTCAAAACATAGACAGTAAGAAGAGTCAGTCTTATTGTACTAAAGTCGGCATTGTGCCTTTTGTATTTAATTCCGATGCAATATCTGTGTTTCATCGTCAATAAGACGGTCCAAGGGATACAGTAAACCTGGAGTGAAGCATTGGAATCTAGAACTGCTCTTATAGGAATGGTTCAAAACATAGACAGTAAAAAGAGTCAGTGTTCTTGTACTTAAGTCGGCATTGTGCCTTTTGTATGTAATTCCGATGCAATTTCTGTGTTTCATCGTCAATAAAAAGGTCCAAAGGATACAGTAAACCTGAAGTGAAACACGGGAATCGAAAACTGCTCTCACAGGAAAGGTACAAATCATAGACAGTAAGAAGAGTCAGTCTTGTTGTACTTAAGTCTTCATTGTGCCTTTTGTATTTAATTCCGATGCAATTTCTGTGTTTCATCGTCAATAAAAAGGTCCAAGGGATACAGTAAACCTGAAGTGATGCATCGATATCTAAAACTGGTCTCACAGGAAAGGCTCAAATAATAGAATGTAAGAACTATCAGTACTCTAGTACTGAAGTCGGCATTGTGCCTTTTGTATTTAATTACGATGCAATTTCTGTGTTTCATCGTCAATAAGAAGGTCTAAGGGATACAGAAAACCTGAAGTGAAGTATCGGAATCTAAAACTGATCTCTCAGGAAAGGTTGAAATCCTAGACAGTAAGAAGAGTCAGTCTTCTTGTACTTAAGTCGGCATTTTGCCATTTGTATTTAATTCCGATGCAATTTTTATGTTTCATCGTCAATAAGAAGGTCCAAGGGATACAGTAAACCTGAAGGGAAGCATCGGAATCTAAAACTGCTCTCACAGGAATGGTTCAAAACATAGACAGTAAGAAGAGTCAGTCTTCTTGTACTTAAGTCGGCATTGTGCCGTTTGTATTTAATTCCGATGCAATTTCTGTGTTTCATCGTCAATAAAAAGGTCCAAGGGATACAGTAAACCTGAAGTGAAGCACGGGAATCTAAAACTGCTCTCACAGGAAAGGTTCAAAACATAGACAGTAAGAAGAGTCAGTCTTATTGTACTAAAGTCGGCATTGTGCCTTTTGTATTTAATTCCGATGCAATATCTGTGTTTCATCGTCAATAAGACGGTCCAAGGGATACAGTAAACCTGGAGTGAAGCATTGGAATCTAGAACTAGTCATACAGTAAAGGTTCAAGACATAGACTGTAAGAAGAGTCAGTCTTCTTGTACTTGAGTCGGCATTGTGCCTTTTGTATTTAGTTGCCATGCAATTTCGGTGTTTCATCGTCAATAAGAAGGTCCAAGGGATACAGTAAACCTGAAGTGAAGCATCGATATCTAAAACTGGTCTCACAGGAAAGGCTCAATTCATTGAATGTAAGAACAGTCAGTCCTCTTGTACTTAAGTCGGAATTGTGCCTTTTCTATTTAATTCCGATGCAATTTCTGTGTTTCATCGTCATTAAGAAGGTCCAACGGATACAGTAAACCTGAAGTAAAGCATAGGAATCTAAAACTGCTCTTACAGGAAAGGTTCGAAACTTAGACAGTAAGAAGAGTCAGTCTTCTTGTACTTAAGTCGGCATCGTGCCTTTTCTATTAAATTCCGATGCAACTTCTGTGTTTCATCGTCAATAAGAAGGTCCAAGGGATACAGTAAACCTGAAGTGAAGCATCGGAATCTAAAACTGGTCTCACACGAAAGGTTCAAAACATAGACAGTAAGAAGAGTCACTCTTCTTGTATTTAAGTCGGCATTGTGCTTTTTGTATTTAATTCCGATGCAATTTCTGTGTTTCATCGTCATTAAGAAGGTCCAAGGGATACAGTAAACCTGAAGTGAAGCATCGGAATCTAAATCTGGTCTCACAGGATAGGTTCGAAACATAGACCGTGAGAAGAGTCAGTCTGCTTGTACTTAAGTCGGCAATGTGCCTTTTGAATTTCATTGCGATGCAATTTCTGTGTTTCATCGTCAATATGAAGGTCCTAGGGAAACAGAAAACCTGAAGTCAAGCATCGGAATCTAAAAGTGCTCTCAAAGGAAAGGTTCAAAACATAGACAGTAAGGAGCGACATTCCTCTTGTACTTAAGTTGGCATTGTGCATTTTGTATTTAATTCCGATGCAATTTCTGTGTCTCATCGTCAGTAAGACGGTCCAAGGGATACAGTAAACCTGTAGTGAAGCATCGCAATCTAAAACTGGTCTCACAGGAAAGGCTCAAATAATAGAATGTAAGAACAGTCAGTCCTCTTGTACTCAAGTCGGCATTGTGCCTTTTGTATTTAATTCCGATGCAATTTCTGTGTTTCATCGTCAATACGAAGGTCCATGGGATACAGTAAACCTGAAGTGAAGTGTCGGAATCTAAAACTGATCTCTTATCAAAGGTTCAAAACCTAGACAGTAAGAAGAGTCAGTCTTCTTGTACTTAAGTCGGCATTGTGCCTTTTGTATTTAATTCCGATGCAATTTCTGTGTTTCATCGTCAATAAGAAGGTGCAAGGGATACAGTAAACCTGAAGTGAAGCACGGGAATCTAAAACTGCTCTCACAGGAAAGGTTCAAAACATAGACAGTAAGAAGAGTCAGTCTTCTTGTACTTAAGTCGGCATTGTGCCTTTTGTATTTAATTCCGATGCAATTTCTGTGTTTCATCGTAAATAAAAAGGTCCAAGGGATAGAGTAATCCCGAAGTGATGCATCGATATCTAAAACTGGTCTCACAGGAAAGGCTCAAATAATAGAATGTAAGAACAGTCAGTCCTCTTGTACTTAAGTCGGCATTGTGCCCTTTGTATTTAATTCCGATGCAATTTCTGTGTTTATTCGTCAATAAGACGGTCCAAGGGATACAGTAAACCTGAAGTGAAGTGTCGGAATCTAAAACTGATCTCTTAGGAAAGGTTCAAAACCTAGACAGAAAGAAGAGTCAGTCTTCTTGTACTTAAGTCGGCATTGTGCCTTTCGTATTTAATTCCGATGCAATTTCTGTGTTTCATCGACAATAAGAAGGTGCAAGGGATACAGTAAACCTGAAGTGAAGCATCGGAATCTAAAACTGGTCTCACACGAACGGTTCAAAACATAGACAGTATGAAGAGTCACTGTTCTTGTACTTAAGTCGGCATTGTGCTTTTTGTATTTAATTCCGATGCAATTTCTGTGTTTCATCGTCAATAAGAAGGTCCAAGGGATACAGTAAACCTGACGTGAAGCACGGGAATCTAAAACAGCTCTCACAGGAAAGGTTCAAAACATAGACAGTAAGAAGAGTCAGTCTTATTGTACTTAAGTCGGCACTGTGCCTTTTGTATTTAATTCCGATGCAATATCTGTGTTTCATCGTCAATAAGACGGTCCAAGGGATACAGTAAACCTGGAGTGAAGCATTGGAATCTAAAACTAGTCCCTCAGGAAAGGTTCAAAGCATAGACTGTAAGAAGAGTCTGTCTTCTTGTACTTAAGTCGGCATTGTACCTTTTCTATTTAATTCCGATGCAATTTCTGTGTTTTAACGTCAATAAGAAGGTCCAAGGGATACAGTAAACCTGAAGTGAAGTGTCGGAATCTAAAACTGGTCTCATAGTAAAGGTTCAAAACATAGGCAGTAAGAAGAGTCAGTCTTCTTGTACTTAAGTCGGCATTGTGCCTTTTGTATTTAGTTGCCATGCAATTTCTGTATTTCATCGTCAATAAGAAGGTCCAATTGATACAGTAAACCTGAAGTGAAGCATCGATATCTAAAACTGGTCTTACAGGAAAGGCTCAATTCATTGAATGTAAGAACAGTCAGTCCTCTTGTACTTAAGTCGGCATTGTGCCTTTTGTATTTAATTCCGATGCAATTTCTGTGTTTCATCGTCAATAAAAAGGTCCAAGGGATACAGTAAACCTGAAGTGATGCATCGATATCTAAAACTGGTCTTACAGGAAAAACTCAAAAAATAGAATTTAAGAACAGTCAGTCCTCTTGTACTTAAGTCGGCATTGTGCCTTTTGTATTAATTCCGATGCAATTTCTGTGTTTAAGAGTCAGTCTTCTTGTACTTAAGTCGGCATTTTGCATTTTTTTTAATTCCGATGCAATTTCTGTGTTTCATCGTCAATAAGAAGGTCCAAGGGATACAGTAAACCTGATGTGAAGTATCGGAATCTAAAACAGATCTCTCAGGAAAGGTTCAAAACCTAGACAGTAAGAAGAGTCAGTCTTCTTGTTCTTAAGTCGGCATTTTTCCATTTGTATTTAATTCCGATGCAATTTCTGTGTTTCATCGTCAATAAGAAGGTCCAAGGGATACAGTAAACCTGAAGTGAAGTATCGGATTCTAAAACTGATATCTCAGGAAAGGTTCATAACCTAGACAGTAAGAAGAGTCAGTCTTCTTGTACTTAAGTCGGCATTTTGCCATTTGTATTTAATTCCGATGCAAGTTCTGTGTTTCATCGTCAATAAGAAGGTCCAAGGGATACAGTAAACCTGAAGTGAAGTATCGGAATCTAAAACTGATCTCTCAGGAAAGGTTCAAAACCTAGACAGTAAGAAGAGTCAGTCTTCTTGTTCTTAAATCGGCATTTTTCCATTTGTATTTAATTCCGATGCAATTTCTGTGTTTCATCGTCAATAAGAAGGTCCAAGGGATACAGTAAACCTGAAGTGAAGTATCGGATTCTGAAACTGATATCTCAGGAAAGGTTCATAACCTAGACAGTAAGAAGAGTCAGTCTTCTTGTACTTAAGTCGGCATTTTGCCATTTGTATTTAATTCCGATGCAATTTCTGTGTTTCATCGTCAATAAGAAGGTCCAAGGGATACAGTAAACCTGAAGTGAAGCATGGGAATCTAAAACTGCTCTCACAGGAAAGGTTCAAAACATAGATACTAAGAAGAGTCAGTCTTCTTGTACTTAAGACGGCATTGTGCCTTTTGTATTTAATTCCGATGCAATTTCTGTGTTTCATCGTCAATAAAAAGGTCCAAGGGATACAGAACACCTCAAGTGAAGCACGGGAATCTGAAACTGCTCTCACAGGAAAGGTTCAAAACATAGACAGTAAGAAGAGTCAGTCTTATTGTACTTAAGTCGGCATTGTGCATTTTGTATTAATTTCCGATGCAATATCTGTGTTTCATCGTCAATAAGACGGTCCAAGGGATACAGTAAACCTGGAGTGAAGCATTGGAATCTAAAACTAGACCCACAGGAAAGGTTCAAAACATAGACTGTAAGTAGAGTCTGTCTTCTTGTACTTAAGTCGGCATTGTACCTTTTCTATTTAATTCCGATGCAATTTCTGTGTTTTATCGTCAATAAGAAGGTCCAAGGGATACAGTAAACCTGAAGTGAAGTGCCGGAATCTAAAACTGGTCTCACAGTAAAGGTTCAAAACATAGACAGTAAGAAGAGTCAGTCTTCTTGTACTTAAGTCGGCATTGTCCCTTTTGAATTTAGTTGCCATGCAATTTCTGTGTTTCATCGTCAATAAGAAGGTCCAATTGATACAGTAAACCTGAAGTGAAGCATCGATATCTAAAACTGGTCTCACAGGAAAGGCTCAATACATTGAATGTAAGAACAGTCAGTCCTCTTGTACTTAAGTCGGCATTGTGCCTTTTCTATTTGTTTCCGATGCAATTTCTGAGTTTCATCGCCAATAAGAAGGTCTAAGGGATACAGTAAACTTGAAGTGAACCATCGGAATCTAAAACTGCTCCCAAAGGAAAGGTTCAAAACATAGACAGTAAGGAGCGACATTCCTCTTGTACTTAAGTTGGCATTGTGCAATTTGTATTTAATTCCGATGCAATTTCTGTGTCTCATCGTCAGTAAGACGGTCCAAGGGATACAGTAAACCTGAAGTGAAGCATCGGAATCTAAAACTGGTCTCACAGGAAAGGCTCAAATAATAGAATGTAAGAACAGTCAGTCCTCTTGTACTTAAGTCGGCATTGTACCTATTGTATTTAATTCCGATGCAATTTCTGTGTTTCATCGTCAATAAGAAGGTCCATGGGATACAGTAAACCTGAAGTGAAGTGTCGGAATCTAAAACTGATCTCTTATCAAAGGTTCAAAACCTAGACAGTAAGAAGAGTCAGTCTTCTTGTACTTAAGTCGGCATTGTGCCTTTTGTATTTAATTCCGATGCAATTTCTGTGTTTCATCGTAAATAAAAAGGTCCAAGGGATACAGTAATCCCGAAGTGATGCATCGATATCTAAAACTGGTCTCACAGGAAAGGCTCAAATAATAGAATGTAAGAAAAGTCAGTCCTCTTGTACTTAAGTCGGCATTGTGCCCTTTGTATTTAATTCCGATGCAATTTCTGTGTTTATTCGTCAATAAGAAGGTCCAAGGGATACAGTAAACCTGAAGTGAAGTGTCGGAATCTAAAACTGATCTCTTAGGAAAGGTTCAAAGCATAGACAGTATGAAGAGTCACTGTTCTTGTACTTAAGTCGGCATTGTGCTTTTTGTATTTAATTCCGACGCAATTTCTGTGTTTCATTGTCAATAAGAAGGTCCAAGGGATACAGTAAACCTGACGTGAAGCACGGGAATCTAAAACTGCTCTCACAGGAAAGGTTCAAAACATAGACAGTAAGAAGAGTCAGTCTTATTGTACTTCAGTCGGCATTGTGCCTTTTGTATTTAATTCCGATGCAATATCTGTGTTTCATCGTCAATAAGACGGTCCAAGGGATACAGTAAACCTGGAGTGAAGCATTGGAATCTAAAACTAGTCCCTCAGGAAAGGTTCAAAGGATAGACTGTAAGAAGAGTCTGTGTTCTTGTACTTAAGTCGGCATTGTACCTTTTCTATTTAATTCCGATGCAATTTCTGTGTTTTAACGTCAATAAGAAGGTCCAAGGGATACAGTAAACCTGAAGTGAAGTGTCGGAATCTAAAACTGTTCTCATAGTAAAGGTTCAAAACATAGGCAGTAAGAAGAGTCAGTCTTCTTGTACTTAAGTCGGCATTGTGCCTTTTGTATTTAGTTGCCATTCAATTTCTGTATTTCATCGTCAATAAGAAGGTCCAACTGATACAGTAAACCTGAAGTGAAGCATCGATATTTAAAACTGGTCTCACAGGAAAGGCTCAATTCATTGAATGTAAGAACAGTCAGTCCTCTTGTACTTAAGTCGGCATTGTGCCTTTTGTATTTAATTCCGATGCAATTTCTGTGTTTCATCGTCAATAAAAAAGGTCCAAGGGATACAGTAAACCTGAAGTAATGCATCGATATCTAAAACTGGTCTTACAGGAAAAGCTCAAAGAATAGAATGTAAGAACAGTCAGTCCTCTTGTACTTAAGTCGGCATTGTGCCTTTTGTATTAATTCCGATGCAATTTCTGTGTTTCATCGTCAATAAGAGGGTCCAAGGGATACAGTAAACCTGAAGTGAAGTATCGGATTCTAAAACTGATATCTCAGGAAAGGTTCATAACCTAGACAGTAAGAAGAGTCAGTCTTCTTGTACTTAAGTCGGCATTTTGCCATTTGTATTTAATTCCGATGCAATTTCTGTGTTTCATCGTCAATAAGAAGGTCCAAGGGATACAGTAAACCTGAAGTGAAGCATGGGAATCTAAAACTGCTCTCACAGGAAAGGTTCAAAACATAGACAGTAAGAAGAGTCAGTCTTCTTGTACTTAAGACGGCATTGCGCCTTTTGTATTTAATTCCGATGCAATTTCTGTGTTTCATCGTCAATAAGACGATCCAAGGGATACAGTAAACCTGGAGTGAAGCATTGGAATCTAAAACTAGTCCCACAGGAAAGGTTCAAAACATAGACTGTAAGAAGAGTCTGTCTTCTTGTACTTAAGTCGGCATTGTACTTTTTCTATTTAATTCCGATGCAATTTCTGTGTTTTATCGTCAATAAGAAGGTCCAAGGGATACAGTAAACCTGAAGTGAAGTGCCGGAATCTAAAACTGGTCTCACAGTAAAGGTTCAAAACATAGACAGTAAGAAGAGTCAGTCTTCTTGTACTTAAGTCGGCATTGTCCCTTTTGTATTTAGTTGCCACGCAATTTCTGTGTTTCATCGTCAATAAGAAGGTCCAATTGATACAGTAAACCTGACGTGAAGCATCGATATCTAAAACTGGTCTGACAGGAAAGGCTCAATTCATTGAATGTAAGAACAGTCAGTCCTCTTGTACTTCAGTCGGCATTGTGCCTTTTCCATTTGTTTCCGATGCAATTTCTGAGTTTCATCGCCAATAAGAAGGTCTAAGGGATACAGTAAACCTGAAGTGAAGCATCGGAATCTAAAACTGGTCTCACACAAAAGGTTCAAAACATAGACAGTAAGAAGAGTCACTCTTCTTGTATTTAAGTCGGCATTGTGCTTTTTGTATTTAATTCCGATGCGATTTCTGTGTTTCATCGTCATTAAGAAGGTCCAAGGGATACAGTAAACCTGAAGTGAAGCATCAGAATCTAAAACTGGTCTCACAGGAAAGGTTTGAAACATAGACAGTGAGAAGAGTCAGTCTGCTTGTACTTAAGTCGGCAATGTGCCTTTTGTATTTCATTGCGATGCAATTTCTGTGTTTCATCGTCAATATGAAGGTCCAAGGGATACAGAAAACCTGAAGTGAAGCATGGGAATCTAAAACTGCTCTCAAAGGAAAGGTTCAAAACATAGACAGTAAGGAGCGACATTCCTCTTGTACTTAAGTTGGCATTGTGCAATTTGTATTTAATTCCGATGCAATTTCTGTGTCTCATCGTCAGTAACACGGTCCAAGGGATACAGTAAACCTGAAGTGAAGCATCGGAATCTAAAACTGGTCTCACAGGAAAGGCTCAAATAATAGAATGTAAGAACAGTCAGTCCTCTTGTACTTAAGTCGGCATTGTGTCTTTTGTATTTAATTCGGATGCAATTTCTGTGTTTCATCGTCAATAAGAAGCTCCAAGGGATACAGTAAACCTGAAGTGAAGCATCGGAATCTAAAACTGGTCTCACACGAAAGGTTCAAAGCATAGACAGTATGAAGAGTCACTGTTCTTGTACTTAAGTCGGCATTGTGCTTTTTGTATTTAATTCCGATGCAATTTCTGTGTTTCATCGTCAATAAAAAGGTCCAAATTGATACAGTAAACCTGAAGTGAAGCATGGGAATCTAAAACTGTTCTCACAGGAAAGGTTCAAAACATAGACAGTAAGAAGAGTCAGTCTTCTTGTACTTAAGTCGGCATTGTGCCTTTTGTATTCAATTCCGATGCAATTTCTGTGTTTCATCGTCAATAAGAAGGTCCAAGGGATACAGTGAACCTGAAGTGAAGCATGGGAATCTAAAACTGCTCTCACAGGAAAGGTTCAAAACATAGACAGTAAGAAGAGTCAGTCTTATTGTACTTAAGTCGGCATTGTGCCTTTTGTATTTAATTCCGATGCAATATCTGTGTTTCATCGTCAATAAGACGGTCCAAGGGATACAGTAAACCTGGAGTGAAGCATTGGAATCTAAAACTAGTCCCACAGGAAAGGTTCAAAACATAGACTGTAAGAAGAGTCTGTCTCCTTGTACTTAATTCGGCATTGTACCTTTTCTATTTAATTCCGATGCAATTTCTGTGTTTTATCGTCAATAAGAAGGTCCAAGGGATACAGTACCCCTGAAGTGAAATGCCGGAATATAAAACTGGTCTCACAGTAAAGGTTCAAAACATAGACAGTAAGAAGAGTCAGTCTTCTTGTACTTAAGTCGGCATTGTGCCTATTGTATTCAGTTGCCATGCAATTTCTGTGTTTCATCATCAATAAGAAGGTCCAATTGATACAGTAAAAGTGAAGTGAAGCATCGATATCTAAAACTGGTCTCACAGGAAAGGCTCAATTCATTGAATGTAAGAACAGTCAGTCCTCTTGTACTTAAGTCGGCATTGTGCCTTTTCTATTTGTTTCCGATGCAATTTCTGAGTTTCATCGTCATTAAGAAGGTCCAACGGATACAGTAAACCTGAAGTGAAGCATAGGAATCTAAAACTGCTCTCACAGGAAAGGTTCAAAAGATAGACATTAAGAAGACTCAGTCTTCTTGTACTTAAGTCGGCATCGTGCCTTTTCTATTAAATTCCGATGCAATTTCTGTGTTTCATCGCCAATAAGAAGGTCTAAGGGATACAGTAAACCTGAAGTGAAGCATCGGAATCTAAAACTGGTCTCACACAAAAGGTTCAAAACATAGACAGTAAGAAGAGTCACTTTTCTTGTATTTAAGTCGGCATTGTGCTTTTTGTATTTAATTCCGATGCGATTTCTGTGTTTCATCGTCATTAAGAAGGTCCAAGGGATACAATAAACATGAAGTGAAGCATCAGAATCTAAAACTGGTCTCACAGGAAAGGTTTGAAACATAGACAGTGAGAAGAGTCAGTCTTCTTCTACTTAAGTCGGCATTGAGCCTTTTGTATTTATTTCCCATGCCATTTCTGTGTTTCATCGACGATAAGAAGTTGCAAGGGATACAGAAAACCACGAGTGAAGCATCGGAATCTAAAACTGGACTCAGAGGAATGGTTCAAACATAGATAGTAAGAAGAGTCGATCTTCGTGTACTTAAGTCGGCATTGTGCCTTTTGTATTTGATATCAATGAAATGTCTGTGGTTCATCGTCAATAAGAAGGTCCAAGAGATACAGTAAACCTAAAGTGAAACATCGTAATCTAAAACTGGTCTCACAGGAAAGGTTCGAAACATAAACATTAAGAAGAGTCAGCCTTCTTGTACTTAAGCCGGCATTGTGCCTTTTGTATTTAATTGCGATGCAAGTTCTGTGTTTCACAGTCAATATGAATGTCCAAGGGAGACAGAAAACCTGGAGTGAAGCGTCGGAATCTAAAACTGCTCTCACAGGAAAGGTTCAAAACTTAGACAGTAAGAAGCGACATTCCTCTTGTACGTAAGTCGGCATTGTGCCTTTTGTATTTAATTCCGATGCAATTTTTATGTTTCATCGTCAATAAGAAGGTCCAAGGGATACACTAAACCTGAAGTGAAGCATCGATAGCTAAACCTGGTCTCACAGGAAAGGCTCAAATCATAGAATGTAAGGACAGTCAGTCTTCTTGTACTTAAGTCGCCATTGTGCCTTTTGTATGTAATTCCGATGGAATTTCGGTGTTTCATCGTCAAGAAGAAGGTCCAAGAGATACAGTAAACCTGAAGTGAAGCATCGGAATCTAAAACTGCTCTCAAAGGAAAGGTTCAAAGCATAGACAGTAAGGAGCGACATTCCTCTTGTACTTAAGTTGGCATTGTGCATTTTGTATTTAATTCCGATGCAATTTCTGTGTCTCATCGTCAGTAAGACGGTCCAAGGGATACAGTAAACCTGAAGTGAAGGATCGGAATCTAAAACTGGTCTCACAGGAAAGGCTCAAATAATAGAATGTAAGAACAGTCAGTCCTCTTGTACTTAAGTCGGCATTGTGTCTTTTGAATTTAATTCGGATGCAATTTCTGTGTTTCATCGTCAATAAGAAGGTCCAAGGGATACAGTAAACCTGAAGTGAAGTGTCGGAATCTAAAACTGATCTCTTAGGTAAGGTTCAAAACCTAGACAGTAAGAAGAGTCAGTCTTCATGTACTTAAGTCGGCATTGTGCCTTTTGTATTTAATTCCGATGCAATTTCTGTGTTTCATCGTCAATAAGACGGTGCAAGGGATACAGTAAACCTGAAGTGAAGCATCGGAATCTAAAACTGGTCTCACAGGAAAGGTTCAAAACATTAACAGTAAGAAGAGTCAGTCTTCTTGTACTTAAGTCGGCATTGTGCCTTTTGTATTTAATTCCGATGCAATTTCTGTGTTTCATCGTCAATAAAATGGTCCAAGGGATACAGTAAACCTGAAGTGAAGCACGGGAATCTAAAACTGCTGTCACAGGAAAGGTTCAAAACATAGACAGTAAGAAGAGTCAGTCTTCTTGTACTTAAGTCGGCATTGTGCCTTTTGTATTTAATTCCGATGCAATTTCTGTGTTTCATCGTCAATAAAAAGGTCCAAAGGATACAGTAAACCTGAAGTGATGCATCGATATCTAAAACTGGTCTCACAGGAAAAGCTCAAATAATAGAATGTAAGAACAGTCAGTCTTCTTGTACTTAAGTCGGCATTTTGCCATTTGTATTTAATTCCGATGCAATTTCTGTGTTTCATCGTCAATAAGAAGGTCCAAGGGATACAGTAAACCTGAAGTGAAGCATGGGAATCTAAAACTGCTCTCACAGGAAAGGTTCAAAACATAGACAGTAAGAAGAGTCAGTCTTCTTGTACTTAAGACGGCATTGTGCCTTTTGTATTTAATACCGATGCAATTTCTGTGTT
The DNA here is from genome assembly GCF_021461395.2 of Schistocerca americana. NCBI lineage: Eukaryota > Metazoa > Arthropoda > Insecta > Orthoptera > Acrididae > Schistocerca > Schistocerca americana. The sequence continues at coordinate 1,177,767 of NW_025726280.1, read as the reverse complement.
TCATCGTCAATAAGACGATCCAAGGGATACAGTAAACCTGGAGTGAAGCATTGGAATCTAAAACTAGTCCCACAGGAAAGGTTCAAAACATAGACTGTAAGAAGAGTCTGTCTTCTTGTACTTAAGTCGGCATTGTACTTTTTCTATTTAATTCCGATGCAATTTCTGTGTTTTATCGTCAATAAGAAGGTCCAAGGGATACAGTAAACCTGAAGTGAAGTGCCGGAATCTAAAACTGGTCTCACAGTAAAGGTTCAAAACATAGACAGTAAGAAGAGTCAGTCTTCTTGTACTTAAGTCGGCATTGTCCCTTTTGTATTTAGTTGCCATGCAATTTCTGTGTTTCATCGTCAATAAGAAGGTCTAAGGGATACAGTAAACCTGAAGTGAAGCATCGGAATCTAAAACTGGTCTCACACAAAAGGTTCAAAACATAGACAGTAAGAAGAGTCACTCTTCTTGTATTTAAGTCGGCATTGTGCTTTTTGTATTTAATTCCGATGCGATTTCTGTGTTTCATCGTCATTAAGAAGGTCCAGGGGATACAGTAAACCTGAAGTGAAGCATCAGAATCTAAAACTGGTCTCACAGGAAAGGTTTGAAACATAGACAGTGAGAAGAGTCAGTCTGCTTGTACTTAAGTCGGCAATGTGCCTTTTGTATTTCATTGCGATGCAATTTCTGTGTTTCATCGTCAATATGAAGGTCCAAGGGATACAGAAAACCTGAAGTGAAGCATGGGAATCTAAAACTGCTCTCAAAGGAAAGGTTCAAAACATAGACAGTAAGGAGCGACATTCCTCTTGTACTTAAGTTGGCATTGTGCATTTTGTATTTAATTCCGATGCAATTTCTGTGTCTCATCGTCAGTAAGACGGTCCAAGGGATACAGTAAACCTGAAGTGAAGCATCGGAATCTAAAACTGGTCTCACAGGAAAGGCTCAAATAATAGAATGTAAGAACAGTCAGTCCTCTTGTACTTAAGTCGGCATTGTGTCTTTTGTATTTAATTCGGATGCAATTTCTGTGTTTCATCGTCAATAAGAAGCTCCAAGGGATACAGTAAACTTGAAGTGAAGCATCGGAATCTAAAACTGGTCTCACAAGAAAGGTTCAAAGCATAGACAGTATGAAGAGTCACTGTTCTTGTACTTAAGTCGGCTTTGTGCTTTTTGTATTTAATTCCGATGCAATTTCTGTGTTTCATCGTCAATAAAAAGGTCCAAATTGATACAGTAAACCTGAAGTGAAGCATGGGAATCTAAAACTGTTCTCACAGGAAAGGTTCAAAACATAGACAGTAAGAAGAGTCAGTCTTCTCGTACTTAAGTCGGCATTGTGCCTTTTGTATTGAATTCCGATGCAATTTCTGTGTTTCATCGTCAATAAGAAGGTCCAAGGGATACAGTGAACCTGAAGTGAAGCATCGGAATCTAAAACTGCTCTCACAGGAAAGGTTCAAAACATAGACAGTAAGAAGAGTCAGTCTTATTGTACTTAAGTCGGCATTGTGCCTTTTGTATTTAATTCCGATGCAATATCTGTGTTTCATCGTCAATAAGACGGTCCAAGGGATACAGTAAACCTGGAGTGAAGCATTGGAATCTAAAACTAGTCCCACAGGAAAGGTTCAAAACATAGACTGTAAGAAGAGTCTGTCTCCTTGTACTTAATTCGGCATTGTACCTTTTCTATTTAATTCTGATGCAATTTCTGTGTTTTATCGTCAATAAGAAGGTCCAAGGGATACAGTACCCCTGAAGTGAAATGCCGGAATATAAAACTGGTCTCACAGTAAAGGTTCAAAACATAGACAGTAAGAAGAGTCAGTCTTCTTGTACTTAAGTCGGCATTGTGCCTATTGTATTCAGTTGCCATGCAATTTCTGTGTTTCATCATCAATAAGAAGGTCCAATTGATACAGTAAAAGTGAAGTGAAGCATCGATATCTAAAACTGGTCTCACAGGAAAGGCTCAATTCATTGAATGTAAGAACAGTCAGTCCTCTTGTACTTAAGTCGGCATTGTGCCTTTTCTATTTGTTTCCGATGCAATTTCTGAGTTTCATCGTCATTAAGAAGGTCCAACGGATACAGTAAACCTGAAGTGAAGCATAGGAATCTAAAACTGCTCTCACAGGAAAGGTTCAAAAGATAGACATTAAGAAGACTCAGTCTTCTTGTACTTAAGTCAGCATCGTGCCTTTTCTATTAAATTCCGATGCAATTTCTGTGTTTCATCGCCAATAAGAAGGTCTAAGGGATACAGTAAACCTGAAGTGAAGCATCGGAATCTAAAACTGGTCTCACACAAAAGGTTCAAAACATAGACAGTAAGAAGAGTCACTTTTCTTGTATTTAAGTCGGCATTGTGCTTTTTGTATTTAATTCCGATGCGATTTCTGTGTTTCATCGTCATTAAGAAGGTCCAAGGGATACAATAAACCTGAAGTGAAGCATCAGAATCTAAAACTGGTCTCACAGGAAAGGTTTGAAACATAGACAGTGAGAAGAGTCAGTCTTCTTGTACTTAACTCGGCATTGGGCCTTTTCTATTTAATTCCGATGCAATTTCTGTGTTTCATCGTCAATAAGAAGGTCCCAGGGATACAGTAAACCTGAAGTAAAGCATCGGAATCTAAAACTGGTCTCACAGGAAAGGTTCAAAACATTAACAGTAAGAAGAGTCAGTCTTCTTGTACTTAAGTCGGCATTGTGCCTTTTGTATTTAATTCCGATGCAATTTCTGTGTTTCATCGTCAATAAAATGGTCCAAGGGATACAGTAAACCTGAAGTGAAGCACGGGAATCTAAAACTGCTGTCACAGGAAAAGTTCAAAACATAGACGGTACGGAGAGTCAGTCTTCTTCTACTTAAGTCGGCATTGAGCCTTTTGTATTTATTTCCCATGCCATTTCTGTGTTTCATCGACGATAAGAAGTTGCAAGGGATACAGTAAACCACGAGTGAAGCATCGGAATCTAAAACTGGACTCAGAGGAATGGTTCAAACATAGATAGTAAGAAGAGTCGATCTTCGTGTACTTAAGTCGGCATTGTGCCTTTTGTATTTGATATCAATGAAATGTCTGTGGTTCATCGTCAATAAGAATGTCCAAGAGATACAGTAAACCTAAAGTGAAACATCGTAATCTAAAACTGGTCTCACAGGAAAGGTTCGAAACATAAACATTAAGAAGAGTCAGCCTTCTTGTACTTAAGCCGGCATTGTGCCTTTTGTATTTAATTGCGATGCAAGTTCTGTGTTTCACAGTCAATATGAATGTCCAAGGGAGACAGAAAACCTGGAGTGAAGCGTCGGAATCTAAAACTGCTCTCACAGGAAAGGTTCAAAACTTAGACAGTAAGAAGCGACATTCCTCTTGTACGTAAGTCGGCATTGTGCCTTTTGTATTTAATTCCGATGCAATTCTTATGTTTCATCGTCAATAAGAAGGTCCAAGGGATACACTAAACCTGAAGTGAAGCATCGATAGCTAAACCTGGTCTCACAGGAAAGGCTCAAATCATAGAATGTAAGGACAGTCAGTCTTCTTGTACTTAAGTCGCCATTGTGCCTTTTGTATGTAATTCCGATGGAATTTCGGTGTTTCATCGTCAAGAAGAAGGTCCAAGAGATACAGTAAACCTGAAGTGAAGCATCGGAATCTAAAACTGCTCTCAAAGGAAAGGTTCAAAACATAGACAGTAAGGAGCGACATTCCTCTTGTACTTAAGTTGGCATTGTGCATTTTGTATTTAATTCCGATGCAATTTCTGTGTCTCATCGTCAGTAAGACGGTCCAAGGGATACAGTAAACCTGAAGTGAAGGATCGGAATCTAAAACTGGTCTCACAGGAAAGGCTCAAATAATAGAATGTAAGAACAGTCAGTCCTCTTGTACTTAAGTCGGCATTGTGCCTTTTGTATGTAATTCCGATGGAATTTCGGTGTTTCATCGTCAAGAAGAAGGTCCAAGAGATACAGTAAACCTGAAGTGAAGCATCGGAATCTAAAACTGGTCTCACAGGAAAGGTTCAAAACATAGACAATAAGAAGAGTCACTCTTCTTGTACTTAAGTCGGCATTGTGCCTTTTGTATTTAATTCCGATGCAATATCTGTGTTTCATCGTCCATAAGAAGGTCCAATGGATACTGTAAAACTGAAGTGAAGCATCGATATCTAAAACTGGTCCCACAGGAACGGTGGAAAACATAGACAGTAAGAAGAGTCAGTCTTCTAGTACTTAAGTCAGCATTGTGCCTTTTGTATTTAATTCCCATGCAATTTCTGTGTTTCATCGTCAATAAGAAGGTCCAAGGGATACAGTAAACCTGAAGTGCAGCATCGATATCTAAAATTGGTCCCACAGGAAAGGCTCAATTCATTGAATGTAAGAACAGTCAGTCCACTTGAACTTAAGTCGGCATTGTGCCTTTGTATTTAATTCCGATGAAACTTCTGTGTTTCATCGTCAATAAGAAGGTCCAAGGGATACAGTAAACCTGAAGTGAAGCATCGGAATCTAAATTGGTCTCACAGGAAAGGTTCAAACATAGACAGTAAGAAGAGACACTCTTCTTGTACTTAAGTCGCCATTGTGCCTTTTGTATGTAATTCCGATGGAATTTCGGTGTTTCATCGTCAATAAGAAGGTCCGAGGGATACAGTAAACCTGACCTGAAGCATCGATATCTAAAACTGGTCTGACAGGAAAGGTTCAAACATAGACAGTAAGAATAGACAGTCTTCTTGTACTTAAGTCGGCATTGTGCTTTTATGTTTAATTCCGATGCAATTTCTGTGTTTCATCGTCAATAAGAAAGTCCAAGTGATACAGTAAACCTGAAGTGAAGGATCGGAATCTAAAACTGGTCTCACAGGAAAGGTTCAAAAAATAGACATTAAGAAGAGTCACTCTTCTTGTACTTAAGTCAGCATTGTGCCTTTTGTATTGATTTCCGATGCAATTTCTGTGTTTCATCGTCAATAAGAAGGTCCAAGGGATACATTAAACCTAAAGTGAAGCATCGCAATCTAAAACTGGTCTCACAGGTAAGGTTCGAAACATAGAAAGTAAGAAGAGTCAGTCTTCTTGAACTTAAGTCGGCATCGCGCCTTTTGTATTTAATTGCGATGCAATTTCTGTGTTTCATTGTCAATATGAAGGTCCAAGGTATACAGTAAACCTGAAGTGAAGCATCGATATCTGAACCTGGTCTCACAGGAAAGCCTCAAATCATAGAATGTAAGAACAGTCAGTCTTCTTGTACTTAAGTGGCATTATTCTTTTTGTATTTAATTACGATGCAACATCTGTGGTTCATCGTCCATAAGAAGGTCCAATGGATACTGTAAAACTGAAGTGAAGCATCGATATCTAAAACTGGTCCCACAGGAACGGTTGAAAACATAGACAGTAAGAAGAGTCAGTCTTCTAGTACTTAAGTCAGCATTGTGCCTTTTGTATTTAATTCCCATGCAATTTCTGTGTTTCATCGTCAATAAGAAGGTCCAAGGGATACGGTAAACCTGAAGTGCAGCATCGATATCTAAAATTGGTCCCACAGGAAAGGCTCAATTCATTGAATGTAAGAACAGTCAGTCCTCTTGAACTTAAGTCGGCATTGTGCCTTTGTATTTAATTCCGATGAAATTTCTATGTTTCAACGTCAATAACAAGGTCCAAGGGATACAGAAAACCTGAAGTGAAGCATCGGAATCTATAACTGCTCTCACAGAAAAGGTTTAAACTTAGACAGTAAGACGCGACATTCCTCTTGTACTTAAGTCGGTATTGTGCCTTTTAAATTTAATTCCCATGCAATTTCTGTGTTTCATCGTCAATAAGAAGGTCCAAGTTATACAGTAAACCTGAAGTGAAGCATCTGAATCTAAAACTGGTCTTATAGTAAAGGTTCAAAACATAGACAGTAAGAAGAGTCAGTCTTCTTGTACTTAAGTCGGCATTATGCCTCTCGTATTTAATTACGATGCAATATCTGTGTTCCATCGTCAATACGAAGGTCCAATGGATACAGTAAACCTGAAGTGAAGCATCGATATCTAAAACTGGTCTCACAGGAAAGGCTCAATTCATTGAATGTAAGAATAGTCAGTCCTCCTGTACTTAAGTCGGCATTGTGCCTTTTCTATTTAATTCCGATGCAATTTCTGTGTTTCATTGTCAATAAGAAGGTCCAAGGGATACAGTAAACCTGATGTGAAGCATCGGAATCTAAATTGGTCTCACAGGAAAGGTTCGAAACATAGAAAGTAAGAAGAGTCAGTCTTCTTGTACTTAAGTCGCTATTGTGCCTTTTGTATCTAATTCCGATGCAATTTCTGTGTTTCATCGTCAATAAGAAGGTCCAAGGGATACAGTAAACTTGAAATGAAGCAACGATGTCTAAAACTGGTGCCACAGGAAAGGCTCAAATCATAGAATGTACGATCAGTCAGTCCTCTTGTACTAAAGTCGGCATTGTGCCTTTTGTATTTAATTCCGATGCAATTTCTGTGTTTCATCGGCTATAAGAAGGTCCCAGGGATACAGTAAACCTGATGTGAAGCATCGGAATCTAAAACTGGTCTCACAGGAAAGGTTCAAAACATAGACAGTAAGAAGAGTCACTCTTCTTGTACATAAGTCAGCATTGTGCCTTCTGTATTGAATTCCGATGCAATTTCTGTGTTTCATCGTCAAGAAGAAGGTCCAAGAGATACAGTAAACCTGAAGTGAAGCATCGGAATCTAAAACTGGTCTTACAGGAAAGGTTCAAATCATAGACAATAAGAAGAGTCACTCTTCTTGTACTTAAGTCGGCATTGTGCCTTTTGTATTTAATTCCGATGCAATTTCTGTGTTTCATCGTCAATAAGAAGGCCCAAGGGATACAGTTAACCTGAAGTGAAGCATCGGAATCTAAAACTGCTCTCACAGGAAAGTTTCAAAACATAGACAGTAAGAAGAGTCAGTCTTCTTGTACATAACTCGGCGTTGGGCCTTTTCTATTTAATTCCGATGCAATTTCTGTGTTTCATCGTCAATAAGAAGGTCCCAGGGATACAGTAAACCTGAAGTGAAGCATCTGAATCTAAAACTGGTCTTACAGTAAAGGTTCAAACATAGACAGTAAGAAGAGTCAGTCTTCTTGTACTTGAGTCGGCATTATGCCTTTCGTATTTAATTACGTTGCAATATCTGTGTTTCATCGTCAATACGAAGGTCCAATGGATACAGTAAACCTGAAGTGAAGCATTGATATCTAAAACTGGTCCCACAGGAAAGGTAGAAAACATAGACAGTAAGAAGAGTCAGTTTTCTTGTACATAAGTCAGCATTGTGCCTTTTGTATTTATGTCCCATGCAATTTCTGTGTTTCATCGTCAATAAGAAAAGTCAAAGGGATACAGTTAACCTGAAGTGAAGCATCGATATCTAAAACTGGTCTCACAGGAAAGGCTCATTTCATTGAATGTAAGAACAGTCAGTCCTCCTGTACTTAACTCGGCATTGTGCCTTTTCTATTTAATTCCAATGCAATTTCTGTGTTTCATTGTCATTAAGAAGGTCCAAGGGATACAGTAAACCTGAAGTGAAGCATAGGAAGCTAAAACAGCTCAAACAGGATTGGTTCAAAACATAGACAGTGAGAAGAGTCAGTCTTCTTGTACTTAAGTCGGCATTATGCCTTTTGAATGTAATTACGATGCAATATCTGTGTTTCATTGTCTATAAGATGGTCCAAGGGATACAGTAAACCTGAAGTGAAACATCAATATTTAAATCTGGTCTCACAGGAAAGGTTCAAAAATAGATAGTAAGAAGAGTCAGTCTTCCTGTACCTAGGTCGGCATTGTGCCTATTGTATTTAATTCCGATGCAATTTCTGTGTTTCATCGTCAATAAGAAGGTCCAAGGGATACAGTAAACCTGAAGTGAAGCATCGATATCTAAAACTGGTCTCACAGGAAAGGCTCAATTCATTGAATGTAAGAACAGTCAGTCCTCCCGTACTTAAGTCATCATTGTGCCTTTTCTATTTAATTCCGATGCAATTTCTGTGTTTCATCGTCAGTAAGAAGGTCCAAGGGATACAGTAAACCTGATGTGAAGCATCGGAATCTAAATTGGTCTCACAGGAAAGGTTCGAATTATAGAAAGTAAGAAGAGTCAGTCTTCTTGTACTTAAGTCGCTATTGTGCCTTTTGTATCTAATTCCCATGCAATTTCTGTGTTTCATCGTCAATAAGAAGGTCCAAGGGATACAGTAAACTTGAAATGAAGCAACGATGTCTAAAGGTGGTGCTACAGGAAAGGCTCAAATCATAGAATGTACGATCAGTCAGTCCTCTTGTACTAAAGACGGCATTGTGCCTTTTGTATTTAATTCCGATGCAATTTCTGTGTTTCATCGGCTATAAGAAGGACCAAGGGATACAGTAAACCTGAAGTGAAGGATCGGAATCTAAAACTGGTCTCACAGGAGAGGTTCAAAACATAGACAGTAAGAAGAGTCACTCTTCTTGTACATAAGTCAGCATTGTGCCTTTTGTATTGAATTCCGATGCAATTTCTGTGTTTCATCGTCAAGAAGAAGATCCAAGGGATACAGTAAACCTGAAGTGAAGCATCGGAATCTAAAACTGGTCTCACAGGAAAGGTTCAAAACATAGACAGTAAGAAGAGTCAGTCTTCTTGTACTTAACTCGGCATTGGGCCTTTTCTATTTAATTCCGATGCAATTTCTGTGTTTCATCGTCAATAAGAAGGTCCCAGGGATACAGTAAACCTGAAGTAATGCATCGGAATCTAAAACTGTTCTGACAGGAAAAGTTCAAACATGGACGGTAAGAAGAGCCAGTCTTCTTCTACATAAGTCGGTATTGTGCCTTTTGAATCTAATTCCCATGCAATTTCTGTGTTTCATCGTCAATAAGAAGTTGCAAGGGATACAGTAAACCAGGAGTGAAGCATCGGAATCTAAAACTGGACTCACAGGAATGGTTTAAACATAGATAGTAAGAAGAGTCGGTCTTCGTGTACTTAAGTCGGCATTGTGCCTTTTGTATTTAATATCGACGAAATTTCTGTGGTTCATCGTCAATAAGGAGGTCCAAGAGATACAGTAAACCTAAAGTGAAACATCGCAATCTAAAACTGGTCTCACAGGAAAGGTTCGAAACATAAACATTAAGAAGAGTCAGTCTTCTTGTACTTAAGCCGGCATTGTGCCTTTTGTATTTAATTGCGATGCAATTTCTGTGTTCCACAGTCAATATGAATGTCCAAGGGATAAGAAAACCTTAAGTGAAGCGTCGGAATCTAAAACTGCTCTCACAGGAAAGGTTCAAAAGCATAGACAGTAAGAAGCGACATTCCTCTTGTACGTAAGTCGGCATTGTGCCTTTTGTATTTAATTCCGATGCAATTTCTGTGTTTCATCGTCAATAAGAAGGTCCAAGGGATACAGTAAACCTGACGTGAAGCATCGATATCTAAAACTGGTCTGACAGGAATGATTCAAACAAGACAGTAAGAAGAGACAGTCTTCTTGTACTTAAGTCGGCATTGTGTTTTTATATTTAATTCCGATGCAATTTCTGTGTTTCATCGTCAATAAGAAAGTCCAAGGGATACAGTAAACCTGAAGTGAAGCATCGATATCTAAAACTGGTCTCCCAGGAAAGGCTCAAATCATAGAATGTTAGAACAGACAGTCCCTGTTGTACTTAAGTCGGCATGGTGCCTTTTGTATTTAATTCCGATGCAATTTCTGTGTTTCATCGTCAATAAGAAGGTCCAAGGGATACAGTAAACCTGAAGTGAAGCATCGATAATCTGAACCTGGTCTCACAGGAAAGCCTCAAATCATAGAATGTAAGTACAGTCTGTCCTCTTGCACCTAAGTAGGCATTGGCCTTTTGTATTTAATTCCGATGCAATATCTGTGTTTGATCGTCAATAAGTAGGCCCAAGGGATACAGTAAACCTGGAGCGAAGCATAGGAATCTAAAACTGGTCCCACAGGAAAGGTTCAAAACATAGACTGTAAGAAGAGTCAGTCTTCTTGTACTTAAGTTGGCATTATTCCTATTGTATTCAATTACGATGCAATATCTGTGTTTCATTGTCAATATGAAGGTCCAAGGGATACAGAAAACCTGAAGGGAAGCATCTGAATCTAAAACTGGTCTCAGAGGAAAGGTTCAAAACATAGTCAGTAAGAAGTGAAAGTCTTCTTGTACTTAAGTCGCCATTGTGCCTTATGCATGTAATTCCGATGGAATTTCTATGTTTCATTGTCAATAAGAAGGTCCAAGGGATACAGTAAACCTGAAGTGAAGCATCGATATCTAAAATTGGCCCCACAGGAAAGGCTCAATTGATTGAATGTAAGAACAGTCAGTCCTCTTGTACTTAAGTCGGCATTGTGCCTTTGTATTTAATTCCGATGAAATTTCTGTGTTTCATCGTCAATAATATGGTCCAAGGGATACAGTAAACCTGAAGTGAAGTATCGGAATCTAAAACTGCTCTCACAGGAAAGGTTCAAAACATAGACACTAAGAAGAGTCAGTCTTTTTGTACTTAAGTCGGCATTGTGCCTTTTGTATATAATTCCGATGCAATTTCTGAGTTTCGTCGTCAATAAGAGGGTCCAAGGGATACAGTAAACCTGAAGTGAAGCATCGGAATCTAAAACTGGTCTCAGAGGAAAGGTTCAAAACATATTCAGTAAGAAGTGACAGTCTTCTTGTACTTAAGTCGCCATTGTGCCTTATGCATGTAATTCCGATGGAATTTCTGTGTTACATCGTCAATAAGAAGGTCCAAGGGATGCAGTAAACCTAAAGTGAAGCATTGCAATCTAAAACTGGTCTCACAGGAAAGGTTCGAAACATAGAAAGTAAGAAGAGTCAGTCTTCTTGTACTTAAGTCGGCATCGCGCTTTTTGTATTTAATTGCGATGCAATTTCTGTGCTTCATTGTTAATATGAAGGTCCAAGGGATACAGAAAACCTGAAGTGAAGCATCTGAATCTAAAACTTGTCTCACAGGAAAGGCTCAAATCATAGAATGTTAGAACAGTCAGTCCCTGTTGTACTTAAGTCGGCATTGTGAATTTGTATTTAATTCCGATGCAATTTTTATGTTTCATCGTCAATAAGTGGATCCAAGGGATACACTAAACCTGAAGTGAAGCATCGATAGCTAAACCTGGTCTCACAGGAAAGGCTCAAATCATAGAATGTAAGAACAGTCAGTCTTCTTGTACTTAAGTCGTCATTGTGCCATTTGTATTTAATTACGATGCATTATCTGTGTTTCATCGTCAATAAGGTGGCCCAAGGGATACAGTAATTATGGAGTGAAGCATCGGAATCTAAAATTGGTCTCACAGGAAAGGTTCAAACATAGACAGTAAGAAGAGTCAGTCCTCTTGTATTTAGGTCGGCATTGTGCCTTTTGTATTCAATTCCGATGCAATTTCTGTGCTTCATCGTCAATATGAAGGTCCAAGGGATACAGTAAACCTGAAGTGAGGCATCGAAATCTAAAACTGGTCTCACAGGGAAGGTTCAAAACATAGACAGTAAGAAGGGAAAGTTTTCTTGTACTTAAGTCGGCATTGTGCCTTTTGTATTTAATTCCGATGAAATTTCTGTCGTTCATCTCAATAAGAAGGTCCAAGGGATACAGTAAACTTGAAGTGAAGCATCAGAATCTAAAACTGGTCTCACAGGAAAGGCTCAAATCATAGACAGTTAGAAGAGTCAGTCTTCTTGTACTTAAGTCGACATTGTGCCTTTTGTATTTAATTCAGATGCAATTTCTGTTTTTCATCGTCAATATGAATGTCCAAGGGGCACAGAAAACCTGAAGTGAAGCATCGGAGTCTAAAACTGGTCTCACAGGAAAGGTTCAAAACATGGACTGTAAGAAGAGTCAGTCTACTTGTACTTAAGTCGGCATTGTAATTCTTGTATTTAATTCCGATGCAATTTCTATCGTTCATTGTCAATAAGAAGGTCTAAGGGATACAGTAAACCTGAAGTGAAGCATCGATATCTAAAACTGGTCTCACAGGAAAGGTTCAAACATAGACAGTAAGAAGAGACAGTCTTCTTGTACTTAAGTCGGTATTGTGCTTTTTGTATTTAATTCCCACGCAATTTCTTTGTTTCGTCGTCAATAAGAAGGTCCAAGGGATACAGTAAGCCTGAAGTGAAGCATCTGAATCTAAAACTTGCCTCACAGGAGAGGTTCGAAACATAAACATTAAGAAGAGTCAGTCTTCTTGTACTTAAGCCGGCATGCTGCCTTTTGTATTTAATTGCGATGCAATTTCTGTGTTTCACAGTCAATATGAATGTCCAAGGGATACAGAAAACCTGAAGTGAAGCGTCGGAATCTGAAACTGCTCTTACAGGAAAGGTTCAAAACATAGACAGTAAGAAGCGACATTCCTCTTGTACTTAAGTCGGCATTGTGCTTTTGTATTTAATTCCGATGCAATTTCTGTGTTTCATCGTCAATAAGAAGGTCCAAGGGATACAGTAAACCTGAAGTGAAGCATCGATATCTAAAACTGGTCTGACAGGAAAGGTTCAAACATAGACAGTAAGAAGAGACAGTCTTCTTGTACTTAAGTCGGCATTGTGATTTTATATTTAATTCCGATGCAATTTCTGTGTTTCATCGTCAATAAGAAAGTCCAAGGGATACAGTAAACCTGAAGTGTAGCATCGATATCTAAAACTGGTCTCCCAGGAAAGGCTCAAATCATAGAATGTTAGAACAGTCAGTCCCTGTTGTACTTAAGTCGGCATTGTGCCCTTTGTATTTAATTCCGATGCAATTTTTATGTTTCATCGTCAATAAGTGGATCCAAGGGATACACTAAATCTGAAGTGAAGCATCGATAGCTAAACCTGGTCTCACAGGAAAGGCTCAAATCATAGAATGTAAGAACAGTCAGTCTTCTTGTACTTAAGTCGGCATTGTGCCATTTGTATTTAATTCCGTTGCATTATCTGTGTTCCATCGTCAATAAGATGGTCCAAGGGATACAGTAAACATGGAGTGAAGCATCGGAATCTAAAATTGGTCTCACAGGAAAGGTTCAAACATAGACAGTAAGAAGAGTCAGTCTTCTTGTACTTAAGTCGGCATTGTGCCTATTGTATTTATGTCCGAAGCAATTTCTGTGTTTCATCGTCAATAACAAGGTCCAAGGGATACAGTAAACCTGATGTGAAGCATCGCAATCTAAAACTGGTCTCACAGGAAGGATTCAAACATAGACAGTAAGAAGAGTCAGTCTTCTTGTATTTAGGTCGGCATTGTGCCTTTTGTATTCAATTCCGATGCAATTTCTGTGCTTCATCGACAATAAGAAGGTCCAAGGGATACAGTAAACCCGAAGGGAAGCATCGAAATCTAAAACTGGTCTCACAGGGAAGGTTCAAAACATAGACAGTAAGAAGAGAAAGTTTTCTTGTACTTAAGTCGGCATTGTGCCTTTTGTATTTAATTCCGAAGCAATTACTGGGCTTCATCGTCAATAAGAAGGTCCAAGGGATAAAGTAAACCCAAAGTGAAGCATCGATATTTAAAACTGGTCTGACAGGAAAGGTTCAAACATAGACAGTATGAAGAGTCAGTCTTCTTGTACTTATATCGGCATTGTGCCTTTTCTATTTAATTCCGATGCAATTTCTGTGTTTCATCGTCAATAAGAAGATCCAAGGGATACAGTGCCTTAAGTGAGCATCGGAATTTAAAACTGGTCTCACAGGAAAGGTTAAAAGCATAGACAATAAGAAGAGTCAGTCTTCTTGTACATAATACGGCATTGTGCCTTTTGTATTTAATTCCGATACAATTTCTGTTTTTCATCATCAATATGAAGGACCAAGGGACACAGTAAACCTGAAGTGAAGCATCGGAATCTAAAACTGGTCTCACAGGAATGGTTCAAAACAAAAGCAGTAAGAAGAGGCAGTCTTCTTGTACTTAATTCGGCATTGTGAGATTTGTATTTAACTCCGATGGAATGTCTGTCGTTCATCGTCAATAAGAAGGGCTAAGGGATACAGTAAACCTGAAGTGAAGCATCGATATCTAGAACTGGTCTCACAGGAAAGGCTCAAATCATAGAATGATAGAATAGTCAGTAATATTAGACTTAAAACGGCATTGCGCCTTTTGTATTTAACTCCGATGCAAATTCTGTCTTTCATCGTCAATAAGTAGGTCCAAGGGATAATATAAACCTAAAGTGAAGCATCGGAATCTAAAACTGGTCTCACAGGAAAGGTTCGAACGATAGAGAGTAAGAAGAGACATTCCTCTTGTACATAAGTCGGCGTTGTGCCTATTTTATTTAATTCCGACGCAATTTCTGTGTTTTATCGTCCATAAGAAGGTCCAAGGGATACAGCAAACCTGAAGTGAAGCATCGGAATCTAAAACTGGTCTCAAAGGAAATGTTCAAATCATAGACAGTAAAAAAAAACATTCCTCTTGTACCTAAGGCGGCATTGTGCTTTTTGTATTTAATTCCGATGCAATTGCTGTGTTTCATCGTCAATAAGAAGGTCCAACGGATACTGTAAACCAGAAGTGAAGCATCGGAATCTAAAACTGGTCTCACAGGAAAGGCTCAAATGATAAACAGGAAGAAGAGTCTGTTTTCTTGTACTTAAATCAGCATTGTGCCTTTTATATTTAATTCCGATGAAATTTCTGTGTTTCATCGGCAATAAGAAGGTCCAAGGGATACAGTAAACCTGAGGTGAAGCATCGGAATCTAAAACTGGTCTCACATGAAACGTTCAAAACATAGATAGTAAGAAGAGTCAGTCTTCTTGTACTTCAGTCGCCATTGTGCCTTTTGTATTTAATTCCGATGCAATTTCTGTGTTTCATCGTCAATAAAAAGGTCCAAGGGATACAGTAAACCTGAAGTTAAGCATCGATATCTAAAACTAATCTCACAGGAAATGCTCAAATCATACAATGTTAGAACTGTCATTCCTCTTGTACTTTAGTCTTCATTGTTCTTTTTGTATTAAATTCCGAAGCAATTTCTGTGTTTCATCGTCAATAAGTAGGTCCAAGGGATACAGTAAAGCTGAAGTGAAGCATCGGAATCACTGGAAAGGTTCAAAACATAGACATTAAGAAGAGTCAGTCTTCTTGTACTTAAGTCGGCTTTGAGCCTTTTGTATTTAATTCCGATGCATATTCTCTGTTTCATCGTCAATAAGAAGGTCCAAGATATACAGTAAACCTGAAGTGAAGCATCGGAATGAAAAACTGGTGTCACAGGAAAGGTTCAAACATAGACAGTAAGAAGAGTCAGTCTTCTTGTACTTAAGTCGGCATTGTGCCTTTTGTATTGAATTCCGATGCAATTTCTGTGTTTTATCTTCAATAAGAAGGTCCAAGGGATACAGTAAACCTGAGGTGAAGCATCGGAATCTAAAACTGGTCTCACATGAAACGTTCAAAACATAGACAGTAAGTAGAGTCAGTCTTCTTGTACTTACATCGGCATTGTGCCTTTTGGATTTAATTCGGACGCAAATTCAGTGTTTCTTCGTCAATAAGAAGATCCAAGGGACACAGTAAACCTGAGGTGAAGCATCGAAATTTAAAACTGGTCTGACAGGAAAGGTTCAAAGCATAGACAGTAAGAAGAGTCAGTCCTCTTGTACTTAATTCGGCATTGTGCCTTTTGTAATTAATTCCGATGCAATTTCTGTGTTTCATCGTCAATAAGAAGGTCCAAGGGATACAGTAAACCTGAAGTGAAGCATCGGAATCTAAAACTGGTCCCACAGGGAAGGTTCAAAACATAGACAGTAAGAAGAGACAGTCTTCTTGTACTTAAATCGGCATTGTGCCTTTTGTATTTAATTCCGATGCAATTTCTTTGTTCCATCGTCAATAAGATGGTGCAAGGAATACAGTAAACCTGAAGTGAAGCATCGGAATCTAAAACTGGTCTCACAGGAGAGGTTCAAGTCTTAGACAGTAAGAAGAGTCAGTCATCTTGTACTTAAGCAGGCATTGTGTCTTTTGTATTTAATTCCGATGAGAATTCTGTGTTTTATCGACAATAAGAAGGTCCAAGGGATACAATAAACCTTAAGTGAAGAATCGATATCTAAAACTAGTCTCACAGGAAATGCTCAAATCGTAGAATGTAAGAACAGTCAGTCCTCCTGTAGTTGAGTTGGCATTGTTCCTTTTGTATTAAAGTCTTATGCAATTTCTGTGTTTCATCGTCAATAGGAAGGTCCAAGGGATACAGAAAACCTGAATTGAAGCATCGGAATAGAAAACTGGTCTCACAGGAAAGGTTCAAACCATAGACAGTAAGAAGAGCCATTCCTCTTGTACTTAAGTTGGCATTGTGCCTATTTTATCTAATTCCGATTCAATTTCTGTGTTTCATCGTCAATAAGAAGATCCAAGGGATACAGTAAACTTGAAGTGAAGCATCGATTTCACAAACTGGTCTCACAGGAGAGGTTCAAATCGTAGAACGTAGGAAGAGTCAGTCCTCTTGTATTTATGTGTCACAGGAATGGTTCAAAACATAGACAGTAAGAAGAGCCAGTCTTCTTGTATTTGAATCGGCGTTGTGCCTTTTGTATTTAAATCCGATGCAATTTCTTTGTTTCATCGTCAATAACAATGTCAGCGGGATTCAGTAAACCTGAAGTGAAGAATGGGAATCTATAACTAGTGTCACAGGAATGGTTCAAAACATAGACAGTAAGAAGAGTCAGTCTTCGTGTACTTAAGTCGGCATTGTGCCTTTTGTATTTAATTCCAATGCAATTTCTGTGTGTCATTGTCAATAACAAGGTCAGAGGGATACAGTAAGCTTGAAGGGAAGCATCGGAATCTATAACTAGTGTCACAGGAATGGTTCAAAACAAAGACAGTAAGAAAAGTAAGTTTTCTTGTACTTAAGTCGGCATTGTGCCTTTTGTAATTTAATTCCGATGCAATTTCTGTGTTTCATCGTCAATAAGAAAGTCAGAGGGATACAGTAAACCTGAAGTGAAGCATCGGAATCTATAACTAGTGTCACAGAAATGGTTCAAAACATAGAAAGTAAGAAGAGTCAGTTGTCTTGTACTTAAGGCGGCAATGTGCCATTTGTATTTAATTCCGATGAAACTTCTGTGTTTCATCGTCAATAAGAAGGTCAGAGGGATACAGTAAGCTTGAAGTGAAGCATCGGAATCTATAACTAGTGTCACAGGAATGGTCAAGACATAGACAGTAAGAATAGCCAGTATTCTTGTACTTGAGTCGGCGTAGTGCCTTTCGCATTTAATTCCGATGCCATTTCTTTGTTTCATCGTCAATAGGAATGTCAGCGGGATTCAGTAAAGCTGAAGTGAAGAATTGGAATCTATAACTAGTGTCACAGGAATGGTTCAAAACATAGACAGTAACAAGAGTCAGTCTTCTTGTACTAATGTCGGCATTGTGCCTTTTGTATTTAACTCCGATGCAATTTCTGTGCTTCATCATCAATAAGAAGGTCAGCTGGATACAGTATACCTGAAGTGCAGCATCTGAATCTATAACTAGTGTCACAGGAATGATTCAAACCATAGGCAGTAAGAAGAGTCAGTCTTCTTGTACTTAAGTCGGCATTGTGCCTTTTGTATGTACTTAAGATTCAATTTCTGTGTTTCATCGTCAATAAGAAGGTCCAAGGGATATAGTGAACCTGAAGTGAAGCATCGGAATCTGTAACTAGTGTCACAGGAATGGTTCAAAACAAAGACAGTAAGAAGAGTCCGTTTTCTTGTACTGATGTCGGCATTGTGCCTTTTTAGTTTAATTCCGATGCACTTTCTGTGTTTCATCGTCAATAAAAAGGTGAGAGGGATACAGTAAACCTGAAGTGAAGCATCGGAATCTAGAACTAATGTCACAGGAATGGTTCAAACATAAAGAGTAAGAAGAGTCAGTTTTCTTCTACTTAAGTCGGCATTGTGGGTTTTTATTTAATTCCGATGCAATTTCTGTGTTTCGTCGTCAATAGGAATGTCCAAGGGATACAGTAAATCAGAAGTGAAGGAACGGAATCTAAAACCGGGCTCACAGGAAAGGTTCAAAACATAGACAGTAAGAAGAGCCAGTCTTCTTGTACTTGAGTCGGCATTGTGCCTTTTGTATTCAATTCCGATGAAATTTCTGTGTTTCATCGTCAATAAGAAGGTCAGAGGGATACAGTAAACCTGAAGTGAAGCATCGATATCTAAAATTGGCCCCACAGGAAAGGCTCAATTCATTGAATCTAAGAACAGTCAGTCCTCTTGTACTTAAGTCGGCATTGTGCCTTTGTATTTAATTCCGATGAAATTTCTGTGTTTCATCGTCAATAATATGGTCCAAGGGATACAGTAAACCTGAAGTGAAGTATCGGAATCTAAAACTGCTCTCACAGGAAAGGTTCAAAACATAGACACTAAGAAGAGTCAGTCTTTTTGTACTTAAGTCGGCATTGTGCCTTTTGTATATAATTCCGATGCAATTTCTGAGTTTCGTCGTCAATAAGAGGGTCCAAGGGATACAGTAAACCTGAAGGGAAGCATCGGAATCTAAAACTGGTCTCAGAGGAAAGGTTCAAAACATAGTCAGTAAGAAGTGACAGTCCTCTTGTACTTAAGTCGCCATTGTGCCTTATGCATGTAATTCCGATGGAATTTCTGTGTTTCATCGTCAATAAGAAGGTCCAAGGGATGCAGTAAACCTAAAGTGAAGCATTGCAATCTAAAACTGGTCTCACAGGAAAGGTTCGAAACATAGAAAGTAAGAAGAGTCAGTCTTCTTGTACTTAAGTCGGCATCGCGCTTTTTGTATTTAATTGCGATGCAATTTCTGTGCTTCATTGTTAATATGAAGGTCCAAGGGATACAGAAAACCTGAAGTGAAGCATCTGAATCTAAAACTTGTCTCACAGGAAAGGCTCAAATCATAGAATGTTAGAACAGTCAGTCCCTGTTGTACTTAAGTCGGCATTGTGAATTTGTATTTAATTCCGATGCAATTTTTATGTTTCATGGTCAATAAGTGGATCCAAGGGATACACTAAACCTGAAGTGAAGCATCGATAGCTAAACCTGGTCTCAGTGGAAAGGCTCAAATCATAGAATGTAAGAACAGTCAGTCTTCTTGTACTTAAGTCGTCATTGTGCCATTTGTATTTAATTACGATGCATTATCTGTGTTTCATCGTCAATATGAATGTCCAAGGGATACAGTAAACCTGAAGTGAGGCATCGAAATCTAAAACTGGTCTCACAGGGAAGGTTCAAAACATAGACAGTAAGAAGGGAAAGTTTTCTTGTACTTAAGTCGGCATTGTGCCTTTTGTATTTAATTCCGATGAAATTTCTGTCGTTCATCTCAATAAGAAGGTCCAAGGGATACAGTAAACTTGAAGTGAAGCATCAGAATCTAAAACTGGTCTCACAGGAAAGGCTCAAATCATAGACAGTTAGAAGAGTCAGTCTTCTTGTACTTAAGTCGACATTGTGCCTTTTGTATTTAATTCAGATGCAATTTCTGTTTTTCATCGTCAATATGAATGTCCAAGGGGCACAGAAAACCTGAAGTGAAGAATCGGAGTCTAAAACTGGTCTCACAGGAAAGGTTCAAAACATGGACTGTAAGAAGAGTCAGTCTACTTGTACTTAAGTCGGCATTGTAATTCTTGTATTTAATTCCGATGCAATTTCTATCGTTCATTGTCAATAAGAAGGTCTAAGGGATTCAGTAAACCTGAAGTGAAGCATCGATATCTAAAACTGGTCTCACAGGAAAGGTTCAAACATAGACAGTAAGAAGAGACAGTCTTCTTGTACTTATATCGGCATTGTGCCTTTTCTATTTAATTCCGATGCAATTTCTGTGTTTCATCGTCAATAAGAAGATCCAAGGGATACAGTGCCTTAAGTGAGCATCGGAATTTAAAACTGGTCTCACAGGAAAGGTTAAAAGCATAGACAATAAGAAGAGTCAGACTTCTTGTACATAATACGGCATTGTGCCATTTGTATTTAATTCCGATACAATTTCTGTTTTTCATCATCAAGATGAAGGACCAAGGGACACAGTAAACCTGAAGTGAAGCATCGGAATCTAAAACTGGTCTCACAGGAATGGTTCAAAACAAAAGCAGTAAGAAGAGGCAGTCTTTTTGTACTTAATTCGGCATTGTGAGATTTGTATTTAACTCCGATGAAATGTCTGTCGTTCATCGTCAATAAGAAGGGCTAAGGGATACAGTAAACCTGAAGTGAAGCATCGATATCTAGAACTGGTCTCACAGGAAAGGCTCAAATCATAGAATGATAGAATAGTCAGTAATCTTATACTTAAAACGGCATTGTGCCTTTTGTATTTAATTCCGATGCAAATTCTGTCTTTCATCGTCAATAAGTAGGTCCAAGGGATAATATAAACCTAAAGTGAAGCATCGGAATCTAAAACTGGTCTCACAGGAAAGGTTCGAACGATAGAGAGTAAGAAGAGACATTCCTCTTGTACATAAGTCGGCGTTGTGCCTATTTTATTTAATTCCGACGCAATTTCTGTGTTTTATCGTCCATAAGAAGGTCCAAGGGATACAGCAAACCTGAAGTGAAGCATCGGAATCTAAAACTGGTCTCAAAGGAAATGTTCAAATCATAGACAGTAAAAAAAAAACATTCCTCTTGTACCTAAGGCGGCATTGTGCTTTTTGTATTTAATTCCGATGCAATTGCTGTGTTTCATCGTCAATAAGAAGTTCCAACGGATACTGTAAACCAGAAGTGAAGCATCGGAATCTGAAACTGGTCTCACAGGAAAGGCTCAAATGATAAACAGGAAGAAGAGTCTGTTTTCTTGTACTTAAGTCAGCATTGTGCCTTTTATATTTAATTCCGATGCAATTTCTGTGTTTCATCGGCAATAAGAAGGTCCAAGGGATACAGTAAACCTGAGGTGAAGCATCGGAATCTAAAACTGGTCTCACATGAAACGTTCAAAACATAGACAGTAAGAAGAGTCAGTCTTCTTGTACTTCAGTCGCCATTGTGCCTTTTGTATTTAATTCCGATGCAATTTCTGTGTTTCATCGTCAATAAAAAGGTCCAAGGGATACAGTAAACCTGAAGTTAAGCATCGATATCTAAAACTGGACTCACAGGAAATGCTCAAATCATACAATGTTAGAACTGTCATTCCTCTTGTACTATAGTCTTCATTGTTCTTTTTGTATTTAATTCCGAAGCAATTTCTGTGTTTCATCGTCAATAAGTAGGTCCAAGGGATACAGTAAAGCTGAAGTGAAGCATCGGAATCACTGGAAAGGTTTAAAACATAGACATTAAGAAGAGTCAGTCTTCTTGTACTTAAGTCGGCATTGTGCCTTTTGTATTTAATTCCGATGCAATTTCTCTGTTTCATCGTCAATAAGACGGTCCAAGATATACAGTAAACCTGAAGTGAAGCATCGGAATCTAAAACTGGTGTCACAGGAAAGGTTCAAACATAGACAGTAAGAAGTGTCAGTCTTCTTGTACTTAAGTCGGCATTGTGCCTTTTGTATTGAATTCCGATGCAATTTCTGTGTTTCATCTTCAATAAGAAGGTCCAAGGGATACAGTAAACCTGAGGTGAAGCATCGAAATTTAAAACTGGTCTGACAGGAAAGGTTCAGAGCATAGACAGTAAGAAGAGTCAGTCTTCTTGTACTTAATTCGGCATTGTGCCTTTTGTAATTAATTCCGATGCAATTTCTGTGTTTCATCGTCCATAAAAAGGTCCAAGGGATACAGTAAACCTGAAGTGAAGCATCGGAATCTAAAACTGGTCCCACAGGGAAGGTTCAAAACATAGACAGTAAGAAGAGACAGTCTTCTTGTACTTAAATCGGCATTGTGCCTTTTGTATTTAATTCCGATGCAATTTCTTTGTTCCATCGTCAATAAGATGGTGCAAGGAATACAGTAAACCTGAAGTTAAGCATCGGAATCTAAAACTGGTCTCACAGGAGAGGTTCAAGTCTTAGACAGTAAGAAGAGTCAGTCATCTTGTACTTAAGCAGGCATTGTGTCTTTTGTATTTAATTCCGATGAGAATTCTGTGTTTTATCGACAATAAGAAGGTCCAAGGGATACAATAAACCTTAAGTGAAGAATCGATATCTAAAACTAGTCTCACAGGAAATGCTCAAATCGTAGAATGTAAGAACAGTCAGTCCTCCTGTAGTTGAGTTGGCATTGTTCCTTTTGTATTAAAGTCTTATGCAATTTCTGTGTTTCATCGTCAATAGGAAGGTCCAAGGGATACAGAAAACCTGAATTGAAGCATCGGAATAGAAAACTTGTCTCACAGGAAAGGTTCAAACCATAGACAGTAAGAAGAGCCATTCCTCTTGTACTTAAGTTGGCATTGTGCCTATTTTATCTAATTCCGATTCAATTTCTGTGTTTCATCGTCAATAAGAAGATCCAAGGGATACAGTAAACTTGAAGTGAAGCATCGATTTCACAAACTGGTCTCACAGGAGAGGTTCAAATCGTAGAACGTAGGAAGAGTCAGTCCTCTTGCATTTATGTGTCACAGGAATGGTTCAAAACATAGACAGTAAGAAGAGCCAGTCTTCTTGTACTTGAGTCGGCATTGTGCCTTTTGTATTCAATTCCGATGAAATTTCTGTGTTTCATCGGCAATAAGAAGGTCAGAGGGATACAGTAAACCTGAAGTGAAGCATCGATATCTAAAATTGGCCCCACAGGAAAGGCTCAATTCATTGAATGTAAGAACAGTCAGTCCTCTTGTACTTAAGTCGGCATTGTGCCTTTGTATTTAATTCCGATGAATATTCTGTGTTTCATCGTCAATAATATGGTCCAAGGGATACAGTAAACCTGAAGTGAAGTATCGGAATCTAAAACTGCTCTCACAGGAAAGGTTCAAAACATAGACACTAAGAAGAGTCAGTCTTTTTGTACTTAAGTCGGCATTGTGCCTTTTGTATATAATTCCGATGCAATTTCTAAGTTTCGTCGTCAATGAGAGGGTCCAAGGGATACAGTAAACCTGAAGGGAAGCATCGGAATCTAAAACTGGTCTCAGAGGAAAGGTTCAAATCATAGAATGTTAGAAGAGTCAGTCCCTGTTGTACTTAAGTCGGCATTGTGCCATTTGTATTTAATTACGATGCATTATCTGTGTTTCATCGTCAATAAGGTGGCCCAAGGGATACAGTAATTATGGAGTGAAGCATCGGAATCTAAAATTGGTCTCACAGGAAAGGTTCAAACATAGACAGTAAGAAGAGTCAGTCCTCTTGTATTTAGGTCGGCATTGTGCCTTTTGTATTCAATTCCGATGCAATTTCTGTGCTTCATCGTCAATATGGAGGTCCAAGGGATACAGTAAACCTGAAGTGAGGCATCGAAATCTAAAACTGGTCTCACAGGGAAGGTTCAAAGCATAGACAGTATGAAGGGAAAGTTTTCTTGTACTTAAGTCGGCATTGTGCCTTTTGTATTTATTTCCGATGAAATTTCTGTCGTTCATCTCAATAAGAAGGTCCAAGGGATACAGTAAACTTGAAGTGAAGCATCAGAATCTAAAACTGGTCTCACAGGAAAGGCTCAAATCATAGACAGTTAGAAGAGTCAGTCTTCTTGTACTTAAGTCGACATTGTGCCTTTTGTATTTAATTCAGATGCAATTTCTGTTTTTCATCGTCAATATGAATGTCCAAGGGGCACAGAAAACCTGAAGTGAAGAATCGGAGTCTAAAACTGGTCTCACAGGAAAGGTTCAAAACATGGACTGTAAGAAGAGTCAGTCTACTTGTACTTAAGTCGGCATTGTAATTCTTGTATTTAATTCCGATGCAATTTCTATCGTTCATTGTCAATAAGAGGGTCTAAGGGATACAGTAAACCTGAAGTGAAGCATCGATATCTAAAACTGGTCTCACAGGAAAGGTTCAAACATAGACAGTAAGAAGAGACAGTCTTCTTGTACTTATATCGGCATTGTGCCTTTTCTATTTAATTCCGATGCAATTTCTGTGTTTCATCGTCAATAAGAAGATCCAAGGGATACAGTGCCTTAAGTGAGCATCGGAATTTAAAACTGGTCTCACAGGAAAGGTTAAAAGCATAGACAATAAGAAGAGTCAGTCTTCTTGTACATAATACGGCATTGTGCCATTTGTATTTAATTCCGATACAATTTCTGTTTTTCATCATTAATATGAAGGACCAAGGGACACAGTAAACCTGAAGTGAAGCATCGGAATCTAAAACTGGTCTCACAGGAATGGTTCAAAACAAAAGCCTTAAGAAGAGGCAGTCTTCTTGTACTTAATTCGGCATTGTGAGATTTGTATTTAACTCCGATGGAATGTCTGTCGTTCATCGTCAATAAGAAGGGCTAAGGGATACAGTAAACCTGAAGTGAAGCATCGATATCTAGAACTGGTCTCACAGGAAAGGCTCAAATCATAGAATGATAGAATAGTCAGTAATCTTATACTTAAAACGGCATTGTGCCTTTTGTATTTAATTCCGATGCAAATTCTGTCTTTCATCGTCAATAAGTAGGTCCAAGGGATAATATAAACCTAAAGTGAAGCATCGGAATCTAAAACTGGTCTCACAGGAAAGGTTCGAACGATAGAGAGTAAGAAGAGACATTCCTCTTGTACATAAGTCGGCGTTGTGCCTATTTTATTTAATTCCGACGCAATTTCTGTGTTTTATCGTCCATAAGAAGGTCCAAGGGATAAAGCAAACCTGAAGTGAAGCATCGGAATCTAAAACTGGTCTCAAAGGAAATGTTCAAATCATAGACAGTAAAAAAAAACATTCCTCTTGTACCTAAGGCGGCATTGTGCTTTTTGTATTTAATTCCGATGCAATTGCTGTGTTTCATCGTCAATAAGAAGGTCCAACGGATACTGTAAACCAGAAGTGAAGCATCGGAATCTAAAACTGGTCTCACAGGAAAGGCTCAAATGATAAACAGGAAGAAGAGTCTGTTTTCTTGTACTTAAGTCAGCATTGTGCCTTTTATATTTAATTCCGATGCAATTTCTGTGTTTCATCGGCAATAAGAAGGTCCAAGGGATACAGTAAACCTGAGGTGAAGCATCGGAATCTAAAACTGGTCTCACATGAAACGTTCAAAACATAGACAGTAACAAGAGTCAGTCTTCTTGTACTTCAGTCGCCATTGTGCCTTTTGTATTTAATTCCGAAGCAATTTCTGTGTTTCATCGTCAATAAAAAGGTCCAAGGGATACAGTAAACCTGAAGTTAAGCATCGATATCTAAAACTGGTCTCACAGGAAATGCTCAAATCATACAATGTTAGAACTGTCATTCCTCTTGTACTTTAGTCTTCATTGTTCTTTTTGTATTTAATTCCGAAGCAGTTTCTGTGTTTCATCGTCAATAAGTAGGTCCAAGGGATACAGTAAAGCTGAAGTGAAGCATCGGAATCACTGGAAAGGTTCAAAACATAGACATTAAGAAGAGTCAGTCTTCTTGTACATAAGTCGGCATTGTGCCTTTTGTATTTAATTCCGATGCAATTTCTCTGTTTCATCGTCAGTAAGACGGTCCAAGATATACAGTAAACCTGAAGTGAAGCATCGGAATCTAAAACTGGTGTCACAGGAAAGGTTCAAACATAGACAGTAAGAAGAGTCAGTCTTCTTGTACTTAAGTCGGCATTGTGCCTTTTGTATTGAATTCCGATGCAATTTCTGTGTTTCATCTTCAATAAGAAGGTCCAAGGGATACAGTAAACCTGAGGTGAAGCATCGGAATCTAAAACTGGTCTCACATGAAACGTTCAAAACATAGACAGTAAGTAGAGTCAGTCTTCTTGTACTTACATCGGCATTGTGCCTTTTGGATTTAATTTGGACGCAAATTCAGTGTTTCTTCGTCAATAAGAAGATCCAAGGGACACAGTAAACCTGAGGTGAAGCATCGAAATTTAAAACTGGTCTGACAGGAAAGGTTCAGAGCATAGACAGTAAGAAGAGTCAGTCTTCTTGTACTTAATTCGGCATTGTGCCTTTTGTAATTAATTCCGATGCAATTTCTGTGTTTCATCGTCCATAAAAAGGTCCAAGGGATACAGTAAACCTGAAGTGAAGCATCGGAATCTAAAACTGGTCCCACAGGGAAGGTTCAAAACATAGACAGTAAGAAGAGACAGTCTTCTTGTACTTAAATCGGCATTGTGCCTTTTGTATTTAATTCCGATGCAATTTCTTTGTTCCATCGTCAATAAGATGGTGCAAGGAATACAGTAAACCTGAAGTGAAGCATCGGAATCTAAAACTGGTCTCACAGGAGAGGTTCAAGTCTTAGACAGTAAGAAGAGTCAGTCATCTTGTACTTAAGCAGGCATTGTGTCTTTTGTATTTAATTCCGATGAGAATTCTGTGTTTTATCGACAATAAGAAGGTCCAAGGGATACAATAAACCTTAAGTGAAGAATCGATATCTAAAACTAGTCTCACAGGAAATGCTCAAATCGTAGAATGTAAGAACAGTCAGTCCTCCTGTAGTTGAGTTGGCATTGTTCCTTTTGTATTAAAGTCTTATGCAATTTCTGTGTTTCATCGTCAATAGGAAGGTCCAAGGGATACAGAAAACCTGAATTGAAGCATCGGAATAGAAAACTTGTCTCACAGGAAAGGTTCAAACCATAGACAGTAAGAAGAGCCATTCCTCTTGTACTTAAGTTGGCATTGTGCCTATTTTATCTAATTCCGATTCAATTTCTGTGTTTCATCGTCAATAAGAAGATCCAAGGGATACAGTAAACTTGAAGTGAAGCATCGATTTCACAAACTGGTCTCACAGGAGAGGTTCAAATCGTAGAACGTAGGAAGAGTCAGTCCTCTTGTATTTATGTGTCACAGGAATGGTTCAAAACATAGACAGTAAGAAGAGCCAGTCTTCTTGTACTTGAGTCGGCATTGTGCCTTTTGTATTGAATTCCGATGCAATTTCTGTGTTTCATCTTCAATAAGAAGGTCCAAGGGATACAGTAAACCTGAGGTGAAGCATCGGAATCTAAAACTGGTCTCACATGAAACGTTCAAAACATAGACAGTAAGTAGAGTCAGTCTTCTTGTACTTACATCGGCATTGTGCCTTTTGGATTTAATTCGGACGCAAATTCAGTGTTTCTTCGTCAATAAGAAGATCCAAGGGACACAGTAAACCTGAGGTGAAGCATCGAAATTTAAAACTGGTCTGACAGGAAAGGTTCAAAGCATAGACAGTAAGAAGAGTCAGTCTTCTTGTACTTAATTCGGCATTGTGCCTTTTGTAATTAATTCCGATGCAATTTCTGTGTTTCATCGTCAATAAGAAGGTCAAAGGGATACAGTAAACCTGAAGTGAAGCATCGGAATCTAAAACTGGTCCCACAGGGAAGGTTCAAAACATAGACAGTAAGAAGAGACAGTCTTCTTGTACTTAAATCGGCATTGTGCCTTTTGTATTTAATTCCGATGCAATTTCTTTGTTCCATCGTCAATAAGATGGTGCAAGGAATACAGTAAACCTGAAGTGAAGCATCGGAATCTAAAACTGGTCTCACAGGAGAGGTTCAAGTCTTAGACAGTAAGAAGAGTCAGTCATCTTGTACTTAAGCAGGCATTGTGTCTTTTGTATTTAATTCCGATGAGAATTCTGTGTTTTATCGACAATAAGAAGGTCCAAGGGATACAATAAACCTTAAGTGAAGAATCGATATCTAAAACTAGTCTCACAGGAAATGCTCAAATCGTAGAATGTAAGAACAGTCAGTCCTCCTGTAGTTGAGTTGGCATTGTCCCTTTTGTATTAAAGTCTTATGCAAATTCTGTGTTTCATCGTCAATAGGAAGGTCCAAGGGATACAGAAAACCTGAATTGAAGCATCGGAATAGAAAACTGGTCTCACAGGAAAGGTTCAAACCATAGACAGTAAGAAGAGCCATTCCTCTTGTACTTAAGTTGGCATTGTGCCTATTTTATCTAATTCCGATTCAATTTCTGTGTTTCATCGTCAATAAGAAGATCCAAGGGATACAGTAAACTTGAAGTGAAGCATCGATTTCACAAACTGGTTTCACAGGAGAGGTTCAAATCGTAGAACGTAGGAAGAGTCAGTCCTCTTGTATTTATGTGTCACAGGAATGGTTCAAAACATAGACAGTAAGAAGAGCCAGTCTTCTTGTATTTGAATCGGCGTTGTGCCTTTTGTATTTAAATCCGATGCAATTTCTTTGTTTCATCGTCAATAACAATGTCAGCGGGATTCAGTAAACCTGAAGTGAAGAATGGGAATCTATAACTAGTGTCACAGGAATGGTTCAAAACATAGACAGTAAGAAGAGTCAGTCTTCGTGTACTTAAGTCGGCATGGTGCCTTTTGTATTTAATTCCAATGCAATTTCTGTGTGTCATCGTCAATAACAAGGTCAGAGGGATACAGTAAGCTTGAAGGGAAGCATCGGAATCTATAACTAGTGTCACAGGAATGGTTCAAAACAAAGACAGTAAGAAAAGTAAGTTTTCTTGTACTTAAGTCGGCATTGTGCCTTTTGTAATTTAATTCCGATGCAATTTCTGTGTTTCATCGTCAATAAGAAAGTCAAAGGGATACAGTAAACCTGAAGTGAAGCATCGGAATCTATAACTAGTGTCACAGAAATGGTTCAAAACATAGAAAGTAAGAAGAGTCAGTTGTCTTGTACTTAAGGCGGCAATGTGCCTTTTGTATTTAATTCCGATGAAACTTCTGTGTTTCATCGTCAATAAGAAGGTCAGAGGGATACAGTAAGCTTGAAGTGAAGCATCGGAATCTATAACTAGTGTCACAGGAATGGTCAAAACATAGACAGTAAGAATGGCCAGTATTCTTGTACTTGAGTCGGCGTAGTGCCTTTTGCATTTATTTCCGATGCCATTTCTGTGTTTCATCGTCAATAGGAATGTCAGCGGGATTCAGTAAAGCTGAAGTGAAGAATTGGAATCTATAACTAGTGTCACAGGAATAGTTCAAAACATAGACAGTAACAAGAGTCAGTCTTCTTGTACTAATGTCGGCATTGTGCCTTTTGTATTTAACTCCGATGCAATTTCTGTGCTTCATCATCAATAAGAAGGTCAGCTGGATACAGTATACCTGAAGTGCAGCATCTGAATCTATAACTAGTGTCACAGGAATGGTTCAAACCATAGACAGTAAGAAGAGTCAGTCTTCTTGTACTTAAGTCGGCATTGTGCCTTTTGTATGTACTTAAGATTCAATTTCTGTGTTTCATCGTCAATAAGAAGGTCCAAGGGATACAGTAAACCTGAAGTGAAGCATCGATATCTAAAATTGGCCCCACAGGAAAGGCTCAATTCATTGAATCTAAGAACAGTCAGTCCTCTTGTACTTAAGTCGGCATTGTGCCTTTGTATTTAATTCCGATGAAATTTCTGTGTTTCATCGTCAATAATATGGTCCAAGGGATACAGTAAACCTGAAGTGAAGTATCGGAATCTAAAACTGCTCTCACAGGAAAGGTTCAAAACATAGACACTAAGAAGAGTCAGTCTTTTTGTACTTAAGTCGGCATTGTGCCTTTTGTATATAATTCCGATGCAATTTCTGAGTTTCGTCGTCAATAAGAGGGTCCAAGGGATACAGTAAACCTGAATTGAAGCATCGGAATCTAAAACTGGTCTCAGAGAAAAGGTTCAAAACATAGTCAGTAAGAAATGACAGTCTTCTTGTACTTAAGTCGCCATTGTGCCTTATGCATGTAATTCCGATGGAATTTCTGTGTCTCATCGTCAATAAGAAGGTCCAAGGGATGCAGTAAACCTAAAGTGAAGCATTGCAATCTAAAACTGGTCTCACAGGAAAGGTTCGAAACATAGAAAGTAAGAAGAGTCAGTCTTCTTGTACTTAAGTCGGCATAGCGCTTTTTGTATTTAATTGCGATGCAATTTCTGTGCTTCATTGTTAATATGAAGGTCCAAGGGATACAGAAAACCTGAAGTGAAGCATCTGAATCTAAAACTTGTCTCACAGGAAAGGCTCAAATCATAGAATGTTAGAACAGTCAGTCCCTGTTGTACTTAAGTCGGCATTGTGAATTTGTATTTAATTCCGATGCAATTTTTATGTTTCATGGTCAATAAGTGGATCCAAGGGATACACTAAACCTGAAGTGAAGCATCGATAGCTAAACCTGGTCTCACAGGAAAGACTCAAATCATAGAATGTAAGAACAGTCAGTCTTCTTGTACTTAAGTCGTCATTGTGCCATTTGTATTTAATTACGATGCATTATCTGTGTTTCATCGTCAATAAGGTGGCCCAAGGGATACAGTAATTATGGAGTGAAGCATCGGAATCTAAAATTGGTCTCACAGGAAAGGTTCAAACATAGACAGTAAGAAGAGTCAGTCCTCTTGTATTTAGGTCGGCATTGTGCCTTTTGTATTCAATTCCGATGCAATTTCTGTGCTTCATCTTCAATATGAAGGTCCAAGGGATACAGTAAACCTGAAGTGAGGCATCGAAATCTAAAACTGGTCTCACAGGGAAGGTTCAAAACATAGACAGTAAGAAGGGAAAGTTTTCTTGTACTTAAGTCGGCATTGTGCTTTTTTTATTTAATTCCGATGAAATTTCTGTCGTTCATCTCAATAAGAAGGTCCAAGGGATACAGTAAACTTGAAGTGAAGCATCAGAATCTAAAACTGGTCTCACAGGAAAGGCTCAAATCATAGACAGTTAGAAGAGTCAGTCTTCTTGTACTTAAGTCGACATTGTGCCTTTTGTATTTAATTCAGATGCAATTTCTGTTTTCCATCGTCAATATGAATGTCCAAGGGGCACAGAAAACCTGAAGTGAAGAATCGGAGTCTAAAACTGGTCTCTCAGGAAAGGTTCAAAACATGGACTGTAAGAAGAGTCAGTCTACTTGTACTTAAGTCGGCATTGTAATTCTTGTATTTAATTCCGATGCAATTTCTATCGTTCATTGTCAATAAGAAGGTCTAAGGGATACAGTAGACCTGAAGTGAAGCATCGATATCTAAAACTGGTCTCACAGGAAAGGTTCAAACATAGACAGTAAGAAGAGACAGTCTTCTTGTACTTAAGTCGGTATTGTGCCTTTTGTATTTAATTCCCACGCAATTTCTGTGTTTCGTCGTCAATAAGAAGGTCCAAGGGATACAGTAAGCCTGAGGTGAAGCATCTGAATCTAAAACTTGCCTCACAGGAGAGGCTCGAAACATAAACATTAAGAAGAGTCAGTCTTCTTGTACTTAAGCCGGCATTGTGCCTTTTGTATTTAATTGCGATGCAATTTCTGTGTTTCACAGTCAATATGAATGTCCAAGGGATACAGAAAACCTGAAGTGAAGCGTCGGAATCTGAAACTGCTCTCACAGGAAAGGTTCAAAACATAGACATTAAGAAGCGACATTCCTCTTGTACTTAAGTCGGCATTGTGCTTTTGTATTTAATTCCGATGCAATTTCTGTGTTTCATCGTCAATAGGAAGGTCCAAGGGATACAGTAAACCTGAAGTGAAGCATCGATATCTAAAACTGGTCTGACAGGAAAGGTTCAAACATAGACAGTAAGAAGAGACAGTCTTCTTGTACTTAAGTCGGCATTGTGATTTTATATTTAATTCCGATGCAGTTTCTGTGTTTCATCGTCAATAAGAAAGTCCAAGGGATACAGTAAACCTGAAGTGTAGCATCGATATCTAAAACTGGTCTCCCAGGAAAGGCTCAAATCATAGAATGTTAGAACAGTCAGTCCCTGTTGTACTTATGTCGGCATTGTGCCTTATGTATTTAATTCCGATGCAATTTTTATGTTTCATCGTCAATAAGTGGATCCAAGGGATACACTAAACCTGAAGTGAAGCATCGATAGCTAAACCTGGTCTCACAGGAAAGGCTCAAATCATAGAATGTAAGAACAGTCAGTCTTCTTGTACTTAAGTCGGCATTGTGCCATTTGTATTTAATTCCGTTGCATTATCTGTGTTCCATCGTCAATAAGATGGTCCAAGGGATACAGTAAACATGGAGTGAAGCATCGGAATCTAAAATTGGTCTCACAGGAAAGGTTCAAACATAGACAGTAAGAAGAGTCAGTCTTCTTGTACTTAAGTCGGCATTGTGCCTATTGTATTTAAGTCCGAAGCAATTTCTGTGTTTCATCGTCAATAACAAGGTCCAAGGGATACAGTAAACCTGATGTGAAGCATCGCAATCTAAAACTGGTCTCACAGGAAGGATTCAAACATAGACAGTAAGAAGAGTCAGTCTTCTTGTATTTAGGTCGGCATTGTGCCTTTTGTATTCAATTCCGATGCAATTTCTGTAATTCATCGACAATAAGAAGGTCCAAGGGATACAGTAAACCCGAAGGGAAGCATCGAAATCTAAAACTGGTCTCACAGGGAAGGTTCAAAACATAGACAGTAAGAAGAGAAAGTTTTCTTGTACTTAAGTCGGTATTGTGCCTTTTGTATTTAATTCCGAAGCAATTACTGGGCTTCATCGTCAATAAGAAGGTCCAAGGGATAAAGTAAACCTAAAGTGAAGCATCGATATTTAAAACTGGTCTGACAGGAAAGGTTCAAACATAGACAGTATGAAGAGACAGTCTTCTTGTACTTAGGTCGGCATTGTGCTTTTATATTTAATTCCGATGCAATTTCAGTGTTTCATCGTCAATAAGAAAGTCCAAGGGATACAGTAAACCTGAAGTGAAGCATCGATATCTAAAACTGGTCTCCCAGGAAAGGCTCAAATCATAGAATGTTAGAACAGTCAGTCCCTGTTGTACTTAAGTCGGCATTGTGCCTTTTGTATTTAATTCCGATGCAATTTTTATGTTTCATTGACAATAAGAAGATTTAAGGGATACAATAAACCTGAAGTGAAGCATCGATAGCTAAACCTGGTCTCACAGGAAAGGCTCAAATCATAGAATGTAAGAACAGTCAGTCCTCTTGTACTTAAGTCGGCATTGTGCCATTTGAATTTAATTCCGATGCAATTTCTGTGTTTCATCGTCAATAAGAAGATCCAAGGGATACAGTGCCTTAAGTGAGCATCGGAATTTAAAACTGGTCTCACAGGAAAGGTTAAAAGCATAGACAATAAGAAGAGTCAGTCTTCTTGTACATAATACGGCATTGTGCCTTTTGTATTTAATTCCGATACAATTTCTGTTTTTCATCATCAATATGAAGGACCAAGGGACACAGTAAACCTGAAGTGAAGCATCGGAATCTAAAACTGGTCTCACAGGAATGGTTCAAAACAAAAGCAGTAAGAAGAGGCAGTCTTCTTGTACTTAATTCGGCATTGTGAGATTTGTATTTAACTCCGATGGAATGTCTGTCGTTCATCGTCAATAAGAAGGGCTAAGGGATACAGTAAACCTGAAGTGAAGCATCGATATCTAGAACTGGTCTCACAGGAAAGGCTCAAATCATAGAATGATAGAATAGTCAGTAATCTTATACTTAAAACGGCATTGTGCCTTTTGTATTTAATTCCGATGCAAATTCTGTCTTTCATCGTTAATAGGTAGGTCCAAGGGATAATATAAACCTAAAGTGAAGCATCGGAATCTAAAACTGGTCTCACAGGAAAGGTTCGAACGATAGAGAGTAAGAAGAGACATTCCTCTTGTACATAAGTCGGCGTTGTGCCTATTTTATTTAATTCCGACGCAATTTCTGTGTTTCATCGTCAATAAGAAGGTCCAAGGGATACAGTAAACCTGAAGTTAAGCATCGATATCTAAAACTGGTCTCACAGGAAATGCTCAAATCATACAATGTTAGAACTGTCATTCCTCTTGTACTTTAGTCTTCATTGTTCTTTTTGTATTTAATTCCGAAGCAATTTCTGTGTTTCATCGTCAATAAGTAGGTCCAAGGGATACAGTAAAGCTGAAGTGAAGCATCGGAATCTAAAACTGGTCTCACATGAAATGTTCAAAACATAGACAGTAAGAAGAGTCAGTCTTCTTGTACTTCAGTCGCCATTGTGCCTTTTGTATTTAATTCCGATGCAATTTCTGTGTTTCATCGTCAATAAGAAGGTCCAAGGGATACAGTAAACCTGAAGTTAAGCATCGATATCTAAAACTGGTCTCACAGGAAATGCTCAAATCATACAATGTTAGAACTGTCATTCCTCTTGTACTTTAGTCTTCATTGTTCTTTTTGTATTTAATTCCGAAGCAATTTCTGTGTTTCATCGTCAATAAGTAGGTCCAAGGGATACAGTAAAGCTGAAGTGAAGCATCGGAATCACTGGAAAGGTTCAAAACATAGACATTAAGAAGAGTCAGTCTTCTTGTACTTAAGGTGGCATTGTGCCTTTTGTATTTAATTCCGATGCAATTTCTCTGTTTCATCGTCAATAAGAAGGTCCAAGATACACAGTAAACCTGAAGTGAAGCATCGGAATGTAAAACTGGTGTCACAGGAAAGGTTCAAACATAGACAGTAAGAAGAGTCAGTCTTCTTGTACTTAAGTCGGCATTGTGCCTTTTGTATTGAATTCCGATGCAATTTCTGTGTTTCATCTTCAATAAGAAGGTCCAAGGGATACAGTAAACCTGAGGTGAAGCATCGGAATCTAAAACTGGTCTCACATGAAACGTTCAAAACATAGACAGTAAGTAGAGTCAGTCTTCTTGTACTTACATCGGCATTGTGCCTTTTGGATTTAATTCGGACGCAAATTCAGTGTTTCTTCGTCAATAAGAAGATCCAAGGGACACAGTAAACCTGAGATGAAGCATCGAAATTTAAAACTGGTCTGACAGGAAAGGTTCAATGCATAGACAGTAAGAAGAGTCAGTCTTCTTGTACTTAATTCGGCATTGTGCCTTTTGTAATTAATTCCGATGCAATTTCTGTGTTTCATCGTCAATAAGAAGGTCCAAGGGATACAGTAAACCTGAAGTGAAGCATCGGAATCTAAAACTGGTCCCACAGGGAAGGTTCAAAACATAGACAGTAAGAAGAGACAGTCTTCTTGTACTTAAATCGGCATTGTGCCTTTTGTATTTAATTCCGATGCAATTTCTTTGTTCCATCGTCAATAAGATGGTGCAAGGAATACAGTAAACCTGAAGTGAAGCATCGGAATCTAAAACTGGTCTCACAGGAGAGGTTCAAGTCTTAGACAGTAAGAAGAGTCAGTCATCTTGTACTTAAGCAGGCATTGTGTCTTTTTTATTTAATTCCGATGAGAATTCTGTGTTTTATCGACAATAAGAAGGTCCAAGGGATACAATAAACCTTAAGTGAAGAATCGATATCTAAAACTAGTCTCACAGGAAATGCTCAAATCGTAGAATGTAAGAACAGTCAGTCCTCCTGTAGCTGAGTTGGCATTGTTCCTTTTGTATTAAAGTCTTATGCAATTTCTGTGTTTCATCGTCAATAGGAAGGTCCAAGGGATACAGAAAACCTGAATTGAAGCATCGGAATAGAAAACTGGTCTCACAGGAAAGGTTCAAACCATAGACAGTAAGAAGAGCCATTCCTCTTGTACTTAAGTTGGCATTGTGCCTATTTTATCTAATTCCGATGCAATTTCTGTGTTTCATCGTCAATAAGAAGATCCAAGGGATACAGTAAACTTGAAGTGAAGCATCGATTTCACAAACTGGTCTCACAGGAGAGGTTCAAATCGTAGAACGTAGGAAGAGTCAGTCCTCTTGTATTTATGTGTCACAGGAATGGTTCAAAACATAGACAGTAAGAAGAGCCAGTCTTCTTGTATTTGAATCGGCGTTGTGCCTTTTGTATTTAAATCCGATGCAATTTCTTTGTTTCATCGTCAATAACAATGTCAGCGGGATTCAGTAAACCTGAAGTGAAGAATGGGAATCTATAACTAGTGTCACAGGAATGGTTCAAAACATAGACAGTAAGAAGAGTCAGTCTTCGTGTACTTAAGTCGGCATTGTGCCTTTTGTATTTAATTCCAATGCAATTTCTGTGTGTCATCGTCAATAACAAGGTCAGAGGGATACAGTAAGCTTGAAGGGAAGCATCGGAATCTATAACTAGTGTCACAGGAATGGTTCAAAACAAAGACAGTAAGAAAAGTAAGTTTTCTTGTACTTAAGTCGGCATTGTGCCTTTTGTAATTTAATTCCGATGCAATTTCTGTGTTTCATCGTCAATAAGAAAGTCAGAGGGATACAGTAAACCTGAAGTGAAGCATCGGAATCTATAACTAGTGTCACAGAAATGGTTCAAAACATAGAAAGTAAGAAGAGTCAGTTGTCTTGTACTTAAGGCGGCAATGTGCCTTTTGTATTTAATTCCGATGAAACTTCTGTGTTTCATCGTCAATAAGAAGGTCAGAGGGATACAGTAAGCTTGAAGTGAAGCATCGGAATCTATAACTAGTGTCACAGGAATGGTCAAAACATAGACAGTAAGAATAGCCAGTATTCTTGTACTTGAGTCGGCGTAGTGCCTTTTGCATTTAATTCCGATGCCATTTCTGTGTTTCATCGTCAATAGGAATGTCAGCGGGATTCAGTAAAGCTGAAGTGAAGCATCGGAATCTATAACTAGTGTCACAGGAATAATTCAAAACATACACAGTAGGAAGAGTCTGTTTTCTAGTACTAAAGTCAGTATTGTGCCTTTTGTTTCTAATTCCGATGCAATTCCTGTGTTTCGTCGTCGATAAGAAGGTCCATGGGATGCAGTAAACCTGAAGTGAGGCAACGGAATCAAAAACCTGTCTCACAGGAACTTTTCAACACATAGACAGTAAGAAGAGCCAGTCCGCTTGTACTTGAGTCGACATTGTGCCTTTGGTATTTAATTCCGATGCAATTTCTGTGTTTTATCGTCAATAACAAGGTCAGAGGGATACAGTAAAGCTGTAGTGAAGCATCGGAATCTATAACTAGTGTCACAGGAATGGTTCAAAACAAAGACAGTAAGAAGAGTCCGTTTTCTTGTACCGAAGTCGGCATTGTGCCTTTTTAGTTTAATTCCGATGCACTTTCTGTGTTTCATCGTCAATAAAAAGGTGAGAGGGATACAGTAAACCTGAAGTGAAGCATCGGAATGTATAACTAGGGTCACAGGAATGGTTCAAAACATACACAGTAAGAAGTGTCATATTTCTTGTACTTAAGTTGGAATTGTGCCTTTTGTATTCAATTCCGATTCAATTTCTGCGTTTCGTCGTCAATAAGAAGGTCTCCCGGATACAGTAAACCTGAAGTGAGGCATCGGAATCTAAAACCGGTCTTACAGGAAAGGTTCATATCATAGACAGTAAGAAGAGCCAGTCTTCTTGTATTTGAGTCGGTGTTGTGTCTTTTGTATTTAATTCCGGTGCAATTTCTGTGTTTCATCGTCAATAACAAGGTCAGAGGTATACAGTAAGCTTGAAGGAAAGCATCGGAATCTATAACTAGTGTCACAGTAATGGTTCAAAACATAGACAGTAAGAAAAGTAAGTTTTCTTGTACTTAAGTCGGCATTGTGCCTTTTGTATTTAATTCCGATGCAATTTCTGTGTTTCGTCGTCAATAACAAGGTCAGAGGGATACAGTAAGCTTAAAGGGAAGCATCGGAATCTATAACTAGTGTCACAGGAATGGTTCAAAACATAGACAGTAAGAAAAGTAAGTTTTCTTGTACTTAAGTCGGCATTGTGCCTTTTGTATTTAATTTCGATGCAATTTCTGTGTTTCGTCGTCAATAAGAAAGTCAGAGGGATACAGTAAACCTGAAGTGAAGCATCGGAATCTATAACTAGTGTCACAAGAATGGTTCAAAACATAGACAGTAAGAAGAGTCAGTTTTCCTGTACTTAAGTCGGCATTGTGCCTTTTGTATTTAATTCCGATGCAATGTCTAAGTTTCATCGTCAACAACAAGGTCAGAGGGATACAGTAAACCTGAATTGAAGCATCGGAATCTGTAACTAGTGTCACAGGAATGGTTCAAATCATAGACAGTAAGAAGAGCCAGTCTTCTTGTACTTGAGTTAGCTTTGTGCCTTTTGTATTCAATTCCGGTGCAATATCTGTGTTTCAACGTCAATAAGAAGGTCAGAGGGATACAGTAAAACTGAAGTGAAGCATCGGAATCTATAACTAGTGTCACAGGAATGGTTCAAAACATAGGCAGTAAGAAGAGTCAGTCTTCTTGTACTAATGTCGGCATTGTGCCTTTTGTATTTAACTCCGATGCAATTTCTGTGCTTCATCATCAATAAGAAGGTCAGCTGGATACAGTATACCTGAAGTGCAGCATCTGAATCTATAACTAGTGTCACAGGAATGGTTCAAACCATAGACAGTAAGAAGAGTCAGTCTTCTTCTACTTAAGTCGGCATTGTGCCTTTTGTATTTAATTACGATGTAATTTCTGTGTTTCATCGTCAATAAGAAGGTCAGAGGGATGCAGTAAACCTGACGTGAAGCATCGGAATCTATAACGAATCTCACAGGAATGGTTCAAAACATAGACAGTAAGAAGAGTCAGTTTTCTTGTACTTAAGTGGGCATTGTGCCTTTTGTATTTAATTCCGAAGCAATTTCTGTGTTTCGTCGTTAATAGGAATGTCCAAGGGATACAGTAAACCTGAAGTGAAGTATCGGAATCTAAAACCGGGCTCACAATAAAGGTTCTAAACATAGACAGTAAGAAGAGCCAGTCTTCTTGTACTTGAGTCGGCATTGTGCCTTTTGTATTTAATTCCGATGCAATTTCTGTGTTTTATCGTTAATAACAAGGTCAGAGGGATACAGTAAACCTGAAGTGAAGCATCGGAATGTATAACTAGTGTCACAGGAATGGTTCAAATCATAGTCAGTAAGAAGAGTCCGTTTTCTTGTACTTAAGTTGGCATTGTGCCTTTTTAGTTTAATTCCGATGCACTTTCTGTGTTTCATCGTCACCAAGAAGGTCAAAGGGATACAGTAAACCTTAAGTGAAGCACCGGAATCTATAACAAGTGTTACAGGAATGGTTCATAACATAGACAGTAAGAAGAGTCCGTTTTCTTGTACTTAAGTCGGCATTGTGCCTTTTGTATTTAATCCCGATGCAATTTCTATGTTTCATCGTCAATAAGAAGGTCAGAGGGATACAGTAAACCTGAAGTGAAGCGTCGGAATCTAATACCGGTCTCACAGGAAGGGTTCAAAACATAGACAGTAAGAACAGCCAATCTTCTTGTACTTGCGTTGGCATTGTGCCTTTTGTATGTAATTCCGATGCAATTTCTGTGTTTTATCGTCAATAAGAAGGTCAGAGGGATACAGTATACCTGAAGCGAAGCATCGGAATCTGTAACAAGTGTCACAGGATTGGTTCAAAACATAGACAGTAAGAAGAGTCAGTTTTCTTGTACTTAATCCGGCCTTGTGCCTTTTGTATTTAATTCCGATGCAATTTCTGTGTTTTATCGTCAATAAGGAGGTCAGAGGGATAGAGTAAACCTGAATTGAAGCATCGGAATCTATAACTAGTGTCACAGGAATGGTTCAAACATAGACAGCAAGAAGAGTCAGTTTTCTTGTACTTAACTCGGCATTGTGCCTTTTGTATTTAATTCCGATGCAATTTCTGCGTTTCGTCGTCAATAAGAAGGTCCACCAGATACAGTAAACCTGAAGTGAAGCATCGGAATCTAAAACCGGTCTCACAGGAAAGGTTCATAACATAGACAGTAAGAAGAGCCAGCCTTCTTTTACTTGAGTCGGCATTGTGCCTTTTGTGTTTAATTCCGATGCAATTTCTGTGTTTCATCGTCAATAACAAGGACAGAGGGATACAGTAAGCTTGAAGGGAAGCATCGGAATCTATAACTAGTGTCACAGGAATGGTTCAAAACATAGACAGTGAGAAAAGTAAGTTTTCTTGTACTTAAGTCGGCATTGTGACTTTTGTATTTAATTCCGATGCAATTTCTGTGTTTCGTCGTCAATAAGAAAGTCAGAGGGATACAGTAAACCTGAAGTGAAGCATCGGAATCTATAACTAGTCACAAGAATGGTTCAAAACATAGACAATAAGAGGAGTCAGTTTTCCTGTACTTAAGACGGCATTGTGCCTTTTGTATTTAATTCTGATTCAATTTCTATGTTTCATCGTCAATAAGAAGGTCAGAGGGATACAGTAAACCTGAATTGAAGAATCGGAATCTGTAACTAGTGTCACAGGAATGGTTCAAATCATAGACAGTAAGAAGAGCCAGTCTTCTTGTACTTGAGTTGGCTTTGTGCCTTTCGTATTTAATTCCGGTGCAATTTCTGTGTTTCATCGTCAATAAGAAGGTCAGAGGGATACAGTAAAACTGAAGTGAAGCATCGGAATGTATAACTAGTGTTACAGGAACGGTTCAAAACATAGGCAGTAAGAAGAGTCAGACTTCTTGTACTAATGTCGGCATTGTGCCTTTTGTATTTAACTCCGATGCAATTTCTGTGCTTCATCATCAATTAGAAGGTCAGCTGGATACAGTATACCTGAGGTGCAGCATCTGAATCTATAACTAGTGTCACA
Organism: Schistocerca americana; assembly: GCF_021461395.2. NCBI lineage: Eukaryota > Metazoa > Arthropoda > Insecta > Orthoptera > Acrididae > Schistocerca > Schistocerca americana. Next base: position 1,137,089 of record NW_025726280.1, on the reverse strand, counting down.
GGAATGGTTCAAACCATAGACAGTAAGAAGAGTCAGTCTTCTTCTACTTAAGTCGGCATTGTGCCTTTTGTATTTAATTACGATGCAATTTCTGTGTTTCATCGTCAATAAGAAGGTCAGGGGGATACAGTAAACCTGACGTGAAGCATCGGAATCCATAACAAATCTCACAGGAATGGTTCAAAACATAGACAGTAAGAAGAGCCAGTCTTCTTGTACTTGAGTTTGCATTGTGCCTTTTGTATTTGATTCCGATGCAATTTCTGTGTTTCATCGTTAATAACAAGGTCAGAGGGATACACTAAACCTGAAGTGAAGCATCGGAACCTATAACTAGTGGCACTGGAAAGGTTCAAACATAGACAGTAAGAGGAGTCAGTTTTCTTGTACTTAAGTGGGCATTGTGCCTTTTGTATTTAATTCCGAAGCAATTTCTGTGTTTCGTCGTCAATAGGAATGTCCAAGGGATACAGTCAACCTGAAGTGAAGTATCGGAATCTAAAACCGGGCTCACAGGAAAGGTTCTATACATAGACAGTAAGAAGAGCCAGTCTTCTTGTACTTGAGACGGCATTGTGCCTTTTGTATTTAATTCCGATGCAATTTCTGTGTTTCATCGTTAATAACAAGGTCAGAGGGATACTTTAAACCTGAAGTGAAGCATCGGAATGTATAACTAGTGTCACAGGATTGGTTCAAAACATAGACAGTAAGAAGAGTCCGTTTTCTTGTACTTAAGTCAGCATTGTGCCTTTTTAGTTTAATTCCGATGCACTTTCTGTGTTTCATCGTCAATAAGAAGGTCAAAGGGATACAGTAAACCTGAAGTGAAGCACCGGAATCTATAACAAGTGTCACAGGAATGGTTCATAACATAGACAATAAGAAGAGTCCGCTTTCTTGTACTTAAGTCGGCATTGTGCATTTTGTATTTAATCCCGATGCAATTTCTATGTTTCATCGTCAATAAGAAGGTCAGAGGGATACAGTAAACCTGAAGTGAAGCGTCGGAATCTAATACCGGTCTCACAGGAAGGGTTCAAAACATAGACAGTAAGAACAGCCAATCTTCTTCTACTTGAGTTGGCATTGTGCCTTTTGTATGTAATTCCGATGCAATTTCTGTGTTTTATCGTCAATAAGGAGGTCAGAGGGATTTAGTAAACCTGAAGCGAAGCATTGGAATCCGTAACAAGTGTCACAGGATTGGTTCAAAACATAGACAGTAAGAAGAGTCAGTTTTCTTGTACTTAATTCGGCCTTGTGCCTTTTGTATTTAATTCCGATGCAATTTCTGTATTTTATCGTCAATAAGGAGGTCAGAGGGATACAGTAAACCTGAAGTGAAGCATCGGAATCTATAACTAGTGTCACAGGAATAGTTCAAACATAGACAGTAAGAAGAGTCAGTTTTCTTGTACTTATCTCGGCATTGTGCCTTTTGTATTTAATTCCGATGCAGTTTCTGCGTTCCGTCGTCAATAAGAAGGTCCACCAGAAACAGTAAACCTGAAGTGAAGCATCGGAATCTAAAACTGGTCTCACAGGAAAGGTTCAAAACATAGACAGTAAGAAGAGCCAGCCTTCTTTTACTTGAGTCGGCATTGTGCCTTTTGTATCTAATTCCGATGCAATTTCTGTGTTTCATCGTCAATAACAAGGAGAGAGAGATACAGTAAGCTTGAAGGGAAGCATCGGAATCTATAACTAGTGTCACAGGAGTGGTTCAAAACATAGACAGTAAGAAAAGTAAGTTTTCTTGTACTTATGTCGGCATTGTGCCTTTTGTATTTAATTCCGATGCAATTTCTGTGTTTCGTCGTCAATAAGAAAGTCAGATGGATACAGTAAACCTGAAGTGAAGCATCGGAATCTATAACTAGTGTCACAAGAATGGTTCAAAACATAGACAGTAAGAGGAGTCAGTTTTCCTGTACTTAAGACGGCATTGTGCCTTTTGTATTTAATTACGATGCAATTTCTGTGTTTCATCGTCAATAAGAAGGTCAGAGGGATACAGTAAACCTGACGTGAAGCATCGGAATCTATAACAAATCTCACAGGAATGGTTCAAAACATAGACACTAATTAGAGCCAGTCTTCTTGTACTTGAGTTTGCATTGTGCCTTTTGTACTTGATTCCGATGCAATTTCTGTGTTTCATCGTTAATAACAAGGTCAGAGGGATACAGTAAACCTGAAGTGAAGCAACAGAATCTATAACTAGTGGCACTGGAAAGGTTCAAACATAGACAGTAAGAAGAGTCAGTTTTCTTGTACTTAAGTGGGCATTGTGCCTTTTGTATTTAATTCCGAAGCAATTTCTGTGTTTCGTCGTCAATAGGAATGTCCAAGGGATACAGTAAACCTGAAGTGAAGTATCGGAATCTAAAACCGGGCTCACAGGAAAGGTTCTAAACATAGACAGTAAGAAGAGCCAGTTTTCTTGTACTTGAGTCGGCATTGTGCCTTTTGTATTTAATTCCGATGCAATTTCTGTGTTTCATCGTTAATAACAAGGTCAGAGGGATACAGTAAACCTGAAGTGAAGCATTGGAATGTATAACTAGTGTCACAGGAATGGTTCAAAACATAGACAGTAAGAAGAGTCCGTTTTCTTGTACTTAAGTCGGCATTGTGCCTTTTTAGGTTAATTCCGATGCACTTTCTGTGTTTCATCGTCAATAAGAAGGTCAAAGGGATACAGTAAACCTGAAGTGAAGCACCGGAATCTATAACAAGTGTCACAGGAATGGTTCATAACATAGACAGTAAGAAGAGTCTGTTTTCTTGTACTTAAGTCGGCATTGTGCCTTTTGTATTTAATCCCGATGCAATTTCTATGTTTCATCGTCAATAAGAAGGTCAGAGGGATACAGTAAACCTGAAGTGAAGCGTCGGAATCTAATACCGGTCTCACAGGAAGGGTTCAAAACATAGACAGTAAGAACAGCCAATCTTCTTGTACTTGAGTTGGCATTGTGCCTTTTGTATGTATTTCCGATGCAATATCTGTATTTTATCGTCAATAAGGAGGTCAGAGAGATACAGTAAACCTGAAGTGAAGCATCGGAATCTATAACTAGTGTCACAGGAATAGTTCAAACATCGACAGTAAGAAGAGTCAGTTTTCTTGTACTTAACTCGGCATTGTGCCTTTTGTATTTAATTCCGATGCAATTTCTGCGCTCCGTCGTCAATAAGAAGGTCCACCAGATACAGTAAACCTGAAGTGAAGCATCGGAATCTAAAACCGGTCTCACAGGAAAGGTTCAAAACATAGACAGTAAGAAGAGCCAGCCTTCTTTTACTTGAGTCGGCATTGTGCCTTTTGTATTTAATTCCGATGCAATTTCTGTGTTTCATCGTCAATAACAAGGACAGAGGGATACAGTAAGCTTGAAGGGAAGAATCGGAATCTATAACTAGTGTCACAGGAGTGGTTCAAAACATAGACAGTAAGAAAAGTAAGGTTTCTTGTACTTAAGTCGGCATTGTGCCTTTTGTATTTAATTCCGATGCAATTTCTGTGTTTCGTCGTCAATAAGAAAGTCAGAGGGATACAGTAAACCTGAAGTGAAGCATCGGAATCTATAACTAGTGTCACAAGAATGGTTCAAAACATAGACAGTAAGAGGAGTCAGTTTTCCTGTACTTAAGACGGCATTGTGCCTTTTGCATTTAATTCCGATGCAATTTCTATGTTTCATCGTCAATAAGAAGGTCAGAGGGATACAATAAACCTGAATTGAAGCATCGGAATCTGTAACTAGTGTCACAGGAATGGTTCAAATCATAGACAGTAAGAAGAGCCAGTCTTCTTGTACTTGAGTTGGCTTTGTGCCTTTTGTATTTAATTCCGGTGCAATTTCTGTGTTTCATCGTCAATAAGAAGGTCAGAGGGATACAGTAAAACTGAAGTGAAGCATCGGAATCTATAACTAGTGTCACAGGAATGGTTCAAAACATAGGCAGTAAGAAGAGTCAGACTTCTTGTACTAATGTCGGCATTGTGCCTTTTGTATTTAACTAGGATGCAATTTCTGTGCTTCATCATCAATAAGAAGGTCAGCTGGATACAGTATACCTGAAGTGCAGCATCTGAATCTATAACTAGTGTCACAGGAATGGTTCAAACCATAGACAGTAAGAAGAGTCAGTATTCTTCTACTTAAGTCGGCATTGTGCCTTTTGTATTTAATTACGATGCAATTTCTGTGTTTCATCGTCAATAAGAAGGTCAGAGGGATACAGTAAACCAGACGTGAAGCATCGGAATCTATAACAAATCTCACACGAATGGTTCAAAACACAGACAGTAATTAGAGCCAGTCTTCTTGTACTTGAGTTTGCATTGTGCCTTTTGTATTTGATTCCGATGCAATTTCTGTGTTTCATCGTTAATAACAAGGTCAGAGGGATACAGTAAACCTGAAGTGAAGCATCAGAATCTATAACTAGTGTCACTGGAAAGGTTCAAACATAGACAGTAAGAAGAGTCAGTTTTCTTGTACTTAAGTGGGCATTGTGCCTTTTGTATTTAATTCCGAAGCAATTTCTGTGTTTTGTCGTCAATAGGAATGTCCAAGGGATACAGTAAACCTGAAGTGAAGTATCGGAATCTAAAACCGGGCTCACAGGAAAGGTTCTAAACATAGACAGTAAGAAGAGCCAGTCTTCTTGTACTTGAGTCGGCATTGTGCCTTTTGTATTTAATTCCGATGCAATTTCTGTGTTTCATCGTTAATAACAAGGTCAGAGGGATACAGTAAACCTGAAGTGAAGCATCGGAATGTATAACTAGTGTCACAGGAATGGTTCAAAACATAGACAGTAAGAAGGGTCCGTTTTCTTGTACTTGAGTCGGCATTGTGTCTTTTTAGTTTAATTCCGATGCACTTTCTGTGTTTCATCGTCAATAAGAAGGTCAAAGGGATACAGTAAACCTGAAGTGAAGCACCGGAATCTATAACAAGTGTCACAGGAATGGTTCATAACATAGACAGTAAGAAGAGTCTGTTTTCTTGTACTTAATTCGGCCTTGTGCCTTTTGTATTTAATTCCGATACAATTTCTGTATTTTATCGTCAATAAGGAGGTCAGAGGGATACAGTAAACCTGTAGTGAAGCATCGGAATCTATAACTAGTGTCACAGGAATGGTTCAAACATAGACAGTAAGAAGAGTCAGTTTTCTTGTACTTAAGTCTGCATTGCGCTTTTTTAGTTAATTCCGATGCAATCTCTGTGTTTCATCGTCTATAAGAAAGTCAGAGGGATACAGTAAACCTGAAGTGAAGCATCGGAATCTAAAACCGGGCTCACAGGAATGGTTCTAAACATAGACAGTAAGAAGAGCCAGTCTTCTTGTACTTGAGTCGGCATTGTGCCTTTTGTATTTTATTGCGATGCAATTTCTGTGATTCATCGTCAATAAGAAGGTCAGAGGGATACAGTAAACCTGAAGTGAAGCATCGGAATCTATAACTAGTGTCACAGGAATGGTTCAAAACATAGACAGTAGGAAGAGTCAGTTTTCTTGTACTTAAGTCGCTATTGTGCCTTTTATATTTAATTCCGATGCAATTTCTGTGTTTCGTCGTCAATAAGAAGGTCCATGGCATGCAGTAAACCTGAAGTGAAGTAGCGGAATGTAAAACCTGTCTCACAGGAATGGGTCAAATCGTAGACAGTAAGAAGAGCCAGTCTTCTTGTACTTGAGTCGGCATTATGACTTTTGTATTTAATTCCGATGCAATTTCTGTGTTTCATCGTCAATAACAAGGTCAGAGGGATACAGTAAAACTGAAGTGAAGCATCGGAATCTATAACTAGTGTCACAGGATTGGTTCATAACATAGACAATAAGAAGAGTCCGTTTTCTTGTACTTAAGTCGGCATTGTGCCTTTTGTATTCAATCCAGATGCAATTTCTATGTTTCATCGTCAATAAGAGGGTCAGAAGGATACAGTAAACCTGAAGTGAAGCATCGGAATCTAATACCGGTCTCACACGAAAGGTTAAAATCATAGACAGTAAGAAGAGCCAGTCTTCTTGTACTTGAGTCGGCATTGTGCCTTTTGTATTTAATTCCGATGCAAATGCTGTGTTTTATCGTCAATAAGGAGGTCAGAGGGATACAGTAAACGTGAAGTGAAGCATCGGAATCTATAACTAGTGTCAAAGGAATAGTTCAAACATAGACAGTAAGAAGAGCCAGTGTTCGTGTACTTGAGTTGGCAATGTGCCTTTTGTATTTAATTCCGATGTAATTTCTGTATTTCATCGTCAATAAGAAGGTCAGAGGGATGCAGCAAACCTGAAGTGAAGCATTGGAATCTATAACTAGTGTCACAGGAATGGTTCAAATCAAAGACAGTAAGAAGAGTCAGTTTTCTTGTAATTAAGTCGGCATTGTGCCTTTTGTATTTAATCCCGATGGAATTTCTATGCTTTATTGTCAATAAGAAGGTCAGAGGTATACAGTTAAACTGAAGTGAAGCATCGGAATCTATAGCTAGTGTCACAGAAATAGTTCAAAACATAGACAGTAAGTAGAGCCAGTGTTCGTGTACTTGAGTTGGCCATGTGCCTTTTGTATTTAATTCCGATGTAATTTCTGTATTTCATCGTCAATAAGAAGGTCAGAGGGATACAGTTAAACTGAAGTGAAGCATCGGAATCTATAAGTAGTGTCACATGAATGGTTCAAAACATAGACAGTAAGAAGTGTCAGTTTTCTTGGACTTAATTCCGCATTGTGCCTTTTGTATTTAATTCCTTTGCAATTTATGTGTTTCATCGTCACTAAGGAGGTCAGAGGGACACAGTAAACCTGAAGTGAAGCATCGGAATCTATAACTAGTGTCAAAGGAATGGTTCAAACATAGACAGTAAGAAGAGTCAGTTTTCTTGTACTTAAGTCGGCATTGTGCCTTTTGTATTTAATTCCGATGCAATTTCTTTGTTTCGTCGTCAAATGGAATAGCCAAGGAATACAGGAAACCCGAAGTGAAACATCGGAATACAAAACCGGGCTCACAGGAAAGGTTCAAAACATAGTCAGTAAGAAGAGCCAGTCTTCTTGTACTTGAGTCGGCATTGTGCCTTTTGTATTTAATTCCGATGCAATTTCTGTGTTTCATCGTCTATAAGAAAGTCAGAGGGATACAGTAAAAATGAAGTGAAGCATCGGAATCTATAGCTAGTGTCACAGGAATGGTTCAAAACATAGACAGTTAGTAGAGCCAGTGTTCGTGTACTTGAGTTGGCAATGTGCCTTTTGTATTTAATTCCGATGTAATTTCTGTATTTCATCGTCAATAAGAAGGTCAGAGGGATGCAGCAAACCTGAAGTGAAGCATCGGAATGTATAACTAGTGTCACAGTAATGGTTCAAAGCATAGACAGTAAGAAGAGTCAGTTTTCTTATACTTAAGTCGGCATTGTGCCTATTCTATTTAATTCCGTTGCAACTTCTGTGTTTCGGCGGCAATAAGAAGGTCCAAGTGATACAGTAAACCTGAAGTGAAGCATCGGAATCTATAACTAGAGTCACAGGAATGGTTGAAAGCATAGACAGTAAGAAGTGTCCGTTTTCTTGTAATTAAGTCGGCATTGTGCCTTTTGTATTTAATCCCGATGGAATTTCTATGCTTTATCGTCAATAAGAAGGTCAGAGGGATACGGTAAACCTGAAGTGAAGCATCAGAATCTAATACCTGTCTCACAGGAAAGGTTCAAATCATAGACAGTAAGAAGAGCCAGTGTTCCTGTACTTGAGTCGCCATTGTGCCTTTTGTTTTTAATTCCGATGCAATTTCTGTGTTTTATCGTCAAAAAGAAGGTCGGGGGGATACAGTAAACCTGAAGTGAAGCATCGGAATCTAAAACTGGTGTCACAGGAAAGGTTCAAACATAGACAGTAAGAAGAGTCAGCCTTCTTGTACTTAAGTGGGCATTGTGCCTTTTGTATTGAATTCCGATGCAATTTCTGTGTTTCATCTTCAATAAGAAGGTCCAAGGGATACAGTAAACCTGAGGTGAAGCATCGGAATCTAAAACTAGTCTCACATGAAACGTTCAAATCATAGACAGTAAGTAGAGTCAGTCTTCTTGTACTTACATCGGCATTGTGCCTTTTGGATTTAATTCGGACGCAAATTCAGTGTTTCTTCGTCAATAAGAAGATCCAAGGGACACAGTAAACCTGAGGTGAAGCATCGAAATTTAAAACTGGTCTGACAGGAAAGGTTCAAAGCATAGACAGTAAGAAGAGTCAGTCTTCTTGTACTTAATTCGGCATTGTGCCTTTTGTAATTAATTCCGATGCAATTTCTGTGTTTCATCGTCAATAAGAAGGTCCAAGGGATAAAGTAAACCTGAAGTGAAGCATCGGAATCTAAAACTGGTCCCACAGGGAAGGTTCAAAACATAGACAGTAAGAAGAGACAGTCTTCTTGTACTTAAATCGGCATTGTGCCTTTTGTATTTAATTCCGATGCAATTTCTTTGTTCCATCGTCAATAAGATGGTGCAAGGAATACAGTAAACCTGAAGTGAAGCATCGGAATCTAAAACTGGTCTCACAGGAGAGGTTCAAGTCTTAGACCGTAAGAAGAGTCAGTCATCTTGTACTTAAGCAGGTATTGTGTCTTTTGTATTTAATTCCGATGAGAATTCTGTGTTTTATCGACAATAAGAAGGTCCAAGGGATACAATAAACCTTAAGTGAAGAATCGATATCTAAAACTAGTCTCACAGGAAATGCTCAAATCGTAGAATGTAAGAACAGTCAGTCCTCCTGTAGTTGAGTTGGCATTGTTCCTTTTGTATTAAAGTCTTATGCAATTTCTGTGTTTCATCGTCAATAGGAAGGTCCAAGGGATACAGAAAACCTGAATTGAAGCATCGGAATAGAAAACTGGTCTCACAGGAAAGGTTCAAACCATAGACAACAAGAAGAGCCATTCCTCTTGTACTTAAGTTGGCATTGTGCCTATTTTATCTAATTCCGATTCAATTTCTGTGTTTCATCGTCAATAAGAAGATCCAAGGGATACAGTAAACTTGAAGTGAAGCATCGATTTCACAAACTGGTCTCACAGGAGAGGTTCAAATCGTAGAACGTAGGAAGAGTCAGTCCTCTTGTATTTATGTGTCACAGGAATGGTTCAAAACATAGACAGTAAGAAGAGCCAGTCTTCTTGTATTTGAATCGGCGTTGTGCCTTTTGTATTTAAATCCGATGCAATTTCTTTGTTTCATCGTCAATAACAATGTCAGCGGGATTCAGTAAACCTGAAGTGAAGAATGGGAATCTATAACTAGTGTCACAGGAATGGTTCAAAACATAGACAGTAAGAAGAGTCAGTCTTCGTGTACTTAAGTCGGCATTGTGCCTTTTGTATTTAATTCCAATGCAATTTCTGTGTGTCATCGTCAATAACAAGGTCAGAGGGATGCAGTAAGCTTGAAGGGAAGCATCGGAATCTATACCTAGTGTCACAGGAATGGTTCAAAACAAAGACAGTAAGAAAAGTAAGTTTTCTTGTACTTAAGTCGGCATTGTGCCTTTTGTAATTTAATTCCGATGCAATTTCTGTGTTTCATCGTCAATAAGAAAGTCAGAGGGATACAGTAAACCTGAAGTGAAGCATCGGAATCTATAACTAGTGTCACAGAAATGGTTCAAAACATAGAAAGTAAGAAGAGTCAGTTGTCTTGTACTTAAGGCGGCAATGTGCCTTTTGTATTTAATTCCGATGAAACTTCTGTGTTTCATCGTCAATAAGAAGGTCAGAGGGATACAGTAAGCTTGAAGTGAAGCATCGGAATCTATAACTAGTGTCACAGGAATGGTCAAAACATAGACAGTAAGAATAGCCAGTATTCTTGTACTTGAGTCGGCGTAGTGCCTTTTGCATTTAATTCCGATGCCATTTCTGTGTTTCATCGTCAATAGGAATGTCAGCGGGATTCAGTAAAGCTGAAAAGAAGAATTGGAATCTATAACTAGTGTCACAGGAATGGTTCAAAACATAGACAGTAACAAGAGTCAGTCTTCTTGTACTAATGTCGGCATTGTGCCTTTTGTATTTAACTCCGATGCAATTTCTGTGCTTCATCATCAATAAGAAGGTCAGCTGGATACAGTATACCTGAAGTGCAGCATCTGAATCTATAACTGGTGTCACAGGAATGGTTCAAACCATAGACAGTAAGAAGAGTCAGTCTTCTTGTACTTAAGTCGGCATTGTGCCTTTTGTATGTACTTAAGATTCAATTTCTGTGTTTCATCGTCAATAAGAAGGTCCAAGGGATACAGTAAACCTGAAGTGAAGCATCGGAATCTATAACTAGTGTCACAGGAATGGTTCAAAACAAAGACAGTAAGAAGATTCCGTTTTCTTGTACTGATGTCGGCATTGTGCCTTTTTAGTTTAATTCCGATGCACTTTCTGTGTTTCATCGTCAATAAAAAGGTGAGAGGGATACAGTAAACCTGAAGTGAAGCATCGGAATCTAGAACTAATGTCACAGGAATGGTTCAAACATAAAGAGTAAGAAGAGTCAGTTTTCTTCTACTTAAGTCGGCATTGTGGGTTTTTTATTTAATTCCGATGCAATTTCTGTGTTTCGTCGTCAATAGGAATGTCCAAGGGATACAGTAAATCAGAAGTGAAGAAACGGAATCTAAAACCGGGCTCACAGGAAAGGTTCAAAACATAGACAGTAAGAAGAGCCAGTCTTCTTGTACTTGAGACGGCATTGTGCCTTTTGTACTCAATTCCGATGAAATTTCTGTGTTTCATCGTCAATAAGAAGGTCAGAGGGATACAGTAAACCTGAAGTGAAGCATCGATATCTAAAATTGGCCCCACAGGAAAGGCTCAATTCATTGAATGTAAGAACAGTCAGTCCTCTTGTACTTAAGTCGGCATTGTGTCTTTGTATTTAATTCCGATGAAATTTCTGTGTTTCATCGTCAATAATATGGTCCAAGGGATACAGTAAACCTGAAGTGAAGTATCGGAATCTAAAACTGCTCTCACAGGAAAGGTTCAAAACATAGACACTAAGAAGAGTCAGTCTTTTTGTACTTAAATCGGCATTGTGCCTTTTGTATGTAATTCCGATGCAATTTCTGAGTTTCGTCGTCAATAAGAGGGTCCAAGGGATACAGTAAACCTGAAGTGAAGCATCGGAATCTAAAACTGGTCTCAGAGGAAAGGTTCAAAACATAGTCAGTAAGAAGTGACAGTCTTCTTGTACTTAAGTCGCCATTGTGCCTTATGCATGTAATTCCGATGGAATTTCTGTGTTTCATCGTCAATAAGAAGGTCCAAGGGATGCAGTAAACCTGAAGTGAAGCATTGCAATCTAAAACTGGTCTCACAGGAAAGGTTCGAAACATAGAAAGTAAGAAGAGTCAGTCTTCTTGTACTTAAGTCGGCATCGCGCTTTTTGTATTTAATTGCGATGCAATTTCTGTGCTTCATTGTTAATATGAAGGTCCAAGGGATACAGAAAACCTGAAGTGAAGCATCTGAATCTAAAACTTGTCTCACAGGAAAGGCTCAAATCATAGAATGTTAGAACAGTCAGTCCCTGTTGTACTTAAGTCGGCATTGTGAATTTGTATTTAATTCCGATGCAATTTTTATGTTTCATCGTCAATAAGTGGATCCAAGGGATACACTAAACCTGAAGTGAAGCATCGATAGCTAAACCTGGTCTCACAGGAAAGGCTCAAATCATAGAATGTAAGAACAGTCAGTCGTCTTGTACTTAAGTCGTCATTGTGCCATTTGTATTTAATTACGATGCATTATCTGTGTTTCATCGTCAATAAGGTGGCCCAAGGGATACAGTAATTATGGAGTGAAGCATCGGAATCTAAAATTGGTCTCACAGGAAAGGTTCAAACATAGACAGTAAGAAGAGTCAGTCCTCTTGTATTTAGGTCGGCATTGTGCCTTTTGTATTCAATTCCGATGCAATTTCTGTGCTTCATCGTCAATATGAAGGTCCAAGGGATACAGTAAACCTGAAGTGAGGCATCGAAATCTAAAACTGGTCTCACAGGGAAGGTTCAAAACATAGACAGTAAGAAGGGAAAGTTTTCTTGTACTTAAGTCGGCATTGTGCCTTTTGTATTTAATTCCGATGAAATTTCTGTCGTTCATCTCAATAAGAAGGTCCAAGGGATACAGTAAACTTGAAGTGAAGCATCAGAATCTAAAACTGGTCTCACAGGAAAGGCTCAAATCATAGACAGTTAGAAGAGTCAGTCTTCTTGTACTTAAGTCGACATTGTGCCTTTTGTATTTAATTCAGATGCAATTTCTGTTTTTCATCGTCAATATGAATGTCCAAGGGGCACAGAAAACCTGAAGTGAAGCATCGGAGTCTAAAACTGGTCTCACAGGAAAGGTTCAAAACATGGACTGTAAGAAGAGTCAGTCTACTTGTACTTAAGTCGGCATTGTAATTCTTGTATTTAATTCCGATGCAATTTCTATCGTTCATTGTCAATAAGAAGGTCTAAGGGATACAGTAAACCTGAAGTGAAGCATCGATATCTAAAACTGGTCTAACAGGAAAGGTTCAAACATAGACAGTAAGAAGAGACAGTCTTCTTGTACTTAAGTCGGTATTGTGCTTTTTGTATTTAATTCCCACGCAATATCTGTGTTTCGTCGTCAATAAGAAGGTCCAAGGGATACAGTAAGCCTGAAGTGAAGCATCAGAATCTAAAACTTGCCTCGCAGGAGAGGTTCGAAACATAAACATTAAGAAGAGTCAGTCTTCTTGTACTTAAGCCGGCATTGTGCCTTTTGTATTTAATTGCGATGCAATTTCTGTGTTTCACAGTCAATATGAATGTCCAAGGGATACAGAAAACCTGAAGTGAAGCGTCGGTATCTGAAACTGCTCTCACAGGAAAGGTTAAAACATAGACAGTAAGAAGCGACATTCCTCTTGTACTTAAGTCGGCATTGTGCTTTTGTATTTAATTCCGATGCAATTTCTGTGTTTCATCGTCAATAAGAAGGTCCAAGGGATACAGTAAACCTGAAGTGAAACATCGGAATCTAAAACAGGTCTCACAGGAAAGGTTCAAACATAGACAGTAGGAAGAGTCAGTCTTCTTGTACTTATATCGGCATTGTGCCTTTTCTATTTAATTCCGATGCAATTTCAGTGTTTCATCGTCAATAAGAAAGTCCAAGGGATATAGTAAACCTGAAGTGAAGCATCGATATCTAAAACTGGTCTCCCAGGAAAGGCTCAAATCATAGAATGTTAGAACAGTCAGTCCCTGTTGTACGTAAGTCGGCATTGTGCCTTTTGTATTTAATTCCGATGCAATTTTTATGTTTCATTGACAATAAGAAGATTTAAAGGATACAATAAACCTGAAGTGAAGCATCGATAGCTAAACCTGGTCTCACAGGAAAGGCTCAAATCATAGAATTTAAGAACAGTCAGTCCTCTTGTACTTAAGTCGGCATTGTGCCATTTGTATTTAATTCCGATGCATTATCTGTGTTTCATCGTCAATAAGAAGGTCCAAGAGATACAGTAAACCTGAAGTGAAACATCGGAATCTAAAACAGGTCTCACAGGAAAGGTTCAAACATAGACAGTAGGAAGAGTCAGTCTTCTTGTACTTATATCGGCATTGTGCCTTTTCTATTTAATTCCGATGCAATTTCTGTGTTTCATCGTCAATAAGAAGATCCAAGGGATACAGTGCCTTAAGTGAGCATCGGAATTTAAAACTGGTCTCACAGGAAAGGTTAAAAGCATAGACAATAAGAAGAGTCAGTCTTCTTGTACATAATACGGCATTGTGCCTTTTGTATTTAATTCCGATACAATTTCTGTTTTTCATCATCAATATGAAGGACCAAGGGACACAGTAAACCTGAAGTGAAGCATTGGAATCTAAAACTGGTCTCACAGGAATGGTTCAAAACAAAAGCAGTAAGAAGAGGCAGTCTTCTTGTACTTAATTCGGCATTGTGAGATTTGTATTTAACTCCGATGGAATGTCTGTCGTTCATCGTCAATAACAAGGGCTAAGGGATACAGTAAACCTGAAGTGAAGCATCGATATCTAGAACTGGTCTCACAGGAAAGGCTCAAATCATAGAATGATAGAATAGTCAGTAATCTTATACTTAAAACGGCATTGTGCCTTTTGTATTTAATTCCGATGGAAATTCTGTCTTTCATCGTCAATAAGTAGGTCCAAGGGATAATATAAACCTAAAGTGAAGCATCGGAATCTAAAACTGGTCTCACAGGAAAGGTTCGAACGATAGAGAGTAAGAAGAGACATTCCTCTTGTACATAAGTCGGCGTTGTGCCTATTTTATTTAATTCCGACGCAATTACTGTGTTTTATCGTCCATAAGAAGGTCCAAGGGATACAGCAAACCTGAAGTGAAGCATCGGAATCTAAAACTGGTCTCAAAGGAAATGTTCAAATCATAGACAGTAAAAAAAAACATTCCTCTTGTACCTAAGGCGGCATTGTGCTTTTTGTATTTAATTCCGATGCAATTGCTGTGTTTCATCGTCAATAAGAAGGTCCAACGGATACTGTAAACCAGAAGTGAAGCATCGGAATCTAAAACTGGTCTCACAGGAAAGGCTCAAATGATAAACAGGAAGAAGAGTCTGTTTTCTTGTACTTAAGTCAGCATTGTGCCTTTTATATTTAATTCCGATGCAATTTCTGTGTTTCATCGGCAATAAGAAGGTCCAAGGGATACAGTAAACCTGAAGTGAAGCATCGGAATCTAAAACTGGTCTCACATGAAACGTTCAAAACATAGACAGTAAGAAGAGTCAGTCTTCTTGTACTTCAGTCGCCATTGTGCCTTTTGTATTTAATTCCGATGCAATTTCTGTGTTTCATCGTCAATAAAAAGGTCCAAGGGATACAGTAAACCTGAAGATAAGCATCGATATCTAAAACTGGTCTCACAGGAAATGCTCAAATCATACAATGTTAGAACTGTCATTCCTCTTGTACTTTAGTCTTCATTGTTCTTTTTGTATTTAATTCCGAAGCAATTTCTGTGCTTCATCGTCAATAAGTAGGTCCAAGGGATACAGTAAAGCTGAAGTGAAGCATCGGAATCACTGGAAAGGTTCAAAACATAGACATTAAGAAGAGTCAGTCTTCTTGTACTTAAGTCGGCATTGTGCCTTTTGTATTTAATTCCGATGCAATTTCTCTGTTTCATCGTCAATAAGAAGGTCCAAGATATACAGTAAACCTGAAGTGAAGCATCGGAATCTAAAACTGGTGTCACAGGAAAGGTTCAAACATAGACAGTAAGAAGAGTCAGTCTTCTTGTACTTAAGTCGGCATTGTGCCTTTTGTATTGAATTCCGATGCAATTTCTGTGTTTCATCTTCAATAAGAAGGTCCAAGGGATACAGTAAACCTGAGGTGAAGCATCGGAATCTAAAACTGGTCTCACATGAAACGTTCAAAACATAGACAGTAAGTAGAGTCAGTGTTCTTGTACTTACATCGGCATTGTGCCTTTTGGATTTAATTCGGACGCAAATTCAGTGTTTCTTCGTCAATAAGAAGATCCAAGGGACACAGTAAACCTGAGGTGAAGCATCGAAATTTAAAACTGGTCTGACAGGAAAGGTTCAAAGCATAGACAGTAAGAAGAGTCAGTCTTCTTGTACTTAATTCGGCATTGTGCCTTTTGTAATTAATTCCGATGCAATTTCTGTGTTTCATCGTCAATAAGAAGGTCCAAGGGATACAGTAAACCTGAAGTGAAGCATCGGAATCTAAAACTGGTCCCACAGGGAAGGTTCAAAACATAGACAGTAAGAAGAGACAGTCTTCTTGTACTTAAATCGGCATTGTGCCTTTTGTATTTAATTCCGATGCAATTTCTTTGTTCCATCGTCAATAAGATGGTGCAAGGAATACAGTAAACCTGAAGTGAAGCATCGGAATCTAAAACTGGTCTCACAGGAGAGGTTCAAGTCTTAGACAGTAAGAAGAGTCAGTCATCTTGTACTTAAGCAGGCATTGTGTCTTTTGTATTTAATTCCGATGAGAATTCTGTGTTTTATCGACAATAAGAAGGTCCAAGGGATACAATAAACCTTAAGTGAAAAATCGATATCTAAAACCAGTCTCACAGGAAATGCTCAAATCGTAGAATGTAAGAACAGTCAGTCCTCCTGTAGTTGAGTTGGCATTGTTCCTTTTGTATTAAAGTCTTATGCAATTTCTGTGTTTCATCGTCAATAGGAAGGTCCAAGGGATACAGAAAACCTGAATTGAAGCATCGGAATAGAAAACTGGTCTCACAGGAAAGGTTCAAACCATAGACAGTAAGAAGAGCCATTCCTCTTGTACTTAAGTTGGCATTGTGCCTATTTTATCTAATTCCGATGCAATTTCTGTGTTTCATCGTCAATAAGAAGATCCAAGGGATACAGTAAATTTGAAGTGAAGCATCGATTTCACAAACTGGTCTCACAGGAGAGGTTCAAATCGTAGAACGTAGGAAGAGTCAGTCCTCTTGTATTTATGTGTCACAGGAATGGTTCAAAACATAGACAGTAAGAAGAGCCAGTCTTCTTGTATTTGAATCGGCGTTGTGCCTTTTGTATTTAAATCCGATGCAATTTCTTTGTTTCATCGTCAATAACAATGTCAGCGGGATTCAGTAAACCTGAAGTGAAGAATGGGAATCTATAACTAGTGTCACAGGAATGGTTCAAAACATAGACAGTAAGAAGAGTCAGTCTTCGTGTACTTAAGTCGGCATTGTGCCTTTTGTATTTAATTCCAATGCAATTTCTGTGTGTCATCGTCAATAACAAGGTCAGAGGGATACAGTAAGCTTGAAGGGAAGCATCGGAATCTATAACTAGTGTCACAGGAATGGTTCAAAACAAAGACAGTAAGAAAAGTAAGTTTTCTTGTACTTAAGTCGGCATTGTGCCTTTTGTAATTTAATTCCGATGCAATTTCTGTGTTTCATCGTCAATAAGAAAGTCAGAGGGATACAGTAAACCTGAAGTGAAGCATCGGAATCTATAACTAGTGTCACAGAAATGGTTCAAAACATAGAAAGTAAGAAGAGTCAGTTGTCTTGTACTTAAGGCGGCAATGTGCCTTTTGTATTTAATTCCGATGAAACTTCTGTGTTTCATCGTCAATAAGAAGGTCAGAGGGATACAGTAAGCTTGAAGTGAAGCATCGGAATCTATAACTAGTGTCACAGGAATGGTCAAAACATAGACAGTAAGAATAGCCACCGATGAAACTTCTGTGTTTCATCGTCAATAAGAAGGTCAGAGGGATACAGTAAGCTTGAAGTGAAGCATCGGAATCTATAACTAGTGTCACAGGAATGGTCAAAACATAGTGAGTAAGAATAGCCAGTATTCTTGTACATGAGTCGGCGTAGTGCCTTTTGCATTTAATTCCGATGCCATTTCTGTGTTTCATCGTCAATAGAATTGTCAGCGGGATTCAGTAAAGCTGAAGTGAAGAATTGGAATCTATAACTAGTGTCACAGGAATGGTTCAAAACATAGACAGTAACAAGAGTCAGTCATCTTGTACTAATGTCGGCATTGTGCCTTTTGTATTTAACTCCGATGCAATTTCTGTGCTTCATCATCAATAAGAAGGTCAGCTGGATACAGTATACCTGAAGTGCAGCATCTGAATCTATAACTAGTGTCACAGGAATGGTTCAAACCATAGACAGTAAGAAGAGTCAGTCTTCTTGTACTTAAGTCGGCATTGTGCCTTTTGTATGTACTTAAGATTCAATTTCTGTGTTTCATCGTCAATAAGAAGGTCCAAGGGATACAGTAAACCTGAAGTGTAGCATCGGAATCTATAACTAGTGTCACAGGAATGGTTCAACACAAAGACAGTAAGAAGAGTCCGTTTTCTTGTACTGATGTCGGCATTGTGCCTTTTTAGTTTAATTCCGATGCACTTTCTGTGTTTCATCGTCAATAAAAAGGTGAGAGGGATACAGTAAACCTGAAGTGAAGCATCGGAATCTAGAACTAATGTCACAGGAATGGTTCAAACATAAAGAGTAAGAAGAGTCAGTTTTCTTCTACTTAAGTCGGCATTGTGGGTTTTTTATTTAATTCCGATGCAATTTCTGTGTTTCGTCGTCAATAGGAATGTCCAAGGGATACAGTAAATCAGAAGTGAAGGAACGGAATCTAAAACCGGTCTCACAGGAAAGGTTCATATCATAGACAGTAAGAAGAGCCAGTCTTCTTGTATATGAGTCGTTGTTGTGCCTTTCGTATTAATTTCCGGTGCAATTTCTGTGTTTCATCGTCAATAACAAGGTCAGAGGGATAGAGTAAGCTTGAAGGGAAGCATCGGAATCTATAACTAGTGTCACAGTAATGGTTCAAAACATAGACAGTAAGAAAAGGAAGTTTTCTTGTACTTAAGTCGGCATTGTGCCTTTTGTATTTAATTCCGATGCAATTTCTGTGTTTCGTCGTCAATAACAAGGTCAGAGGGATACAGTAAGCTTAAAGGGAAGCATCGGAATCTATAACTAGTGTCACAGGAATGGTTCAAAACATAGACAGTAAGAAAAGTAAGTTTTCTTGTACTTAAGTCGGCATTGTGCTTTTTGTATTTAATTTCGATGCAATTTCTGTGTTTCGTCGTCAATAAGAAAGTCAGAGGGATACAGTAAACCTGAAGTGAAGCATCGGAATCTATAACTAGTGTCACAAGAATGGTTCAAAACATAGACAGTAAGAAGAGTAAGTTTTCCTGTACTTAAGTCGGCATTGTGCCTTTTGTATTTAATTCCGATGCAATTTCTATGTTTCATCGTCAACAAGAAGGTCAGAGGGATACAGTAAACCTGAATTGAAGCATCGGAATCTGTAACTAGTGTCACAGGAAGGTTCAAATCATAGACAGAAAGAAGAGCCTGTCTTCTTGTACTTGAGTTAGCTTTGTGCCTTTTGTATTCAATTCCGGTGCAATATCTGTGTTTCAACGTCAATAAGAAGGTCAGAGGGATACAGTAAAACTGAAGTGAAGCATCGGAATCTATAACTAGTGTCACAGGAATGGTTCAAAACATAGGCAGTAAGAAGAGTCAGTCTTCTTGTACTAATGTCGGCATTGTGCCTTTTGTATTTAACTCCGATGCAATTTCTGTGCTTCATCATCAATAAGAAGGTCAGCTGGATACAGTATACCTGAAGTGCAGCATCTGAATCTATAACTAGTGTCACAGGAATGGTTCAAACCATAGACAGTAAGAAGAGTCAGTCTTCTTCTACTTAAGTCGGCATTGTGCCTTTTGTATTTAATTACGATGCAATTTCTGTGTTTCATCGTCAATAAGAAGGTCAGAGGGATACAGTGAACCTGACGTGACGCATCGGAATCTATAACGAATCTCACAGGAATGGTTCAAAACATAGACAGTAAGAAGAGTCAGTTTTCTTGTACATAAGTGGGCATTGTGCCTTTTGTATTTAATTCCGAAGCAATTTCTGTGTTTCGTCGTCAATAGGAATGTCCAAGGGATACAGTAAACCTGAAGTGAAGTATCGGAATCTAAAACCGGGCTCACAGGAAAGGTTCTAAACATAGACAGTAAGAAGAGCCAGTCTTCTTGTACTTGAGTCGGCATTGTGCCTTTTGTATTTAATTCCGATGCAATTTCTTTGTTTTATCGTTAATAACAAGGTCAGAGGGATACAGTAAACCTGAAGTGAAGCATCGGAATGTATAACTAGTGTCACAGGAATGGTTCAAATCATAGTCAGTAAGAAGAGTCCGTTTTCTTGTACTTAAGTCGGCATTGTGCCTTTTTAGTTTAATTCCGATGCACTTTCTGTGTTTCATCGTCAATAAGAAGGTCAAAGGGATACAGTAAACCTGAAGTGAAGCACCGGAATCTATAACAAGTGTTACAGGAATGGTTCATAACATAGACAGTAAGAAGAGTCCGTTTTCTTGTACTTAAGTCGGCATTGTGCCTTTTGTATTTAATCCCGATGCAATTTCTATGTTTCATCGTCAATAAGAAGGTCAGAGGGATACAGTAAACCTGAAGTGAAGCGTCGGAATCTAATACCGGTCTCACAGGAAGGGTTCAAAAGATAGACAGTAAGAACAGCCAATCTTCTTGTACTTGCGTTGGCATTGTGCCTTTTGTATGTAATTCCGATGCAATTTCTGTGTTTTATCGTCAATAAGAAGGTCAGAGGGATACAGTATACCTGAATTGAAGCATCGGATCTATAACTAGTGTCACAGGAATGGTTCAAACATAGACAGTAAGAAGAGTCAGTTTTCTTGCACTTAACTCGGCATTGTGCCTTTTGTATTTAATTCCGATGCAATTTCTGCGCTTCGTCGTCAATAAGAAGGTCCACCAGATACAGTAAACCTGAAGTGAAGCATCGGAATCTAAAACCGGTCTCACAGGAAAGGTTCAAAACATAGACAGTAAGAAGAGCCAGCCTTCTTTTACTTGAGTCGGCATTGTGCCTTTTGTATTTAATTCCGATGCAATTTCTGTGTTTCATCGTCAATAACAAGGACAGAGGGATACAGTAAGCTTGAAGGGAAGCATCGGAATCTATAACTAGTGTCACAGGAATGGTTCAAAACATAGACAGTAAGAAAAGTAAGTTTTCTTGTACTTAAGTCGGCTTTGTGACTTTTGTATTTAATTCTGATGCAATTTCTGTGTTTCGTCGTCAATAAGAAAGTCAGAGGGATACAGTAAACCTGAAGTGAAGAATCGGAATCTGTAACTAGTGTCACAGGAATGGTTCAAATCATAGACAGTAAGAAGAGCCAGTCTTCTTGTACTTGAGTTGGCTTTATGCCTTTTGTATTTAATTCCGGTGCAATTTCTGTGTTTCATCGTCAATAAGAAGGTCAGAGGGATACAGTAAAACTGAAGTGAAGCATCGGAATGTATAACTAGTGTTACAGGAATGGTTCAAAACATAGGCAGTAAGAAGAGTCAGACTTCTTGTACTAATGTCGGCATTGTGCCTTTTGTATTTAACTCCGATGCAATTTCTGTGCTTCATCATCAATTAGAAGGTCAGCTGGATACAGTATACCTGAGGTGCAGCATCTGAATCTATAACTAGTGTCACAGGAATGGTTCAAACCATAGACAGTAAGAAGAGTCAGTCTTCTTCTACTTAAGTCGGCATTGTGCCTTTTGTATTTAATTACGATGCAATTTCTGTGTTTCATCGTCAATAAGAAGGTCAGAGGGATACAGTAAACCTGACGTGAAGCATCGGGATCCATAACAAATCTCACAGGAATGATTCAAAACATAGACAGTAAGAAGAGCCAGTCTTCTTGTACTTGAGTTTGCATTGTGCCTTTTTTATTTGATTCCGATGCAATTTCTGTGTTTCATCGTTAATAACAAGGTCAGAGGGATACAGTAAACCTGAAGTGAAGCATCGGAACCTATAACTAGTGGCACTGGAAAGGTTCAAACATAGACAGTAAGAAGAGTCAGTTTTCTTGTACTTAAGTGGGCATTGTGCCTTTTGTATTTAATTCCGAAGCAATTTCTGTGTTTCGTCGTCAATAGGAATGTCCAAGGGATACAGTCAACCTGAAGTGAAGTATCGGAATCTAAAACCGGGCTCACAGGAAAGGTTCAAAACATAGACAGTAAGAAGAGCCAGTCTTCTTGTACTTGAGACGGCATTGTGCCTTTTGTATTTAATTCCGATGCAATTTCTGTGTTTCATCGTTAATAACAAGGTCAGAGGGATACTGTAAACCTGAAGTGAAGCATCAGAATGTATAACTAGTGTCACAGGATTGGTTCAAAACATAGACAGTAAGAAGAGTCCGTTTTCTTGTACTTAAGTCAGCATTGTGCCTTTTTAGTTTAATTCCGATGCACTTTCTGTGTTTCATCGTCAATAAGAAGGTCAAAGGGATACAGTAAACCTGAAGTGAAGCACCGGAATCTATAACAAGTGTCACAGGAATGGTTCATAACATAGACAATAAGAAGAGTCCGCTTTCTTGTACTTAAGTCGGCATTGTGCATTTTGTATTTAATCCCGATGCAATTTCTATGTTTCATCGTCAATAAGAAGGTCAGAGGGATACAGTAAACCTGAAGTGAAGCGTCGGAATCTAATACCGGTCTCACAGGAAGGGTACAAAACATAGACAGTAAGAACAGCCAATCTTCTTGTACTTGAGTTGGCATTGTGCCTTTTGTATGTAATTCCGATGCAATTTCTGTGTTTTATCGTCAATAAGAAGGTCAGAGGGATACAGTAAACCTGAAGCGAAGCATTGGAATATGTAACAAGTGTCACAGGATTGGTTCAAAACATAGACAGTAAGAAGAGTCAGTTTTCTTGTACTTAATTCGGCCTTGTGCCTTTTGTATTTAATTCCGATGCAATTTCTGTATTATATCGTCAATAAGGAGGTCAGAGGGATACAGTAAACCTGAAGTGAAGCATCGGAATCTATAACTAGTGTCACAGGAATAGTTCAAACATAGACAGTAAGAAGAGTCAGTTTTCTTGTACTTATCTCGGCATTGTGCCTTTTGTATTTAATTCCGATGCAGTTTCTGCGTTCCGTCGTCAATAAGAAGGTCCACCAGATACAGTAAACCTGAAGTGAAGCATCGGAATCAAAAACCGGTCTCACAGGAAAGGTTCAAAACATAGACAGTAAGAAGAGCCAGCCTTCTTTCACTTGAGTCGGCATTGTGCCTTTTGTATTTAATTCCGATGCAATTTCTGTGTTTCATCGTCAATAACAAGGAGAGAGAGATACAGTAAGCTTGAAGGGAAGCATCGGAATCTATAACTAGTGTCACAGGAGTGGTTCAAAACATAGACAGTAAGAAAAGTAAGTTTTCTTGTACTTAAGTCGGCATTGTGCCTTTTGTATTTAATTCCGATGCAATTTCTGTGTTTCGTCGTCAATAAGAAAGTGAGAGGGATACAATAAACCTGAAGTGAAGCATCGGAATCTATAACTAGTGTCACAAGAATGGTTCAAAACATAGACAGTAAAAGGAGTCAGTTTTCCTGTACTTAAGACGGCATTGTGCCTTTTGTATTTAATTCCGATGCAATTTCTATGTTTCATCGTCAATAAGAAGGTCAGAGGGATACAGTAAACCTGAATTGAAGCATCGGAATCTGTAACTAGTGTCACAGGAATGGTTCAAATCATAGACAGTAAGAAGAGCCAGTCTTCTTGTACTTGAGTTGGCTTTGTGCCTTTTGTATTTAACTCCGATGCAATTTCTGTGCTTCATCATCAATAAGAAGGTCAGCTGGATACAGTATACCTGAAGTGCAGCATCTGAATCTATAACTAGTGTCACAGGAATGGTTCAAACCATAGACAGTAAGAAGAGTCAGTCTTCTTCTACTTAAGTCGGCATTGTGCCTTTTGTATTTAATTACGATGCAATTTCTGTGTTTCATCGTCAATAAGAAGGTCAGAGGGATACAGTAAGCCTGACGTGAAGCATCGGAATCTATAACAAATCTCACAGGAATGGTTCAAAACATAGACACTAATTAGAGCCAGTCTTCTTGTACTTGAGTTTGCATTGTGCCTTTTGTACTTGATTCCGATGCACTTTCTGTGTTTCATCGTTAATAACAAGGTCAGTGGGATACAGTAAACCTGAAGTGAAGCAACAGAATCTATAACTAGTGGCACTGGAAAGGTTCAAACATAGACAGTAAGAAGAGTCAGTTTTCTTGTACTTAAGTGGGCATTGTGCCTCTTGTATTTAATTCCGAAGCAATTTCTGTGTTTCGTCGTTAATAGGAATGTCCAAGGGATACAGTAAACCTGAAGTGAAGTATCGGAATCTAAAACCGGGCTCACAGGAAAGGTTCTAAACATAGACAGTAAGAAGAGCCAGTTTTCTTGTACTTGAGTCGGCATTGTGCCTTTTGTATTTAATTCCGATGCAATTTCTGTGTTTCATCGTTAATAACAAGGTCAGAGGGATACAGTAAACCTGAAGTGAAGCATTGGAATGTATAACTAGTGTCACAGGAATGGTTCAAAACATAGACAGTAAGAAGAGTCCGTTTTCTTGTACTTAAGTCGGCATTGTGCCTTTTTAGTTTAATTCCGATGCACTTTCTGTGTTTCATCGTCAATAAGAAGGTCAAAGGGATACAGTAAACCTGAAGTGAAGCACCGGAATCTATAACAAGTGTCACAGGAATGGTTCATAACATAGGCAGTAAGAAGAGTCTGTTTTCTTGTACTTAAGTCGGCATTGTGCCTTTTGTATTTAATCCCGATGCAATTTCTATGTTTTATCGGCAATAAGAAGGTCAGAGGGATACAGTAAACCTGAAGTGAAGCATCGGAATCTAATACCGGTCTCACAGGAAGGGTTCAAAACATAGACAGTAAGAACAGCCAATCTTCTTGTACTTAAGTTGGCATTGTGCCTTTTGTATGTATTTCCGATGCAATATCTGTGTTTTATCGTCAATAAGATGGTCAGAGGGATACAGTAAACCTGAAGCGAGCATTGGGATCTGGAACAAGTGTCACAGGATTGGTTCAAAACATAGACAGTAAGAAGAGTCAGTTTTCTTGTACTTAATTCAGCCTTGTGCCTTTTGTATTTAATTCCGATGCAATTTCTGTATTTTATCGTCAATGAGGAGGTCAGAGGGATACAGTAAACCTGAAGTGAAGCATCGGAATCTATAACTAGTGTCACAGGAATAGTTCAAACATAGACAGTAAGAAGAGTCAGTTTTCTTGTACTTAACTCGGCATTGTGCCTTTTGTATTTAATTCCGATGCAATTTCTGCGTTCCGTCGTCAATAAGAAGGTCCACCAGATACAGTAAACCTGAAGTGAAGCATCGGAATCTAAAACCGGTCTCACAGGAAAGGTTCAAAACATAGACAGTAAGAAGAGCCAGCCTTCTTTTACTTGAGTCGGCATTGTGCCTTTTGTATTTAATTCCGATGCAATTTCTGTGTTTCATCGTCAATAACAAGGAGAGAGGGATACAGTAAGCTTGAAGGGAAGCATCGGAATCTATAACTAGTGTCACAGGAGTGGTTCAAAACATAGACAGTAAGAAAAGTAAGGTTTCTTGTACTTAAGTCGGCATTGTGCCTTTTGTATTTAATTCCGATGCAATTTCTGTGTTTCGTCGTCAATAAGAAAGTCAGAGGGATACAGTAAACCTGAAGTGAAGCATCGGAATCTATAACTAGTGTCACAAGAATGGTCCAAAACATAGACAGTAAGAGGAGTCAGTTTTCCTGTACTTAAGACGGCATTGTGCCTTTTGTATTTAATTCCGATGCAATTTCTATGTTTCATCGTCAATAAGAAGGTCAGAGGGATACAGTAAACCTGAATTGAAGCATCGGAATCTGTAGCTAGTGTCACAGGAATGGTTCAAATCATAGGCAGTAAGAAGAGCCAGTCTTCTTGTACTTGAGTTGGCTTTGTGCCTTTTGTATTTAATTCCGGTGCAATTTCTGTGTTTCATCGTCAATTAGAAGGTCAGAGGGATACAGTAAAACTGAAGTGAAGCATCGGAATCTATAACTAGTGTCACAGGAATGGTTCAAAACATAGGCAGTAAGAGGAGTCAGACTTCTTGTACTAATGTCGGCATTGTGCCTTTTGTATTTAACTAGGATGCAATTTCTGTGCTTCATCATCAATAAGAAGGTCAGCTGGATACAGTATACCTGAAGTGCAGCATCTGAATCTATAACTAGTGTCACAGGAATGGTTCAAAGCATAGACAGTAAGAAGAGTCAGTATTCTTCTACTTAAGTCGGCATTGTGCCTTTTGTATTTAATTACGATGCAATTTCTGTGTTTCATCGTCAATAAGAAGGTCAGAGGGATACAGTAAACCTGAAGTGAAGCGTCGGAATCTAATACCGGTCTCACAGGAAGGGTTCAAAACATAGACAGTAAGAACAGCCAATTTCTTGTACTTGAGTTGGCATCGTGCCTTTTGTATGTACTTCCGATGCAATATATGAGTTTTATCGTCAATAAGATGGTCAGAGGGATGCAGTAAACCTGAAGCGAAGCATTGGAATCTGTAACAAGTGTCACAGGATTGGTTCAAAACATAGACAGTAAGAAGAGTCAGTTTTCTTGTACTTAATTCGGCCTTGTGCCTTTTGTATTTAATTCCGATGCAATTTCTGTATTTTATCGTCAATGAGGAGGTCAGAGGGATACAGTAAACCTGAAGTGAAGCATCGGAATCTATAACTAGTGTCACAGGAATAGTTCAAACATAGACAGTAAGAAGAGTCAGTTTTCTTGTACTTAACTCGGCATTGTGCCTTTTGTATTTAATTCCGATGCAATTTCTGCGTTCCGTCGTCAATAAGAAGGTCCACCAGATACAGTAAACCTGAAGTGAAGCATCGGAATCTAAAACCGGTCTCACAGGAAAGGTTCAAAACATAGACAGTAAGAAGAGCCAGCCTTCTTTTACTTGAGTCGGCATTGTGCCTTTTGTATTTAATTCCGATGCAATTTCTGTGTTTCATCGTCAATAACAAGGAGAGAGGGATACAGTAAGCTTGAAGGGAAGCATCGGAATCTATAACTAGTGTCACAGGAGTGGTTCAAAACATAGACAGTAAGAAAAGTAAGGTTTCTTGTACTTAAGTCGGCATTGTGCCTTTTGTATTTAATTCCGATGCAATTTCTGTGTTTCGTCGTCAATAAGAAAGTCAGAGGGATACAGTAAACCTGAAGTGAAGCATCGGAATCTATAACTAGTGTCACAGGAATGGTTCAAACATAGACAGTAAGAAGAGTCAGTTTTCTTGTACTTAACTCGGCATTGTGCCTTTTGTATTTAATTCCGATGCAATTTCTGCGTTTCGTCGTCAATAAGAAGGTCCACCAGATACAGTAAACCTGAAGTGAAGCATCGGGATCTAAAACCGGTCTCACAGGAAAGGTTCAAAACATAGACAGGAAGAAGAGCCAGCCTTCTTTTACTTGAGTCGGCATTGTGCCTTTCGTATTTAATTCCGATGCAATTTCTGTGTTTCATCGTCAATAAGAATGTCAGCGGGCTTCAGTAAACTTGAAGTGAAGAATCGGAATCCATAACTAGGTTCACAGGAATGGTTCAAAACATAGACAGTAAGAGGAGTCAGTCTTCTTGTACTTAAGTCGGCATTGTGCCTTTTGTATTTAATTCCGATGTAATTTCTGTGTTTCATCATCAATAAAAAGGTCCGAGGGATACAGTAAGCTTGAAGGGAAGCATTGGAATCTATAACTAGTGTCACAGGAATGGTTCAAAACAAAGACAGTAAGAACAGTAAGTTTACTTGTACTTAAGTCTGCATTGTGCTTTTTTAGTTAATTCCGATGCAATTTCTGTGTTTCATCGTCTATAAGAAAGTCAGAGGGATACAGTAAACCTGAAGTGAAGCATCGGAATCTAAAACCGGGCTCACAGGAATGGTTCTAAACATAGACAGTAAGAAGAGCCAGTCTTCTTGTACTTGAGTCGGCATTGTGCCTTTTGTATTTTATTGCGATGCAATTTCTGTCATTCATCGTCAATAAGAAGGTCAGAGGGATACAGTAAACCTGAAGTGAAGCATCGGAATCTATAACTAGTGTCACAGGAATGGTTCAAAACATAGACAGTAGGAAGAGTCAGTTTTCTTGTACTTAAGTCGCTATTGTGCCTTTTATATTTAATTCCGATGCAATTTCTGTGTTTCGTCGTCAATAAGAAGGTCCATGGCATGCAGTAAACCTGAAGTGAAGCAGCGGAATGTAAAACCTGTCTCACAGGAATGGGTCAAATCGTAGACAGTAAGAAGAGCCAGTCTTCTTGTACTTGAGTCGGCATTATGACTTTTGTATTTAATTCCGATGCAATTTCTGTGTTTCATCGTCAATAACAAGGTCAGAGGGATACAGTAAAACTGAAGTGAAGCACCGGAATCTATAACTAGTGTCACAGGATTGGTTCATAACATAGACAATAAGAAGAGTCCGTTTTCTTGTACTTAAGTCGGCATTGTGCCTTTTGTATTTAATCCCGATGCAATTTCTATGTTTCATCGTCAATAAGAGGGTCAGAGGGATACAGTAAACCTGAAGTGAAGCATCGGAATCTAATACCGGTCTCACACGAAAGGTTAAAAACATAGACAGTAAGAAGAGCCAGTCTTCTTGTACTTGAGTCGGCATTGTGCCTTTTGTATTTAATTCCGATGCAAATTCTGTGTTTTATCGTCAATAAGGAGGTCAGAGGGATACAGTAAACGTGAAGTGAAGCATCGAAATCTATAACTAGTGTCAAAGGAATAGTTCAAACATAGACAGTAAGAAGAGTCAGTTTTCTTGTACTTAAGTCGGCATTGTGCCTTTTGTATTTAATTCCGATGCAATTTCTGCGTTTCGTCGTCAATAAGAAGGTCCAACGGATACAGTAAACCTGAAGTGAAGCATCGGAATCTAAAACCGGTCTCACAGGAAAGGTTCAAAGCATAGACAGTAAGAAGAGCCAGTCTTCTTGTACTTGAGTCGGCATTGTGGCTTTTGTATTTAATTCCGACGCAATTTCTGTGTTTCATCGTCAATAAGAATGTCAACGGGCTTCAGTAAACTTGAAGAGAAGAGTCGGAATCTATATCTAGTGTCAAAGGAATGGTTCAAAACATAGACAGGAAGTGGAGTCAGTCTTCCTGTACTGAAGTCGGCACTGTGCCTTTTGTATTTAATTCCGATGCAATTTCTGTGTTTCATCGTCAATAAAAAAGTCAGAGGGATACAGTAAGCTTGAAGGGAAGCATCGGAATCTATAACTAGTGTCACAGGATTGGTTCAAAACAAAGACAGTAAGAATAGTAAGTTTTCTTGTACTTAAGTCTGCATTGTGCTTTTTTACTTATTTCCGATGCAATTTCTGTGTTTCATCGTCTATACGAAAGTCAGAGGGATACAGTAAACATGAAGTGAAGCATCGGAATCTATAACTAGTGTCACAAGAATGAATCAAAACATAGACAGTAAGAAGAGTCAGTTTTACCGTACTTAAGACGGCATTGTGCCTTTTGTATATAATTCCGATGCAATTTCTGTGTTTCATCGTCTATAAGAAAGTCAGAGGGATACAGTAAACCTGAAGTGAAGCATCGGAACCTATAGCTAGTGTCAAGGAATGGTTCAAAACATAGACAGTAAGTAGAGCCAGTGTTCGTGTACTTGAGTTGGCAATGTGCCTTTTGTATTTAATTCCGATGCAATTTCTGTATTTCATCGTCAATAAGAAGGTCAGAGGGATACAGTAAACCTGAAGTGAAGCATCGGAATCTATAACAAGTGTCACAGGAATGGTTCAAAGCATAGACAGTAAGAAGAGTCAGTTTTCTTATACTTAAGTCGGCATTGTGCCTATTCTATTTAATTCCGTTGCAACTTCTGTGTTTCGGCGTCAATAAGAAGGTCCAAGTAATACAGTAAACCTGAAGTGAAGCATCGGAATCTATAACTAGAGTCACAGGAATGGTTGAAAGCATAGACAGTAAGAAGAGTCCGTTTTCTTGTACTTAAGTCGGAATTGTGCCTTTTTAGTTTAATTCCGATGCACTTGCTGTGTTTCATCGTCAATAAGAAGGTCAGAGGGATACAGTAAAACAGAAGTGAAGCAACGGAATCTATAACTAGTGTCACAGGAATGGTTCAAAACATAGACAGTAAGAAGAGTCCCTTTTCATGTAATTAAGTCGGCATTGTGCCTTTTGTATTTAATCCCGATGGAATTTCTATGCTTTATCGTCAATAAGAAGGTCAGAGGGATACAGTAAACCTGAAGTGAAGCATCGGAATCTAAAACCGGGGTCACAGGAAAGGTTCAAAACATAGTCAGTAAGAAGAGCCAGTCTTCTTGTACTTGAGTCGGCATTGTGCCTTTTGTATTTAATTCCGATGCAATTTCTGTGTTTCATCGTCAATAAGAAGGTCAGAGGGATACAGTAAACCTGAAGAGAAGCATCGGAATCTATAATTAGTGTCACAGGAATGGTACAAAACATAGACAGTAGGAAGAGTCAGTTTTCTTGTACTTAAGTCGGCAATGCGCCTTTTGTATACAATTCCGATGCAATTTCTGTGTTTCATCGTCTATAAGAAGGTCAGAGGGATACAGTAAACCTGAAGTGATGCATCGGAATCTATAACTAGTGTCACAGGAATGGTTCAAAACATAGACAGTAAGAAGAGCCAGTCCTCTTGTACTTGAGTTGGCATTGTGCCATTTGTACTTAATTCCGATGCAATTTCTGCGTTTCGTCGTCAATAAGAGGGTCATAGGGATACAGTCAATCTGAAGTGAAGCATCGGAATCTATAACTAGTGTCACACAGGAATGGTTCAAAACATAGACAGTAAGAAGAGACAGTCTTCTTGTACTTAAGTCGGCATTGTGCCTTTTGTATATAATTCCGATGCAATTTTTGTGTTTCATCGTCTATAAGAAAGTCAGAGGGATACAGTAAAAATGAAGTGAAGCATCGGAATCTATAGCTAGTGTCACGGGAATGGTTCAAAACATAGACAGTTAGTAGAGCCAGTGTTCGTGTACTTGAGTTGGCAATGTGCCTTTTGTATTTAATTCCGATGTAATTTCTGTATTTCATCGTCAATAAGAAGGTCAGAGGGATGCAGTAAACCTGAAGTAAAGCATCGGAATCTATAACTAGTGTCACAGGAATGGTTCAAAGCATAGACAGTAAGAAGAGTCAGTTTTCTTATACTTAAGTCGGCATTGTGCCTATTCTATTTAATTCCGTTGCAACTTCTGTGTTTCGGCGGCAATAAGAAGGTCCAAGTGATACAGTAAACCTGAAGTGAAGCATCGGAATCTATAACTAGAGTCACAGGAATGGTTGAAAGCATAGACAGTAAGAAGAGTCCGTTTTCTTGTACTTAAGTCGGAATAGTGCCTTTTTAGTTTAATTCCGATGCACTTTCTGTGTTTCATCGTCAATAAGAAGGTCAGACGGATACAGTAAAACTGAAGTGAAGCATCGGAATCTATAACTAGTGTCACAGGAATGGTTCAAAACATAGACAGTAAGAAGAGTCAGTTTTCTTGTAATTAAGTCGGCATTGTGCCTTTTGTATTTAATCCCGATGGAATTTCTATGCTTTATCGTCAATAAGAAGGTCAGAGGGATATGGTAAACCTGAAGTGAAACATCGGAATCTAATACCTGTCTCACAGGAAAGGTTCAAATCATAGACAGTAAGAAGAGCCAATGTTCTTGTACTTGAGTCGCCATTGTGCCTTTTGTTTTTAATTCCGATGCAATTTCTGTGTTTTATCGTCAATAAGAAGGTCGGGGGGATACAGTAAACCTGAACTGAAGCTTCGGAATCTATAACTAGTGTCACATGAATGGTTCAAAACATAGACAGTAAGAAGTGTCAGTTTTCTTGGACTTAATTCGGCATTGTGCCTTTTGTATTTAATTCCTTTGCAATTTATGTGTTTCATCGTCAATAAGGGGGTCAGAGGGATACAGTAAACCTGAAGTGAACCATCGTAATCTATAACTAGTGTCACAGGAATGGTTCAAACATAGACAGTAAGAAGAGTCAGTTTTCTTGTACTTAAGTCGGCATTATGCCTTTTGTATTTAATTCCGATGCAATTTCTTTGTTTCGTCGTCAATTGGAATGGCCAAGGAATACAGTAAACCTGAAGTGAAGCATCGGAATCTAAAACCGGGCTCACAGGAAAGGTTCAAAACATAGTCAGTAAGAAGAGCCAGTTTTCTTGTACTTGAGTCGGCATTGTGCCTTTAGTATTTAATTCCGATGCAATTTCTGTGTTTCATCGTTAATAACAAGGTCAGAGGGATACAGTAAACCTGAAGTGAAGCATTGGAATGTATAACTAGTGTCACAGGAATGGTTCAAAACATAGACAGTAAGAAGAGTCCGTTTTCTTGTACTTAAGTCGGCATTGTGCCTTTTTAGTTTAATTCCGATGCACTTTCTGTGTTTCATCGTCAATAAGAAGGTCAAAGGGATACAGTAAACCTGAAGTGAAGCACCGGAATCTATAACAAGTGTCACAGGAATGGTTCATAACATAGGCAGTAAGAAGAGTCTGTTTTCTTGTACTTAAGTCGGCATTGTGCCTTTTGTATTTAATCCCGATGCAATTTCTATGTTTTATCGTCAATAAGAAGGTCAGAGGGATACAGTAAACCTGAAGTGAAGCGTCGGATTCTAATACCGGTCTCACAGGAAGGGTTCAAAACATAGACAATAAGAACAGCCAATTTCTTGTACTTGAGTTGGCATCGTGCCTTTTGTATGTATTTCCGATGCAATATATGAGTTTTATCGTCAATAAGATGGTCAGAGGGATGCAGTAAACCTGAAGCGAAGCATTGGAATCTGTAACAAGTGTCACAGGATTGGTTCAAAACATAGACAGTAAGAAGAGTCAGTTTTCTTGTACTTAATTCGGCCTTGTGCCTTTTGTATTTAATTCCGATACAATTTCTGTATTTTATCGTCAATAAGGAGGTCAGAGGGATACAGTAAACCTGAAGTGAAGCATCGGAATCTATAACTAGTGTCACAGGAATGGTTCAAACATAGACAGTAAGAAGAGTCAGTTTTCTTGTACTTAACTCGGCATTGTGCCTTTTGTATTTAATTCCGATGCAATTTCTGCGTTTCGTCGTCAATAAGAAGGTCCACCAGATACGGTAAACCTGAAGTGAAGCATCGGGATCTAAAACCGGTCTCACAGGAAAGGTTCAAAACATAGACAGGAAGAAGAGCCAGCCTTCTTTTACTTGAGTCGGCATTGTGCCTTTCGTATTTAATTCCGATGCAATTTCTGTGTTTCATCGTCAATAAGAATGTCAGCGGGCTTCAGTAAACTTGAAGTGAAGAATCGGAATCCATAACTAGGTTCACAGGAATGGTTCAAAACATAGACAGTAAGAGGAGTCAGTCTTCTTGTACTTAAGTCGGCATTGTGCCTTTTGTATTTAATTCCGATGTAATTTCTGTGTTTCATCATCAATAAAAAGGTCCGAGGGATACAGTAAGCTTGAAGGGAAGCATTGGAATCTATAACTAGTGTCACAGGAATGGTTCAAAACAAAGACAGTAAGAACAGTAAGTTTACTTGTACTTAAGTCTGCATTGTGCTTTTTTAGTTAATTCCGATGCAATTTCTGTGTTTCATCGTCTATAAGAAAGTCAGAGGGATACAGTAAACCTGAAGTGAAGCATCGGAATCTAAAACCGGGCTCACAGGAATGGTTCTAAACATAGACAGTAAGAAGAGCCAGTCTTCTTGTACTTGAGTCGGCATTGTGCCTTTTGTATTTTATTGCGATGCAATTTCTGTGATTCATCGTCAATAAGAAGGTCAGAGGGATACAGTAAAGCTGAAGTGAAGCATCGGAATCTATAACTAGTGTCACAGGAATGGTTCAAAGCATAGACAGTAGGAAGAGTCAGTTTTCTTGTACTTAAGTCGCTATTGTGCCTTTTATATTTAATTCCGATGCAATTTCTGTGTTTCGTCGTCAATAAGAAGGTCCATGGCATGCAGTAAACCTGAAGTGAAGCAGCGGAATGTAAAACCTGTCTCACAGGAATGGGTCAAATCGTAGACAGTAAGAAGAGCCAGTCTTCTTGTACTTGAGTCGGCATTATGACTTTTGTATTTAATTCCGATGCAATTTCTGTGTTTCATCGTCAATAACAAGGTCAGAGGGATACAGTAAAACTGAAGTGAAGCATCGGAATCTATAACTAGTGTCACAGGATTGGTTCATAACATAGACAATAAGAAGAGTCCGTTTTCTTGTACTTAAGTCGGCATTGTGCCTTTTGTATTTAATCCCGATGCAATTTCTATGTTTCATCGTCAATAAGAGGGTCAGAGGGATACAGTAAACCTGAAGTGAAGCATCGGAATCTAATACCGGTCTCACACGAAAGGTTAAAAACATAGACAGTAAGAAGAGCCAGTCTTCTTGTACTTGAGTCGGCATTGTGCCTTTTGTATTTAATTCCGATGCAAATTCTGTGTTTTATCGTCAATAAGGAGGTCAGAGGGATACAGTAAACGTGAAGTGAAGCATCGAAATCTATAACTAGTGTCAAAGGAATAGTTCAAACATAGACAGTAAGAAGAGTCAGTTTTCTTGTACTTAAGTCGGCATTGTGCCTTTTGTATTTAATTCCGATGCAATTTCTGCGTTTCGTCGTCAATAAGAAGGTCTAACGGATACAGTAAACCTGAAGTGAAGCATCGGAATCTAAAACCGGTCTCACAGGAAAGGTTCAAAGCATAGACAGTAAGAAGAGCCAGTCTTCTTGTACTTGAGTCGGCATTGTGGCTTTTGTATTTAATTCCGACGCAATTTCTGTGTTTCATCGTCAATAAGAATGTCAACGGGCTTCAGTAAACTTGAAGAGAAGAGTCGGAATCTATATCTAGTGTCAAAGGAATGGTTCAAAACATAGACAGGAAGTGGAGTCAGTCTTCCTGTACTGAAGTCGGCACTGTGCCTTTTGTATTTAATTCCGATGCAATTTCTGTGTTTCATCGTCAATAAAAAAGTCAGAGGGATACAGTAAGCTTGAAGGGAAGCATCGGAATCTATAACTAGTGTCACAGGATTGGTTCAAAACAAAGACAGTAAGAATAGTAAGTTTTCTTGTACTTAAGTCTGCATTGTGCTTTTTTACTTATTTCCGATGCAATTTCTGTGTTTCATCGTCTATAAGAAAGTCAGAGGGATACAGTAAACATGAAGTGAAGCATCGGAATCTATAACTAGTGTCACAAGAATGAATCAAAACATAGACAGTAAGAAGAGTCAGTTTTACCGTACTTAAGACGGCATTGTGCCTTTTGTATATAATTCCGATGCAATTTCTGTGTTTCATCGTCTATAAGAAAGTCAGAGGGATACAGTAAACCTGAAGTGAAGCATCGGAACCTATAGCTAGTGTCAAGGAATGGTTCAAAACATAGACAGTAAGTAGAGCCAGTGTTCGTGTACTTGAGTTGGCAATGTGCCTTTTGTATTTAATTCCGATGCAATTTCTGTATTTCATCGTCAATAAGAAGGTCAGAGGGATACAGTAAACCTGAAGTGAAGCATCGGAATCTATAACAAGTGTCACAGGAATGGTTCAAAGCATAGACAGTAAGAAGAGTCAGTTTTCTTATACTTAAGTCGGCATTGTGCCTATTCTATTTAATTCCGTTGCAACTTCTGTGTTTCGGCGTCAATAAGAAGGTCCAAGTAATACAGTAAACCTGAAGTGAAGCATCGGAATCTATAACTAGAGTCACAGGAATGGTTGAAAGCATAGACAGTAAGAAGAGTCCGTTTTCTTGTACTTAAGTCGGAATTGTGCCTTTTTAGTTTAATTCCGATGCACTTGCTGTGTTTCATCGTCAATAAGAAGGTCAGAGGGATACAGTAAAACTGAAGTGAAGCAACGGAATCTATAACTAGTGTCACATGAATGGTTCAAAACATAGACAGTAAGAAGAGTCCCTTTTCATGTAATTAAGTCGGCATTGTGCCTTTTGTATTTAATCCCGATGGAATTTCTATGCTTTATCGTCAATAAGAAGGTCAGAGGGATACAGTAAACCTGAAGTGAAGCATCGGAATCTAAAACCGGGGTCACAGGAAAGGTTCAAAACATAGTCAGTAAGAAGAGCCAGTCTTCTTGTACTTGAGTCGGCATTGTGCCTTTTGTATTTAATTCCGATGCAATTTCTGTGTTTCATCGTCAATAAGAAGGTCAGAGGGATACAGTAAACCTGAAGAGAAGCATCGGAATCTATAATTAGTGTCACAGGAATGGTACAAAACATAGACAGTAGGAAGAGTCAGTTTTCTTGTACTTAAGTCGGCAATGCGCCTTTTGTATACAATTCCGATGCAATTTCTGTGTTTCATCGTCTATAAGAAGGTCAGAGGGATACAGTAAACCTGAAGTGATGCATCGGAATCTATAACTAGTGTCACAGGAATGGTTCAAAACATAGACAGTAAGAAGAGCCAGTCCTCTTGTACTTGAGTTGGCATTGTGCCATTTGTACTTAATTCCGATGCAATTTCTGCGTTTCGTCGTCAATAAGAGGGTCATAGGGATACAGTCAATCTGAAGTGAAGCATCGGAATCTATAACTAGTGTCACACAGGAATGGTTCAAAACATAGACAGTAAGAAGAGACAGTCTTCTTGTACTTAAGTCGGCATTGTGCCTTTTGTATATAATTCCGATGCAATTTCTGTGTTTCATCGTCTATAAGAAAGTCAGAGGGATACAGTAAAAATGAAGTGAAGCATCGGAATCTATTGCTAGTGTCACGGGAATGGTTCAAAACATAGACAGTTAGTAGAGCCAGTGTTCGTGTACTTGAGTTGGCAATGTGCCTTTTGTATTTAATTCCGATGTAATTTCTGTATTTCATCGTCAATAAGAAGGTCAGAGGGATGCAGTAAACCTGAAGTAAAGCATCGGAATCTATAACTAGTGTCACAGGAATGGTTCAAAGCATAGACAGTAAGAAGAGTCAGTTTTCTTATACTTAAGTCGGCATTGTGCCTATTCTATTTAATTCCGTTGCAACTTCTGTGTTTCGGCGGCAATAAGAAGGTCCAAGTGATACAGTAAACCTGAAGTGAAGCATCGGAATCTATAACTAGAGTCACAGGAATGGTTGAAAGCATAGACAGTAAGAAGAGTCCGTTTTCTTGTACTTAAGTCGGAATAGTGCCTTTTTAGTTTAATTCCGATGCACTTTCTGTGTTTCATCGTCAATAAGAAGGTCAGACGGATACAGTAAAACTGAAGTGAAGCATCGGAATCTATAACTAGTGTCACAGGAATGGTTCAAAACATAGACAGTAAGAAGAGTCAGTTTTCTTGTAATTAAGTCGGCATTGTGCCTTTTGTATTTAATCCCGATGGAATTTCTATGCTTTATCGTCAATAAGAAGGTCAGAGGGATATGGTAAACCTGAAGTGAAACATCGGAATCTAATACCTGTCTCACAGGAAAGGTTCAAATCATAGACAGTAAGAAGAGCCAATGTTCTTGTACTTGAGTCGCCATTGTGCCTTTTGTTTTTAATTCCGATGCAATTTCTGTGTTTTATCGTCAATAAGAAGGTCGGGGGTATACAGTAAACCTGAACTGAAGCTTCGGAATCT
This sequence comes from Schistocerca americana, assembly GCF_021461395.2. Taxonomy (NCBI): domain Eukaryota; kingdom Metazoa; phylum Arthropoda; class Insecta; order Orthoptera; family Acrididae; genus Schistocerca; species Schistocerca americana. The sequence goes on along the minus strand of NW_025726280.1, from coordinate 1,099,761 downwards.
ATAACTAGTGTCACATGAATGGTTCAAAACATAGACAGAAAGAAGTGTCAGTTTTCTTGGACTTAATTCGGCATTGTGCCTTTTGTATTTAATTCCTTTGCAATTTATGTGTTTCATCGTCAATAAGGGGGTCAGAGGGATACAGTAAACCTGAAGTGAAGCATCGTAATCTATAACTAGTGTCACAGGAATGGTTCAAACATAGACAGTAAGAAGAGTCAGTTTTCTTAAACTTAAGTCGGCATTATGCCTTTTGTATTTAATTCCGATGCAATTTCTTTGTTTCGTCGTCAATTGGAATGGCCAAGGAATACAGTAAACCTGAAGTGAAGCATCGGAATCTAAAACCGGGCTCACAGGAAAGGTTCAAAACATAGTCAGTAAGAAGAGCCAGTTTTCTTGTACTTGAGTCGGCATTGTGCCTTTAGTATTTAATTCCGATGCAATTTCTGTGTTTCATCGTTAATAACAAGGTCAGAGGGATACAGTAAACCTGAAGTGAAGCATTGGAATGTATAACTAGTGTCACAGGAATGGTTCAAAACATAGACAGTAAGAAGAGTCCGTTTTCTTGTACTTAAGTCGGCATTGTGCCTTTTTAGTTTAATTCCGATGCACTTTCTGTGTTTCATCGTCAATAAGAAGGTCAAAGGGATACAGTAAACCTGAAGTGAAGCACCGGAATCTATAACAAGTGTCACAGGAATGGTTCATAACATAGGCAGTAAGAAGAGTCTGTTTTCTTGTACTTAAGTCGGCATTGTGCCTTTTGTATTTAATCCCGATGCAATTTCTATGTTTTATCGTCAATAAGAAGGTCAGAGGGATACAGTAAACCTGAAGTGAAGCGTCGGAATCTAATACCGGTCTCACAGGAAGGGTTCAAAACATAGACAGTAAGAACAGCCAATCTTCTTGTACTTGAGTTGGCATTGTGCCTTTTGTATGTATTTCCGATGCAATATCTGTGTTTTATCGTCAATAAGATGGTCAGAGGGATACAGTAAATCTGAAGCGAGCATTGGAATCTGGAACAAGTGTCACAGGATTGGTTCAAAACATAGACAGTAAGAAGAGTCAGTTTTCTTGTACTTAATTCGGCCTTGTGCCTTTTGTATTTTATTTCCGATGCAATTTCTGTATTTTATCGTCAATGAGGAGGTCAGAGGGATACAGTAAACCTGAAGTGAAGCATCGGAATCTATAACTAGTGTCACAGGAATAGTTCGAACATAGACAGTAAGAAGAGTCAGTTTTCTTGTACTTAACTCGGCATTGTGCCTTTTGTATTTAATTCCGATGCAATTTCGGCGTTCCGTCGTCAATAAGAAGGTCCACCAGATACAGTAAACCTGAAGTGAAGCATCGGAATCTAAAACCGGTCTCACAGGAAAGGTTCAAAACATAGACAGTAAGAAGAGCCAGCCTTCTTTTACTTGAGTCGGCATTGTGCCTTTTGTATTTAATTCCGATGCAAGTTCTGTGTTTCATCGTCAATAACAAGGAGAGAGGGATACAGTAAGCTTGAAGGGAAGCATCGGAATCTATAACTAGTGTCACAGGAGTGGTTCAAAACATAGACAGTAAGAAAAGTAAGGTTTCTTGTACTTAAGTCGGCATTGTGCCTTTTGTATTTAATTCCGATGCAATTTCTGTGTTTCGTCGTCAATAAGAAGGTCAGAGGGATACAGTAAACCTGAAGTGAAGCATCGGAATCTATAACTAGTGTCACAAGAATGGTTCAAAACATAGACAGTAAGAGGAGTCAGTTTTCCTGTACTTAAGACGGCATTGTGCCTTTTGTATTTAATTCCGATGCAATTTCTATGTTTCATCGTCAATAAGAAGGTCAGAGGGATACAGTAAACCTGAATTGAAGCATCGGAATCTGTAACTAGTGTCACAGGAATGGTTCAAATCATAGGCAGTAAGAAGAGCCAGTCTTCTTGTACTTGAGTTGGCTTTGTGCCTTTTGTATTTAATTCCAGTGCAATTTCTGTGTTTCATCGTCAATAAGAAGGTCAGAGGGATACAGTAAAACTGAAGTGAAGCATCGGAATCTATAACTAGTGTCACAGGAATGGTTCAAAACATAGGCAGTAAGAAGAGTCAGACTTCTTGTACTAATGTCGGCATTGTGCCTTTTGTATTTAACTAGGATGCAATTTCTGTGCTTCATCATCAATAAGAAGGTCAGCTGGATACAGTATACCCGAAGTGCAGCATCTGAATCTATAACTAGTGTCACAGGAATGGTTCAAAGCATAGACAGTAAGAAGAGTCAGTATTCTTCTACTTAAGTCGGCATTGTGCCTTTTGTATTTAATTACGATGCAATTTCTATGTTTCATCGTCAATAAGAAGGTCAGAGGGATACAGTAAACCTGAAGTGAAGCGTCGGAATCTAATACCGGTCTCACAGGAAGGGTTCAAAACATAGACAGTAAGAACAGCCAATTTCTTGTACTTGAGTTGGCATCGTGCCTTTTGTATGTACTTCCGATGCAATATATGAGTTTTATCGTCAATAAGATGGTCAGAGGGATGCAGTAAACCTGAAGCGAAGCATTGGAATCTGTAACAAGTGTCACAGGATTGGTTCAGAACATAGACAGTAAGAAGAGTCAGTTTTCTTGTACTTAATTCGGCCTTGTGCCTTTTGTATTTAATTCCGATACAATTTCTGTATTTTATCGTCAATAGGATGGTCAGAGGGATACAGTAAACCTGAAGCGAGCATTGGAATCTGGAACAAGTGTCACAGGATTGGTTCAAAACATAGACAGTAAGAAGAGTCAGTTTTCTTGTACTTAATTCGGCCTTGTGCCTTTTGTATTTATTTCCGATGCAATTTCTGTATTTTATCGTCAATGAGGAGGTCAGAGGGATAGAGTAAACCTGAAGTGAAGCATCGGAATCTATAACTAGTGTCACAGGAATAGTTCAAACATAGACAGTAAGAAGAGTCAGTTTTCTTGTACTTAACTCGGCATTGTGCCTTTTGTATTTAATTCCGATGCAATTTCTGCGTTCCGTCGTCAATAAGAAGGTCCACCAGATACAGTAAACCTGAAGTGAAGCATCGGAATCTAAAACCGGTCTCACAGGAAAGGTTCAAAACATAGACAGTAAGAAGAGCCAGCCTTCTTTCACTTGAGTCGGCATTGTGCCTTTTGTATTTAATTCCGATGCAATTTCTGTGTTTCATCGTCAATAACAAGGAGAGAGGGATACAGTAAGCTTGAAGGGAAGCATCGGAATCTATAACTAGTGTCACAGGAGTGGTTCAAAACATAGACAGTAAGAAAAGTAAGGTTTCTTGTACATAAGTCGGCATTGTGCCTTTCGTATTTAATTCCGATGCAATTTCTGTGTTTCATCGTCAATAAGAATGTCAGCGGGCTTCAGTAAACTTGAAGTGAAGAATCGGAATCCATAACTAGGTTCACAGGAATGGTTCAAAACATAGACAGTAAGAGGAGTCAGCCTTCTTGTACTTAAGTCGGCATTGTGCCTTTTGTATTTAATTCCGATGCAATTTCTGTGTTTCATCGTCAATAAAAAGGTCCGAGGGATACAGTAAGCTTGAAGGGAAGCATCGGAATCTATAACTAGTGTCACAGGAATGGTTCAAAACAAAGACAGTAAGAACAGTAAGTTTACTTGTACTTAAGTCTGCATTGTGCTTTTTTAGTTAATTCCGATGCAATTTCTGTGTTTCATCGTCTATAAGAAAGTCAGAGGGATACAGTAAACCTGAAGTGAAGCATCGGAATCTAAAACCGGGCTCACAGGAATGGTTCTAAACATAGACAGTAAGAAGAGCCAGTCTTCTTGTACTTGAGTCGGCATTGTGCCTTTTGTATTTTATTGCGATGCAATTTCTGTGATTCATCGTCAATAAGAAGGTCAGAGGGATACAGTAAACCTGAAGTGAAGCATCGGAATCTATAACTAGTGTCACAGGAATGGTTCAAAACATAGACAGTAGGAAGAGTCAGTTTTCTTGTACTTAAGTCGCTATTGTGCCTTTTATCTTTAATTCCGATGCAATTTCTGTGTTTCGTCGTCAATAAGAAGGTCCATGGCATGCAGTAAACCTGAAGTGAAGCAGCGGAATGTAAAACCTGTCTCACAGGAATGGGTCAAATCGTAGACAGTAAGAAGAGCCAGTCTTCTTGTACTTGAGTCGGCATTATGACTTTTGTATTTAATTCCGATGCAATTTCTGTGTTTCATCGTCAATAACAAGGTCAGAGGGATACAGTAAAACTGAAGTGAAGCATCGGAATCTATAACTAGTGTCACAGGATTGGTTCATAACATAGACAATAAGAAGAGTCCGTTTTCTTGTACTTAAGTCGGCATTGTGCCTTTTGTATTTAATCCCGATGCAATTTCTATGTTTCGTCGTCAATAAGAGGGTCAGAGGGATACAGTAAACCTGAAGTGAAGCATCGGAATCTAATACCGGTCTCACACGAAAGGTTAAAAACATAGACAGTAAGAAGAGCCAGTCTTCTTGTACTTGAGTCGGCATTGTGGCTTTTGTATTTAATTCCGACGCAATTTCTGTGTTTCGTCGTCAATAAGAATGTCAACGGGCTTCAGTAAACTTGAAGAGAAGAGTCGGAATCTATATCTAGTGTCAAAGGAATGGTTCAAAACATAGACAGGAAGTGGAGTCAGTCTTCCTGTACTGAAGTCGGCACTGTGCCTTTTGTATTTAATTCCGATGCAATTTCTGTGTTTCATCGTCAATAAAAAAGTCAGAGGGATACAGTAAGCTTGAAGGGAAGCATCGGAATCTATAACTAGTGTCACAGGATTGGTTCAAAACAAAGACAGTAAGAATAGTAAGTTTTCTTGTACTTAAGTCTGCATTGTGCTTTTTTACTTATTTCCGATGCAATTTCTGTGTTTCATCGTCTATAAGAAAGTCAGAGGGATACAGTAAACATGAAGTGAAGCATCGGAATCTATAACTAGTGTCACAAGAATGAATCAAAACATAGACAGTAAGAAGAGTCAGTTTTACCGTACTTAAGACGGCATTGTGCCTTTTGTATATAATTCCGATGCAATTTCTGTGTTTCATCGTCTATAAGAAAGTCAGAGGGATACAGTAAACCTGAAGTGAAGCATCGGAACCTATAGCTAGTGTCAAGGAATGGTTCAAAACATAGACAGTAAGTAGAGCCAGTGTTCGTGTACTTGAGTTGGCAATGTGCCTTTTGTAATTAATTCCGATGCAATTTCTGTATTTCATCGTCAATAAGAAGGTCAGAGGGATACAGTAAACCTGAAGTGAAGCATCGGAATCTATAACAAGTGTCACAGGAATGGTTCAAAGCTTAGACAGTAAGAAGAGTCAGTTTTCTTATACTTAAGTCGGCATTGTGCCTATTCTATTTAATTCCGTTGCAACTTCTGTGTTTCGGCGTCAATAAGAAGGTCCAAGTAATACAGTAAACCTGAAGTGAAGCATCGGAATCTATAACTAGAGTCACAGGAATGGTTGAAAGCATAGACAGTAAGAAGAGTCCGTTTTCTTGTACTTAAGTCGGAATTGTGCCTTTTTAGTTTAATTCCGATGCACTTGCTGTGTTTCATCGTCAATAAGAAGGTCAGAGGGATACAGTAAAACTGAAGTGAAGCATCGGAATCTAATACGGGTCTCACAGGAAAGGTTCAAATCATAGACAGTAAGAAGAGCCAGTGTTCTTGTACTTGAGGCGCCATTGTGCCTTTTGTATTTAATTCCCATGCAATTTCTGTGTTTTATCGTCAATAAGAAGGTCGGGGGGATACAGTAAAATTGAACTGAAGCTTCGGAATCTCTAACTAGTGTCACATGAATGGTTCAAAACATAGACAGTAAGAAGTGTCAGTTTTCTTGGACTTAATTCGGCATTGTGCCTTTTGTATTTAATTCCTTTGCAATTTATGTGTTTCATCGTCCATAAGGAGGTCAGAGGGATACAGTAAACCTGAAGTGAGGCATCGGAATCTATAACTAGTGTCAAAGGAATGGTTCAAACGTAGACAGTAAGAAGAGTCAGTTTTCTTGTACTTAAGTCGGCATTGTGCATTTTGTATTTAATTCCGATGCAATTTCTTTGTTTCGTCGTCAACTGGAATGGCTAAGGAATACAGTAAACCTGAAGTGAAGCATCGGAATCTAAAACCGGGGTCACAGGAAAGGTTCAAAACATAGTCAGTAAGAAGAGCCAGTCTTCTTGTACTTGAGTCGGCATTGTGCCTTTTGTATTTAATTCCGATGCAATTTCTGTGTTTCATCGTCAATAAGAAGGTCAGAGGGATACAGTAAACCTGAAGAGAAGCATCGGAATCTATAATTAGTGTCACAGGAATGGTACAAAACATAGACAGTAGGAAGAGTCAGTTTTCTTGTACTTAAGTCGGCAATGCGCCTTTTGTTTACAATTCCGATGCAATTTCTGTGTTTCATCGTCTATAAGAAGGTCAGAGGGATACAGTAAACCTGAAGTGATGCATCGGAATCTATAACTAGTGTCACAGGAATGGTTCAAAACATAGACAGTAAGAAGAGCCAGTCCTCTTGTACTTGAGTTGGCATTGTGCCATTTGTACTTAATTCCGATGCAATTTCTGCGTTTCGTCGTCAATAAGAGGGTCATAGGGATACAGTCAATCTGAAGTGAAGCATCGGAATCTATAACTAGTGTCACACAGGAATGGTTCAAAACATAGACAGTAAGAAGAGACAGTCTTCTTGTACTTAAGTCGGCATTGTGCCTTTTGTATATAATTCCGATGCAATTTCTGTGTTTCATCGTCTATAAGAAAGTCAGAGGGATACAGTAAAAATGAAGTGAAGCATCGGAATCTATAGCTAGTGTCACGGGAATGGTTCAAAACATAGACAGTTAGTAGAGCCAGTGTTCGTGTACTTGAGTTGGCAATGTGCCTTTTGTATTAAATTCCGATGTAATTTCTGTATTTCATCGTCAATAAGAAGGTCAGAGGGATGCAGTAAACCTGAAGTAAAGCATCGGAATCTATAACTAGTGTCACAGGAATGGTTCAAAGCATAGACAGTAAGAAGAGTCAGTTTTCTTATACTTAAGTCGGCATTGTGCCTATTCTATTTAATTCCGTTGCAACTTCTGTGTTTCGGCGGCAATAAGAAGGTCCAAGTGATACAGTAAACCTGAAGTGAAGCATCGGAATCTATAACTAGAGTCACAGGAATGGTTGAAAGCATAGACAGTGAGAAGAGTCCGTTTTCTTGTACTTAAGTCGGAATAGTGCCTTTTTAGTTTAATTCCGATGCACTTTCTGTGTTTCATCGTCAATAAGAAGGTCAGACGGATACAGTAAAACTGAAGTGAAGCATCGGAATCTATAACTAGTGTCACAGGAATGGTTCAAAACATAGACAGTAAGAAGAGTCAGTTTTCTTGTAATTAAGTCGGCATTGTGCCTTTTGTATTTAATCCCGATGGAATTTCTATGCTTTATCGTCAATAAGAAGGTCAGAGGGATACGGTAAACTTGAAGTGAAACATCGGAATCTAATACCTGTCTCACAGGAAAGGTTCAAATCATAGACAGTAAGAAGAGCCAATGTTCTTGTACTTGAGTCGCCATTGTGCCTTTTGTTTTTAATTCCGATGCAATTTCTGTGTTTTATCGTCAATAAGAAGGTCGGGGGGATACAGTAAACCTGAACTGAAGCTTCGGAATCTATAACTAGTGTCACATGAATGGTTCAAAACATAGACAGTAAGAAGTGTCAGTTTTCTTGGACTTAATTCGGCATTGTGCCTTTTGTATTTAATTCCTTTCCAATTTATGTGTTTCATCGTCAATAAGGGGGTCAGAGGGATACAGTAAACCTGAAGTGAAGCATCGTAATCTATAACTAGTGTCACAGGAATGGTTCAAACATAGACAGTAAGAAGAGTCAGCTTTCTTGTACTTAAGTCGGCATTATGCCTTTTGTATTTAATTCCGATGCAATTTCTTTGTTTCGTCGTCAATTGGAATGGCCAAGGAATACAGTAAACCTGAAGTGAAGCATCGGAATCTAAAACCGGGCTCACAGGAAAGGTCCAAAACATAGTCAGTAAGAAGAGCCAGTCTTCTTGTACTTGAGTCGGCATTGTGCCTTTTGTATTTAATTCCGATGCACTTTCTGTGTTTCATCGTCAATAAGAAGGTCAGAGGGATACAGTAAACCTGAATTGAAGCATCGGAATCTATAACTAGTGTCACAGGAATGGTTCAAACATAGACAGTAAGAAGAGTCAGTTTTCTTGTACTTAACTCGGCATTGTGCCTTTTGTATGTAATTCCGATGCAATTTCTGTGTTTTATCGTCATTAAGAAGGTCATAGGGATACAGTATACCTGAAGCGAAGCATCGGAATCTGTAACAAGTGTCACAGGATTGGTTCAAAACATAGACAGTAAGAAGAGTCAGTTTTCTTGTACTTAATTCGGCCTTGTGCCTTTTGTATTTAATTCCGATGCAATTTCTGTATTTTATCGTCAATAAGGAGGTCAGAGGGATACAGTAAACCTGAAGTGAAGCATCGGAATGTATAACTAGTGTCACAGGAATGGTTCAAAACATAGGCAGTAAGAAGAGTCAGACTTCTTGTACTAATGTCGGCATTGTGCCTTTTGTATTTAACTCCGATGCAATTTCTGTGCTTCATCATCAATTAGAAGGTCAGCTGGATACAGTATACCTGACGTGAAGCATCGGAATCTATAACAAATCTCACAGGAATGGTTCAAACCATAGACAGTAAGAAGAGCCAGTCTTCTTGTACTTGAGTTTGCATTGTGCCTTTTGTATTTGATTCCGATGCAATTTCTGTGTTTCATCGTTAATAACAAGGTCAGACTGATACAGAAAACCTGAAGTGAAGCATCGGAATCTATAACTAGTGGCACTGGAAAGGTTCAAACATAGACACTAAGAAGAGTCAGTTTTCTTGTACTTAAGTGGGCATTGTGCCTTTTGTATTTAATTCCGAAGCAATTTCTGTGTTTCGTCGTCAGTAGGAATGTCCAAGGGAAACAGTCAACCTGAAGTGAAGTATCGGAATCTAAAACCGGGCTCACAGGAAAGGTTCTAAACATAGACAGTAAGAAGAGCCAGTCTTCTTGTACTTGAGTCGGCATTGTGCCTTTTGTATTTAATTCCGATGCAATTTCTGTGTTTCATCGTTAATAACAAGGTCAGAGGGATACTGTAAACCTGAAATGAAGCATCGGAATGTATAACTAGTGTTACAGGAATGGTTCAAAACATAGACAGTAAGAAGAGTCCGTTTTCTTGTACTTAAGTCAGCATTGTGCCTTTTTAGTTTAATTGCGATGCACTTTCTGTGTTTCATCGTCAATAAGAAGGTCAAAGGGATACAGTAAACCTGAAGTGAAGCACCGGAATCTATAACAAGTGTCACAGGAATGGTTCATAACAAAGACAGTAAGAAGAGTCCGCTTTCTTGTACTTAAGTCGGCATTGTGCATTTTGTATTTAATCCCGATGCAATTTCTATGTTTCATCGTCAATAAGAAGGTCAGAGGGATACAGTAAACCTGAAGTGAAGCGTCGGAATCTAATACCGGTCGCACAGGAAGGGTTCAAAACATAGACAGTAAGAACAGCCAATCTTCTTGTACTTGAGTTGGCATTGTGCCTTTTGTATGTAATTCCGATGCAATTTCTGTGTTTTATCGTCAATAAGAAGGTCAGAGGGATACAGTAAACCTGAAGCGAAGCATTGGAATCTGTAACAAGTGTCACAGGATTGGTTCAAAACATAGACAGTAAGAAGAGTCAGTTTTCTTGTACTTAATTCGGCCTTGTGCCTTTTGTATTTAATTCCGATGCAATTTCTGTATTTTATCGTCAATAAGGAGGTCAGAGGGATACAGTAAACCTGAAGTGAAGCATCGGAATCTATAACTAGTGTCACAGGAATAGTTCAAACATAGACAGTAAGAAGAGTCAGTTTTCTTGTACTTAACTCGGCATTGTGCCTCTTGTATTTAATTCCGATGCAGTTTCTGCGTTCCGTCGTCAATAAGAAGGTCCACCAGATACAGTAAACCTGAAGTGAAGCATCGGAATCTAAAACCGGTCTCACAAGAAAGGTTCAAAACATAGACAGTAAGAAGAGCCAGCCTTCTTTTACTTGAGTCGGCATTGTGCCTTTTGTATTTAATTCCGATGCAATTTCTGTGTTTCATCGTCAATAACAAGGAGAGAGGGATACAGTAAGCTTGAAGGGAAGCATTGGAATCTATAACTAGTGTCACAGGAGTGGTTCAAAACATAGACAGTAAGAAAAGTAAGTTTTCTTGTACTTAAGTCGGCATTGTGCCTTTTGTATTTAATTCCGATGCAATTTCTGTGTTTCGTCGTCAATAAGAAAGTCAGAGGGATACAGTAAACCAGAAGTGAAGCATCGGAATCTGTAACTAGTGTCACAGGAATGGTTCAAATCATAGACAGTAAGAGGAGTGAGTTTTCCTGTACTTAAGACGGCATTGTGCCTTTTGTATTTCATTCCAATGCAATTTCTATGTTTCATCGTCAATACGAAGGTCAGAGGGATACAGTAAACCTGAATTGAAGCATCGGAATCTGTAACTAGTGTCACAGGAATGGTTCAAATCATAGACAGTAAGAAGAGCCAGTCTTCTTGTACTTGAGTTGGCTTTGTGCCTTTTGTATTTAATTCCGGTGCAATTTCTGTGTTTCATCGTCAATAAGAAGGTCAGAGGGATACAGTAAAACTGAAGTGAAGCATCGGAATCTGTAACTAGTGTCACAGGAATGGTTCAAATCATAGGCAGTAAGAAGAGTCAGACTTCTTGTACTAATGTCGGCATTGTGCCTTTTGTATTTAACTCCGATGCAATTTCTGTGCTTCATCATCAATAAGAAGGTCAGCTGGATACAGTATACCTGAAGTGCAGCATCTGAATCTATAACTAGTGTCACAGGAATGGTTCAAACCATAGACAGTAAGAAGAGCCAGTCTTCTTCTACTTAAGTCGGCATTGTGCCTTTTGTATTTAATTACGATGCAATTTCTGTGTTTTATCGTCAATAAGAAGGTCAGAGGGATACAGTAAACCTTACGTGAAGCATCGGAATCTATAACAAATCTCACAGGAATGGTTCAAATCATAGACAGTAATTAGAGCCAGTCTTCTTGTACTTGAGTTTGCATTGTGCCTTTTGTACTTGATTCCGATGCAATTTCTGTGTTTCATCGTTAATAACAAGGTCAAAGGGATACAGTAAACCTGAAGTGAAGCATCAGAATCTATAACTAGTGGCACTGGAAAGGTTCAAACAAAGACAGTAGGAAGAGTCAGTTTTCTTGTACTTAAGTGGGCATTGTGCCTTTTGTATTTAATTCCGAAGCAATTTCTGTGTTTCGTCGTCAATAGGAATGTCCAAGGGATACAGTAAACCTGAAGTGAAGTATCGGAATCTAAAACCGGGCTCACAGGAAAGGTTCTAAACATAGACAGTAAGAAGAGCCAGTCTTCTTGTACTTGAGTCGGCATTGTGCCTTTTGTATTTAATTCCGATGCAATTTCTGTGTTTCATGGTTAATAACAAGGTCAGAGGGATACAGTAAACCTGAAGTGAAGCATCGGAATGTATAACTAGTGTCACAGGAATGGTTCAAAACATAGACAGTAAGAAGAGTCCGTTTTCTTGTACTTAAGTCGGCATTGTGCCTTTTTAGTTTAATTCCGATGCACTTTCTGTGTTTCATCGTCAATAAGACGGTCAAAGGGATACAGTAAACCTGAAGTGAAGCACCGCAATCTATAACAAGTGTCACAGGAATGGTTCATAACTTAGACAGTAAGAAGAGTCTGTTTTCTTGTACTTAAGTCGGCATTGTGCCTTTTGTATTTAATCCCGATGCAATTTCTATGTTTCATCGTCAATAAGAAGGTCAGAGGGATACAGTAAACCTGAAGTGAAGCGTCGGAATCTAATACCGGTCTCACAGGAAGGGTTCAAAACATAGACAGTAAGGACAGCCAATCTTCTTGTACTTAAGATGGCATTGTGCCTTTTGTATGTATTTCCGATGCAATATCTGTGTTTTATCGTCAATAAGATGGTCAGAGGGATACAGTAAACCTGAAGCGAAGCATTGGAATCTGTAACAAGTGTCACAGGATTGGTTCAAAACATAGACAGTAAGAAGAGTCAGTTTTCTTGTACTTAATTCGGCCTTGTGCCTTTTGTATTTAATTCCGATGCAATTTCTGTATTTTATCGTCAATAAGGAGGTCAGAGGGATACCGTAAACCAGAAGTGAAGCATCGCAATCTATAACTAGTGTCACAGGAATAGTTCAAACATAGACAGTAAGAAGAGTCAGTTTTCTTGTACTTAACTCGGCATTGTGCCTTTTGTATTTAATTCCGATGCAATTTCTGCGTTCCGTCGTCAATAAGAAGGTCCACCGGATACAGTAAACCTGAAGTGAAGCATCGGAATCTAAAACCGGTCTCACAGGAAAGGTTCAAAACATAGACAGTAAGAAGAGCCAGCCTTCTTTTACTTGAGTCGGCATTGTGCCTTTTGTATTTAATTCCGATGCAATTTCTGTGTTTCATCGTCAATAACAAGGAGAGAGGGATACAGTAAGCTTGAAGGGAAGCATCGGAATCTATAACTAGTGTCACAGGAGTGGTTCAAAACATAGACAGTGAGAAAAGTAAGTTTTCTTGTACTTAAGTCGGCATTGAGCCTTTTGTATTTAATTCCGATGCAATTTCTGTGTTTCGTCGTCAATAAGAAAGTCCGAGGGATACAGTAAACCTGAAGCGAAGCATCGAAATCTATAACTAGTGTCACAAGAATGGTTCTAAACATAGACAGTAAGAGGATTCAGTTTTCCTGTACTTAAGACGGCATTGTGCCTTTTGTATTTAATTCCGATGCAATTCCTATGTTTCATCGTCAATAAGAAGGTCAGAGGGATACAGTAAACCTGAATTGAAGCATCGGAATCTCTAACTAGTGTCACAGGAATGGTTCAAATCATAGACAGTAAGAAGAGCCAGTCTTCTTGTACTTGAGTTGGCTTTGTGCCTTTTGTATTTAATTCCGGTGCAATTTCTGTGTTTCATCGTTAATAAGAAGGTCAGAGGGATACAGTAAAACTGAAGTGAAGCATCGGAATCTATAACTAGTGTCACAGGAATGGTTCAAAACATAGGCAGTAAGAAGAGTCAGACTTCTTGTACTAATGTCGGCATTGTGCCTTTTGTATTTAACTAGGATGCAATTTCTGTGTTTCATCGTCAATAAGAAGGTCAGAGGGATACAGTAAACCTGACGTGAAGCATCGGAATCTATAACAAATCTCACAGGAATGGTTCAAAACATAGACAGTAATTAGAGCCAGTCTTCTTGTACTTGAGTTTGCATTGTGCCTTTTGTATTTGATTCCGATGCAATTTCTGTGTTTCATCGTTAATAACAAGGTCAGAGGGATACAGTAAACCTGAAGTGAAGCATCAGAATCTATAACTAGTGGCACTGGAAAGGTTCAAACATAGACAGTAAGAAGAGTCAGTTTTCTTGTACTTGAGTGGGCATGGTGCCTTTTGTATTTAATTCCGAAGCAATTTCTGTGTTTCGTCGTCAATAGGGATGTCCAAGGTATACAGTAAACCTGAAGTGAAGTATCGGAATCTAAAACCGGGCTCACAGGAAAGGTTCTAAACATAGACAGTAAGAAGAGCCAGTCTTCTTGTACTTGAGTCGGCATTGTGCCTTTTGTATTTAATTCCGATGCAATTTCTGTGTTTCATCGTCAATAAGAAGGTCAGAGGGATACAGTAAACCTGAAGTGAAGCGTCGGAATCTAATACCGGTCTCACAGGAAGGGTTCAAAACATAGACAGTAAGAACAGCCAATCTTCTTGTACTTGAGTTGGCATCGTGCCTTTTGTATGTATTTCCGATGCAATATCTGTGTTTTATCGTCAATAAGATGGTCAGAGGGATGCAGTAAACCTGAAGCGAAGTATTGGAATCTGTAACCACTGTCACAGGAATGGTTCAAACATAGACAGTAAGAAGAGTCAGTTTTCTTGTACTTAACTCGGCATTGTGCCTTTTGTATTTAATTCCGATGCAATTTCTGCGTTTCGTCGTCAATAAGAAGGTCCACCAGATACAGTAAACCTGAAGTGAAGCATCGGAATCTAAAACCGGACTCACAGGAAAGGTTCAAAACATAGACAGTAAGAAGAGCCAGCCTTCTTTTACTTGAGTCGGCATTGTGGCTTTTGTATTTAATTCCGATGCAATTTCTGTGTTTCATCGTCAATAAAAAGGTCAGAGGGATACAGTAAGCTTGAAGGGAAGCATCGGAATCTATAACTAGTGTCACAGGAATGGTTCAAAACAAAGACAGTAAGAATAGTAAGTTTTCTTGTACTTAAGTCTGCATTGTGCTTTTTTAGTTAATTCCGATGCAATCGTTTCATCGTCTATAAGAAAGTCAGAGGGATACAGTAAACCTGAAGTGAAGCATCGGAATCTAAAACCGGGCTCACAGGAAAGGTTCAAAACATAGACAGTAAGACGAGCCAGTCTTCTTGTACTTGAGTCGGCATTGTGCCTTTTGTATTTTATTGCGATGCAATTTCTGTGTTTCATCGTCAATCAGGTCAGAGGGATACAGTAAACCTGAAGTGAAGCATCGGAATCTATAACTAGTGTCACAGGAATGGTTCAAAACATAGACAGTAGGAAGAGTCAGTTTTCTTGTACTTAAGTCGTTATTGTGCTTTTTATATTTAATTCCGATGCAATTTCTGTGTTTCGTCGTCAATAAGAAGGTCCATGGGATGCAGTAAACCTGAAGTGAAGCAGCGGAATGTAAAACCTGTCTCACAGGAATGGGTCACATCGTAGACAGTAAGAAGAGCCAGTCTTCTTGTACTTGAGTCGGCATTATGGCTTTTGTATTTAATTCCGATGCAATTTCTGTGTTTCATCATCAATAACAAGGTCAGAGGGATACAGTAAAACTGAAGTGAAGCATCGGAATCTATAACAAGTGTCACACGATTGGTTCATAACATAGACAATAAGAAGAGTCCGTTTTCTTGTACTTAAGTCGGCATTGTGCCTTTTGTATTTAATCCCGATGCAATTTCTATGTTTCATCGTCAATAAGAGGGTCAGAGGGATACAGTAAACCTGAAGTGAAGCATCGGAATCTAATACCGGTCTCACACGAAAGGTTAAAAACATAGACAGTAAGAAGAGCCAGTCTTCTTGTACTTGAGTCGGCATTGTGCCTTTTGTATTTAATTCCGATGCAAATTCTGTGTTTTATCGTCAATAAGGAGGTCAGAGGTATACAGTAAACGTGAAGTGAAGCATCGGAATCTATAACTAGTGTCACAGGAATAGTTCAAACATAGACAGTAAGAAGAGTCAGTTTTCTTGTACTTAAGTCGGCATTGTGCCTTTTGTATTTAATTCCGATGCAATTTCTGCGTTTCGTCGTCAACAAGAAGGTCCAACGGATACAGTAAACCTGAAGTGAAGCATCGGAAGCTAAAACCGGTCTCACAGGAAAGGTTCAAAACATAGACAGTAAGAAGAGCCAGTCTTCTTGTACTTGAGTCGGCATTGTGGCTTTTGTATTTAATTCCGATGCAATTTCTGTGTTTCATCGTCAATAAAAAGGTCAGAGGGATACAGTAAGCTTGAAGTGAAGCATCGAAATATATAACTAGTGTCACAGGAATGGTTCAAAACATAGACAGTAAGAATAGTAAGTTTTCTTGTACTTAAGTCTGCATTGTGCTTTTTTAGTTAATTCCGATGCAATTTCTGTGTTTTATCGTCTATAAGAAAGTCAGAGGGATACAGTAAACATGAAGTGAAGCATCGGAATCTATAACTAGTGTCACAAGAATGAATCAAAACATAGACAGTAAGAAGAGTCAGTTTTACCGTACTTAAGACGGCATTGTGCTTTTTGTATTTAATTCCGATGCAATTTCTGTGTTTCATCGTCAATAAGAAGGTCAGAGCGATACAGTAAGCTTGAAGTGAAGCATCGAAATATATAACTAGTGTCACAGGAATGGTTCAAAACATAGACAGTAAGAAGAGTCAGTTTTCTTGTACTTAAGTGGGCATTGTGTCTTTTGTATTTAATTCCGATGCAATTTCTGTGTTTCATCGTCAATAAGGTCAGAGGGATACAGTAAACCTGAAGTGAACCATCGGAATCTATAACTTGTGTCACAGGAATGGTTCAAAACATATACAGTAAGAAGAGTCAGGTTTCTTGTACTTAAGTCGGCAATGTGCCTTTTGTATATAATTCCGATGCAATTTCTGTGTTTCATCGTCTATAAGAAAGTCAGAGGGATACAGTAAACCTGAAGTGAAGCATCGGAATCTATAGCTAGTGTTACAGGAATGGTTCAAAACATAGACAGTAAGTAGAGCCAGTGTTCGTGTACTTGAGTTGGCAATGTGCCTTTTGTATTTAATTCCGATGTAATTTCTGTATTTCATCGTCAATAAGAAGGTCAGAGGGATACAGTAAACCTGAAGTGAAGCATCGGAATCTATAACTAGTGTCACACGAATGGTTCAAAGCATAGACAGTAAGAAGAGTCAGTTTTCTTATACTTAAGTCGGCATTGTGCCTATTCTATTTAATTCCGTTGCAACTTCTGTGTTTCGGCGTCAATAAGAAGGTCCAAGTGATACAGTAAACCTGAAGTGAAGCATCGGAATCTATAACTAGAGTCACAGGAATGGTTGAAAGCATAGACAGTAAGAAGAGTCCGTTTTCTTGTACTTAAGTCGGAATTGTGCCTTTTTAGTTTAATTCCGATGCACTTGCTGTGTTTCATCGTCAATAAGAAGGTCAGGGGGATGCAGTAAAACTGAAGTGAAGCATCGTAATCTATAACTAGTGTCACAGGAATGGTTGAAAGCATAGACAGTAAGAAGAGTCCGTTTTCTTGTACTTAAGTCGGAATTGTGCCTTTTTAGTTTAATTCCGATGCACTTTCTGTGTTTCATCGTCATTAAGAAGGTCAGAGGGATACAGTAAAACTGAAGTGAAGCATCGGAATCTATAACTAGTGTCACAGCAATGGTTCAAAACATAGACAGTAAGAAGAGTCTGTTTTCTTGTATTTAAGTCGGCATTGTGCCTTTTGTATTTAATCCCGATGCAATTTCTATGCTTTATCGTCAATAAGAAGGTCAGAGGGATACGGTAAACCTGAAGTGAAGCATCGGAATCTAATACCGGTCTCACAGGAAAGGTTCAAATCATAGACAGTAAGAAGAGCCAGTGTTCTTGTACTTGAGTCGCCATTGTGCCTTTAGTATTTAATTCCGATGCAATTTCTGTGTTTTATCGTCAATAAGAAGGTCGGGGGGATACAGTTAACCTGAACTGAAGCTCCGGAATCTATAACTAGTGTCACATGAATGGTTCAAAACATAGACAGTAAGAAGTGTCAGTTTTCTTGGATTTAATTCGGCATTGTGCCTTTTGTTTTTATTTCCTTTGCAATTTATGTGTTTCATCGTCAATAAGGGGGTCAGAGGGATACAGTAAACCTGAAGTGAAACATCGGAATCTATAACTAGTGTCAAAGGAATGGTTCAAACATAGACAGTAAGAAGAGTCAGTTTTCTTGTACTTAAGTCGGCATTATGCCTTTTGTATTTAATTCCGATGCAATTTCTTTGTTTCGTCGTCAATTGGAATGGCCAAGGAATACAGTAAACCTGAAGTGAAGCATCGGAATCTAAAACCGGGCTCACAGGAAAGGTTCAAAACATAGTCAGTAAGAAGAGCCAGTCTTCTTGTACTTGAGTCGGCATTGTGCCTT
The DNA here is from genome assembly GCF_021461395.2 of Schistocerca americana. Classification (NCBI taxonomy): domain Eukaryota; kingdom Metazoa; phylum Arthropoda; class Insecta; order Orthoptera; family Acrididae; genus Schistocerca; species Schistocerca americana. The sequence continues at coordinate 1,081,821 of NW_025726280.1, read as the reverse complement.
TTGTATTTAATTCCGATGCAATTTCTGTGTTTCATCGTCAATAACAAGGTCAGAGGGATACAGTAAACCTGAAGAGAAGCATCGGAATCTGTAATTAGTGTCACAGGAATGGTTCAAAACATAGACAGTAGGAAGAGTCAGTTTTCTTGTACTTAAGTCGGCAATGTGCCTTTTGTATATAATTCCGATGCAATTTCTGTGTTTCATCGTCTATAAGAAGGTCAGAGGGATACAGTAAACCAGAAGTGAAGCATCGGAATCTATAACTAGTGTCACAGGAATGGTTCAAAACATAGACAGTTAGAAGAGACAGTCTTCTTGTACTTAAGTCGGCATTGTGGCTCTTGTATATAATTCCGATGTAATTTCTGAGTTTCATCGTGTATAAGAAAGTCAGAGGGATACAGTAAACCTGAAGTGAAGCATCGGAATCTATAGCTAGTGGCACAGGAATGATTCAAAACGTAGACAGTAAGTAGAGCCAGTGTTCGTGTACTTGAGTTGGCAATGTGCCTTTTGTATTTAATTCCGATGTAATTTCTGTATTTCATCGTCAATAAGGTCAGAGGGATGCAGCAAACCTGAAGTGAAGCATCGGAATCTATAACTAGTGTCACAGGAATGGTTCAAAGCTTAGACAGTAAGAAAAGTCAGTTTTCTTATACTTAAGTCGGCATAGTGCCTATTCTATTTAATTCCGTTGCAACTTCTGTGTTTCGGCGTCAATAAGAAGGTCCAAGTCATACAGTAAACCTGAAGTGAAGCATCGGAATCTATAACTAGAGTCACAGGAATGGTTGAAAGCATAGACAGTAAGAAGAGTCCGTTTTCTTGTAATTAAGTCGGCCTTGTGCCTTTTGTATTTAATCCCGATGCAATTTCTATGCTTTATCGTCAATAAGAAGGTCAGAGGGATACGGTAAACCTGAAGTGAAGCATCGGAATCTAATACCGGTCTCACAGGAAAGGTTCAAATCATAGACAGTAAGAAGAGCCAGTGTTCTTGTACTTGAGTCGCCATTGTGCCTTTTGTATTTAATTCCGATGCAATTTCTGTGTTTTTCGTCAATAAGAAGGTCGGGGGGATACAGTAAACCTGAAGTGAAGCATCGGAATCTATAACTAGTGTCAAAGGAATGGTTCAAACACAGACAGAAAGAAGAGTCAGTTTTCTTGTACTTAAGTCGGCATTGTGCCTTTTGTATTTAATTCCGATGCAATTTCTTTGTTTCGTCGTCAATTGGAATGGCCAAGGAATACAGTAAACCTGAAGTGAAGCATCGGAATCTAAAATCGGGCTCACAGGAAAGGTTCAAAATATAGTCAGTAAGAAGAGCCAGTCTTCTTGTACTTGAGTCGGCATTGTGCCTTTTGTATTTAATTAAGATGCAATTTCTGTGTTTCATCGTCAATAAGAAGGTCAGAGGGATACAGTAAACCTGAAGAGAAGCATCGGAATCTATAATTAGTGTCACAGGAATGGTTCAAAACATAGACAGTAGGAAGAGTCAGTTTTCTTGTACTTATGTCGGCAATGTGCAGTTGTATATAATTCCGATGCAATTTCTGTGTTTCATCGTCTATAACAAGGTCAGAGGGATACAGTAAACCTGAAGTGAAGCATCGGAATCTATAACTAGTGTCACAGGAATGGTTCAAAACATAGACAGTAAGAAGAGCCAGTCCTCTTGTACTTGAGTTGGCATTGCGCCATTTGTACTTAATTCCGATGCAATTTCTGCGTTTCATCGTCAATAAGAGGGTCATAGGGATTCAGTCAATCTGAAGTGAAGCATCGGAATCTGTAACTAGTGTCACAGAGGAATGGTTCAAAACATAGACAGTAAGAAGAGACAGTCTTCTTGTACTTAAGTCGGCATTTTGCCTTTTGTATATAATTCCGTTGCAATTTCTGTGTTTCATCGTCTATAAGAAAGTCAGAGGGATACAGTAAAAATGAAGTGAAGCATCGGAATCTATAGCTAGTGTCACAGGAATGGTTCAAAACATAGACAGTTAGTAGAGAAAGTGTTCGTGTACTTGAGTTGGCAATGTGCCTTTTGTATTTAATTCCGATGTAATTTCTGTATTTCATCGTCAATAAGAAGGTCAGAGGGATGCAGCAAACCTGAAGTGAAGCATCGGAATCTATAACTAGTGTCACAGGAATGGTTCAAAGCATAGACAGTAAGAAGAGTCAGTTTTCTTATACTTAAGTCGGCATTGTTCCTATTCTATTTAATTCCGTTGCAACTTCTGTGTTTCGGCGTCAATAAGAAGGTCCAAGTGATACAGTAAACCTGAAGTGAAGCATCGGAATCTATAACTAGAGTCACAGGAATGGTTGAAAGCATAGACAGTAAGAAGAGTCCGTTTTCTTGTACTTAAGTCGGAATAGTGCCTTTTTAGTTTAATTCCGATGCACTTTCTGTGTTTCATCGTCAATAAGAAGGTCAGAGGGATACAGTAAAACTGAAGTGAAGCATCGGAATCTATAACTAGTGTCACAGGAATGGTTCAAAACATAGACAGTAAGAAGAGTAAGTTTTCTTGTAATTAAGTCGGCATTGTGTCTTTTGTATTTAATCCCGATGGAATTTCTATGCTTTATCGTCAATAAGAAGGTCAGAGGGATACGGTAAACCTGAAGTGAAGCATCGGAATCTATAACTAGTGTCACAGGAATGGTTCAAACATAGACAGTAAGAAGAGTCAGTTTTCTCGTACTTAAGTCGGCATTGTGCCTTTTGTATTTAATTCCGATGCAATTTCTTTGTTTCGTCGTCAATTGGAATGGCCAAGGAATACAGTAAACCTGAAGTGAAGCATCGGAATCTAAAACCGGGCTCACAGGAAAGGTTCAAAACATAGTCAGTAAGAAGAGCCAGTCTTCTTGTACTTGAGTCGGCATTGTGCCTTTTGTATTTAATTCCGATGCAATTTCTGTGTTTCATCGTCAATAAGAAGGTCAGAGGGATACAGTAAACCTGAAGAGAAGTATCGGAACCTATAATTAGTGTCACAGGAATGGTTCAAAACATAGACAGTAGGAAGAGTCAGTTTTCTTGTACTTAAGTCGGCATTGTGCCCTTTGTATTTAATCCCGATGCAATTTCTATGCCTCATCATCAATAAGAAGGTCAGAGGGATACAGTAAACCTGAACTGAAGATTCGGAATATATAACTAGTGTCACATGAATGGTTCAAAACATAGACAGTAAGAAGAGTCAGTTTTCTTGTACTTTATTCGGCATTGTGCCTATTGTATTTAATTCCTTTGCAATTTCTGTGTTTCATCGTCAATAAGAAAGGTCAGAGGGATACAGTAAACCTGAAGTGAAGCTTCGGAACCTATAACTAGTGTCATATGAATGGTTCAAAACATAGACAGTAAGAAGTGTCAGTTTTCTTGGACTTAATTCGGCATTGTGCCTTTTGTATGTAATACCTTTGCAATTTATGTGTTTCATCGTCACTAAGGAGGTCAGAGGGATACAGTAAACCTGAAGAGAAGCATCGGAATCTATAATTAGTGTCACAGGAATGGTTCAAATCATAGACAGTAGGAAGAGTGAGTTTTCTTGTACTTAAGTCGGCAATGTGCCTTTTGTATTTAATTCCGATGTAATTTCTGTATTTCATCGTCAATAAGAAGGTCAGAGGGATGCAGCAAACCTGAAGTGAAGCATCGGAATCTATAGCTAGTGTCACAGGAATGGTTCAAAACATAGACAGTAAGTAGAGCCAGTGTTCGTGTACTTGAGTTGGCAATGTGCCTTTTGTATTTAATTCCGATGTAATTTCTGTATTTCATCGTCAATAAGAAGGTCAGAGGGATGCAGCAAACCTGAAGTGAAGCATCGGAATCTTTAACTAGTGTCACAGGAATGGTTCAAAGCATAGACAGTAAGAAGAGTCAGTTTTCTTATACTTAAGTCGGCATTGTGCCTATTCTATTTAATTCCGTTGCAACTTCTGTGTTTCGGCGTCAATAAGAAGGTCCAAGTGATACAGTAAACCTGAAGTGAAGCATCGGAATCTATAACTAGAGTCACAGGAATGGTTGAAAGCATAGACAGTAAGAAGAGTCCGTTTTCTTGTACTTATGTCGGAATTGTGCCTTTTTAGTTTAATTCCGATGCACTTTCTGTGTTACATCGTCAATAAGGGGGTCAGAGGGATACAGTAAAACTGAAGTGAAGCATCAGAATCTGTAACTAGTGTCACAGGAATGGTTCAAAACATAGACAGTAAGAAGAGTCCGTTTTCTTGTAAATAAGTCGGCATTGTGCCTTCTGTATTTAATCCCGATGCAATTTCTATGCTTTATCGTCAATAAGAGGGTCAGAGGGATACGGTAAACCTGAAGTGAAGCATCGGAATCTAATACCGGTCTCACAGGAAAGGTTCAAATCATAGACAGTAAGAAGAGCCAGTGTTCTTGTACTTGAGTCGCCATTGTGCCTTTTGTAACTAATTCCGATGCAATTTCTGTGTTTTATCGTCAATAAGAAGGTCGGGGGGATACAGTAAACCTGAACTGAAGCTTCGGAATCTATAACTAGTGGCACATGAATGGTTCAAAACATAGACAGTAAGAAGTGTCAGTTTTCTTGGACTTAATTCGGCATTGTGCCTTTTGTATTTAATTCCTTTGCAATGTAAGTGTTTCATCGTCAATAAGGAGGTCAGAGGGATACAGTAAACCTGAAGTGAAGCATCGGAATCTATAACTAGTGTCAAAGGAATGGTTCAAACATAGACCGTAAGAAGAGTCAGTTTTCTTGTACTTAAGTCGGCATTGTGCCTGTTGTATTTAATTCCGATGCAATTTCTTTGTTTCATCGTCTATAAGAAAGTCAGAGGGATACAGTAAACCTGAAGTGAAGCATCGGAATCTATAGCTAGTGTTACAGGAATGGTTCAAAACATAGACAGTAAGTAGAGCCAGTGTTCGTGTACTTGAGTTGGCAATGTGCCTTTTGTATTTAATTCCGATGTAATTTCTGTATTTCATCGTCAATAAGAAGGTCAGAGGGATACAGTAAACCTGAAGTGAAGCATCGGAATCTATAACTAGTGTCACAGGAATGGTTCAAAGCATAGACAGTAAGAAGAGCCAGTTTTCTTATACTTAAGTCGGCATTGTGCCTATTCTATTTAAGTCCGTTGCAACTTCTGTGTTTCGACGTCAATAAGAAGGTCCAAGTGATACAGTAAACCTGAAGTGAAGCATCGGAATCTATAACTAGAGTCACAGGAATGGTTGAAAGCATAGACAGTAAGAAGAGTCCGTTTTCTTGTACTTAAGACGGAATTGTGCCTTTTTAGTTTAATTCCGATGCACTTGCTGTGTTTCATCGTCAATAAGAAGGTCAGAGGGATGCAGTAAAACTGAAGTGAAGCATCGTAATCCATAACTAGTGTCACAGGAATGGTTCAAAACATAGACAGTAAGAAGTGTCTGTTTTCTTGTATTTAAGTCGGCATTGTGCCTTTTGTATTTAATCCCGATGCAATTTCTATGCTTTATCGTCAATAAGAAGGTCAGAGGGATACGGTAAACCTGAAGTGAAGCATCGGAATCTAATACCGGTCTCACAGGAACGGTTCAAATCGTAGACAGTAAGAAGAGCCAGTGTTCTTGTACTTGAGTCGGCATTGTGCCTTTTGTATTTAATTCCGATGCAATTTCTGTGTTTCATCGTCAATAAGAAGGTCAGAGGGATACAGTAAACCTGAAGAGAAGTATCGGAACCTATAATTAGTGTCACAGGAATGGTTCAAAACATAGACAGTAGGAAGAGTCAGTTTTCTTGTACTTAAGTCGGCATTGTGCCCTTTGTATTTAATCCCGATGCAATTTCTATGCCTCATCATCAATAAGAAGGTCAGAGGGATACAGTAAACCTGAACTGAAGATTCGGAATATATAACTAGTGTCACATGAATGGTTCAAAACATAGACAGTAAGAAGAGTCAGTTTTCTTGTACTTTATTCGGCATTGTGCCTATTGTATTTAATTCCTTTGCAATTTCTGTGTTTCATCGTCAATAAGAAAGGTCAGAGGGATACAGTAAACCTGAAGTGAAGCTTCGGAACCTATAACTAGTGTCATATGAATGGTTCAAAACATAGACAGTAAGAAGTGTCAGTTTTCTTGGACTTAATTCGGCATTGTGCCTTTTGTATGTAATACCTTTGCAATTTATGTGTTTCATCGTCACTAAGGAGGTCAGAGGGATACAGTAAACCTGAAGAGAAGCATCGGAATCTATAATTAGTGTCACAGGAATGGTTCAAATCATAGACAGTAGGAAGAGTGAGTTTTCTTGTACTTAAGTCGGCAATGTGCCTTTTGTATTTAATTCCGATGTAATTTCTGTATTTCATCGTCAATAAGAAGGTCAGAGGGATGCAGCAAACCTGAAGTGAAGCATCGGAATCTATAGCTAGTGTCACAGGAATGGTTCAAAACATAGACAGTAAGTAGAGCCAGTGTTCGTGTACTTGAGTTGGCAATGTGCCTTTTGTATTTAATTCCGATGTAATTTCTGTATTTCATCGTCAATAAGAAGGTCAGAGGGATGCAGCAAACCTGAAGTGAAGCATCGGAATCTTTAACTAGTGTCACAGGAATGGTTCAAAGCATAGACAGTAAGAAGAGTCAGTTTTCTTATACTTAAGTCGGCATTGTGCCTATTCTATTTAATTCCGTTGCAACTTCTGTGTTTCGGCGTCAATAAGAAGGTCCAAGTGATACAGTAAACCTGAAGTGAAGCATCGGAATCTATAACTAGAGTCACAGGAATGGTTGAAAGCATAGACAGTAAGAAGAGTCCGTTTTCTTGTACTTATGTCGGAATTGTGCCTTTTTAGTTTAATTCCGATGCACTTTCTGTGTTACATCGTCAATAAGGAGGTCAGAGGGATACAGTAAAACTGAAGTGAAGCATCAGAATCTGTAACTAGTGTCACAGGAATGGTTCAAAACATAGACAGTAAGAAGAGTCCGTTTTCTTGTAATTAAGTCGGCATTGTGCCTTCTGTATTTAATCCCGATGCAATTTCTATGCTTTATCGTCAATAAGAGGGTCAGAGGGATACGGTAAACCTGAAGTGAAGCATCGGAATCTAATACCGGTCTCACAGGAAAGGTTCAAATCATAGACAGTAAGAAGAGCCAGTGTTCTTGTACTTGAGTCGCCATTGTGCCTTTTGTAACTAATTCCGATGCAATTTCTGTGTTTTATCGTCAATAAGAAGGTCGGGGGGATACAGTAAACCTGAACTGAAGCTTCGGAATCTATAACTAGTGGCACATGAATGGTTCAAAACATAGACAGTAAGAAGTGTCAGTTTTCTTGGACTTAATTCGGCATTGTGCCTTTTGTATTTAATTCCTTTGCAATGTAAGTGTTTCATCGTCAATAAGGAGGTCAGAGGGATACAGTAAACCTGAAGTGAAGCATCGGAATCTATAACTAGTGTCAAAGGAATGGTTCAAACATAGACCGTAAGAAGAGTCAGTTTTCTTGTACTTAAGTCGGCATTGTGCCTGTTGTATTTAATTCCGATGCAATTTCTTTGTTTCATCGTCTATAAGAAAGTCAGAGGGATACAGTAAACCTGAAGTGAAGCATCGGAATCTATAGCTAGTGTTACAGGAATGGTTCAAAACATAGACAGTAAGTAGAGCCAGTGTTCGTGTACTTGAGTTGGCAATGTGCCTTTTGTATTTAATTCCGATGTAATTTCTGTATTTCATCGTCAATAAGAAGGTCAGAGGGATACAGTAAACCTGAAGTGAAGCATCGGAATCTATAACTAGTGTCACAGGAATGGTTCAAAGCATAGACAGTAAGAAGAGCCAGTTTTCTTATACTTAAGTCGGCATTGTGCCTATTCTATTTAAGTCCGTTGCAACTTCTGTGTTTCGACGTCAATAAGAAGGTCCAAGTGATACAGTAAACCTGAAGTGAAGCATCGGAATCTATAACTAGAGTCACAGGAATGGTTGAAAGCATAGACAGTAAGAAGAGTCCGTTTTCTTGTACTTAAGACGGAATTGTGCCTTTTTAGTTTAATTCCGATGCACTTGCTGTGTTTCATCGTCAATAAGAAGGTCAGAGGGATGCAGTAAAACTGAAGTGAAGCATCGTAATCTATAACTAGTGTCACAGGAATGTTCAAAACATAGACAGTAAGAAGAGTCCCTTTTCAGGTAATTAAGTTGGCATTGTGCCTTTTGTATTTAATCCCGATGGAAATTCTATGCTTTATCGTCAATAAGAAGGTCAGAGGGATACAGTAAAACAGAAGTGAAGCATCGGAATCTAATACGGGTCTCACAGGAAAGGTTCAAATCATAGACAGTAAGAAGAGCCAGTCTTCTTGTACTTGAGTCGGCATTGTGCCTTTTGTATTTAATTCCGATGCAATTTCTGTGTTTTATCGTCAATAAGAAGGTCGGGGGGATACAGTAAACCTGAACTGAAGCTTCGGAATCTATAGCTAGTGTCACAGGAATGGTTCAAAAAATAGACAGTAAGTAGAGCCAGTGTTAGTGTACTTGAGTTGGCAATGTGCCTTTTGTATCTAATTCCGATGTAATTTCTGTATTTCATCGTCAATAAGAAGGTCAGAGGGATGCAGCAAACCTGAAGTGAAGCATCGGAATCTATAACTAGTGTCACAGGAATGGTTCAAATCATAGACAGTAAGAAGAGTCAGTTTTCTTATACTTAAGTCGGCATTGTGCCTATTCTATTTAATTCCTCTGCAACTTCTGTGTTTCGGCGTCAATAAGAAGGTCCAAGTGATACAGTAAACCTGAAGTGAAGCATCGGAATCTATAACTAGAGTCACAGGAATGGTTGAAAGCATAGACAGTAAGAAGAGTCCGTTTTCTTGTACTTAAGTCGGAATTGTGCCTTTTTAGTTTAATTCCGATGCACTTTCTGTGTTTCATCGTCATTAAGAAGGTCAGAGGGATACAGTAAAACTGAAGTGAAGCATCGGAATCTATAACTAGTGTCACAGGAATGGTTCAAAACATAGACAGTAAGAAGTGTCTGTTTTCTTGTATTTAAGTCGGCATTGTGCCTTTTGTATTTAATCCCGATGCAATTTCTATGCTTTATCGTCAATAAGAAGGTCAGAGGGATACGGTAAACCTGAAGTGAAGCATCGGAATCTAATACCGGTCTCACAGGAACGGTTCAAATCGTAGACAGTAAGAAGAGCCAGTGTTCTTGTACTTGAGTCGCCATTGTGCCTTTTGTTTTTAATTCCGATGCAATTTCTGTGTTTTATCGTCAATAAGAAGGTCGGGGGGATACAGTAAACCTGAACTGAAGCTTCGGAATCTATAACTAGTGTCACATGAATGGTTCAAAACATAGACAGTAAGAAGTGTCAGTTTTCTTGGACTTAATTCGGCATTGTGCCTTTTGTATTTAATTCCATTGCAATTTATGTGTTTCATCGTCAATAAGGGGGTCAGAGGGCTACAGTAAACCTGAAGTGAAGCATCGGAATCTATAACTAGTGTCAAAGGAATGGTTCAAACATAGACAGTAAGAAGAGTCAGTTTTCTTGTACTTAAGTCGGCATTATGCCTTTTGTATTTAATTCCGATGCAATTTCTTTGTTTCGTCGTCAATTGGAATGGCCAAGGAATACAGTAAACCTGAAATGAAGCATCGGAATCTAAAACCGGGCTCACAGGAAAGGTTCAAAACATAGTCAGTAAGAAGAGCCAGTTTTCTTGTACTTGAGTCGGCATTGTGCCTTTTGTATTTAATTCCGATGCAATTTCTGTGTTTCATCGTCAATAACAAGGTCAGAGGGATACAGTAAACCTGAAGAGAAGCATCGGAACCTATAATTAGTGTCACAGGAATGGTTCAAAACATAGACAGTAGGAAGAGTCAGTTTTCTTGTACTTAAGTCGGCAATGTGCCTTTTGTATATAATTCCGATGCAATTTCTGTGTTTCATCGTCTATAAGGAGGTCAGAGGGATACAGTAAACCTGAAGTGAAGCATCGGAATCTATAACTAGTGCCACAGGAATGGTTCAAAACATAGTCAGTAAGAAGAGCCAGTCTTCTTGTACTTAAGGCGGCATTGTGCCTTTTGTATATAATTCCGATGCAATTTCTGAGTTTCATCGTCTATAAGAAAGTCAGAGGGATACAGTAAACCTGAAGTGAAGCATCGGAATCTATAGCTAGTGTCACAGGAATGGTTCAAAACATAGACAGTAAGTAGAGCCAGTGTTCGTGTACTTGAGTTGGCAATGTGCCCTTTGTATTTAATTCCGATGTAATTTCTGTATTTCATCGTCAATAAGAAGGTCAGAGGGATGCAGCAAACCTGAAGTGAAGCATCGGAATCTATAACTAGTGTCACAGGAATGGTTCAAAGCATAGACAGTAAGAAGAGTCAGTTTTCTTATACTTAAGTCGGCATTGTGCCTATTCTATTTAATTCCGTTGCAACTTCTGTGTTTCGGCGTCAATAAGAAGGTCCAAGTGATACAGTAAACCTGAAGTGAAGCATCGGAATTTATAACTAGAGTCACAGGAATGGTTGAAAGCATAGACAGTAAGAAGAGTCCGTTTTCTTGTAATTAAGTCGGCATTGTGCCTTTTGTATTTAATCCCGATGCAATTTCTATGCTTTATCGTCAATAAGAAGGTCAGAGGGATACGGTAAACCTGAAGTGAAGCATCGGAATCTAATACCGGTCTCTTAGGAAAGGTTCAAATCATAGACAGTAAGAAGAGCCAGTGTTCTTGTACTTGAGTCGCCATTGTGCCTTTTGTATTTAATTCCGATGCAATTTCTGTGTTTTTCGTCAATAAGAAGGTCGGGGGGATACAGTAAACCTGAACTGAAGCTTCGGAATCTATAACTAGTGTCACATGAATGGTTCAAAACATAGACAGTAAGAAGTGTCAGTTTTCTTGGACTTAATTCGGCATTGTGCCTTTTGTATTTAATTCCTTTGCAATTTATGTGTTTCATCGTCTATAAGGAGGTCAGAGGGATACAGAAAACCTGAAGTGAAGCATCGGAATCTATAACTAGTGTCAAAGGAATGGTTCAAACACAGACAGTAAGAAGAGTCAGTTTTCTTGTACTTAAGTCGGCATTGTGCCTTTTGTATTTAATTCCGATGCAATTTCTTTGTTTCGTCGTCAATTGGAATGGCCAAGGAATACAGTAAACCTGAAGTGAAGCATCGGAATCTAAAATCGGGCTCACAGGAAAGGTTCAAAATATAGTCAGTAAGAAGAGCCAGTCTTCTTGTACTTGAGTCGGCATTGTGCCTTTTGTATTTAATTCCGATGCAATTTCTGTGTTTCATCGTCAATAAGAAGGTCAGAGGGATACAGTAAACCAGAAGAGAAGCATCGGAATCTATAATTAGTGTCACAGGAATGGTTCAAAACATAGACAGTAGGAAGGGTCAGTTTTCTTGTACTTATGTCGGCAATGTGCCTTTTGTATATAATTCCGATGCAATTTTTGTGTTTCATCGTCTATAATAAGGTCAGAGGGATACAGTAAACCTGAAGTGAAGCATCGGAATCTATAACTAGTGTCACAGGAATGGTTCAAAACATAGACAGTAAGAAGAGCCAGTCCTCTTGTACTTGAGTTGGCATTGTGCTATTTGTACTTAATTCCGATGCAATTTCTGCGTTTCATCGTCAATAAGAGTGTCATAGGGATACAGTCAATCTGAAGTGAAGCATCGGAATCTGTAACTAGTGTCACACAGGAATGGTTCAAAACATAGAAAGTAAGAAGAGACAGTCTTCTTGTACTTAAGTCGGCATTGTGCCTTTTGTATATAATTCCGATGCAATTTCTGTGTTTCATCGTCTATAAGAAAGTCAGAGGAATACAGTAAAAATAGAGTGAAGCATCGGAATCTATAGCTAGTGTCACAGGAATGGTTCAAAACATAGACAGTTAGTAGAGCCAGTGTTCGTGTACTTGAGTTGGCAATGTGCCTTTTGTATTTAATTCCGATGTAATTTCTGTATTTCATCGTCAATAAGAAGGTCAGAGGGATGCAGCAAACCTGAAGTGAAGCATCGGCATCTATAACTAGTGTCACTGGAATGGTTCAAAGCATAGACAGTAAGAAGAGTCAGTTTTCTTATACTTAAGTCGGCATTGTGCCTATTCTATTTAATTCCGTTGCAACTTCTGTGTTTCGGCGTCAATAAGAAGGTCCAAGTGATACAGTAAACCTGAAGTGAAGCATCGGAATCTATAACTAGAGTCACAGGAATGGTTGAAAGCATAGACAGTAAGAAGAGTCCGTTTTCTTGTACTTAAGTCGGAATAGTGCCTTTTTAGTTTAATTCCGATGCACTTTCTGTGTTTCATCGTCCATAAGAAGGTCAGACGGATACAGTAAAACTGAAGTGAAGCATCGGAATCTAATACCTGTCTCACAGGAAAGGTTCAAATCATAGACAGTAAGAAGAGCCAGTGTTCTTGTACTTGAGTCGCCATTGTGCCTTTTGTATTTAATTCCGATGCAATATCTGTGTTTTATCGTCAATAAGAAGGTCGGGGGGATACAGTAAACCTAAACTGAAGCTTCGGAATCTATAACTAGTGTCACATGAATGGTTCAAAACATAGACAGTAAGAAGTGTCAGTTTTCTTGGACGTAATTCGGCATTGTGCCTTTTGTATTTAATTCCTTTGCAATTTATGTGTTTCATCGTCAATAAGGGGGTCAGAGGGATACAGTAAACCTGAAGTGAAGCATCGTAATCTATAACTAGTGTCACAGGAATGGTTCAAACATAGACAGTAAGAAGAGTCAGTTTTCTTGTACTTAAGTCGGCATTGTGCCTTTTGTATTTAATTCCGATGCAATTTCTTTGTTTCGTCGTCAATTGGAATGGCCAAGGAATACAGTAAACCTGAAGTGAAGCATCGGAATCTAAAACCGGGCTCACAGGAAAGGTTCAAAACATAGTCAGTAAGAAGAGCCAGTCTTCTTGTACGTGAGTCGGCATTGTGCCTTTTGTATTTAATTACGATGCAATTTCTGTGTTTCATCGTCAATAAGAAGGTCAGAGGGATACAGTAAACCTGAAGAGAAGTATCGGAATCTATAATTAGTGTCACAGGAATGGTTCAAAACATAGACAGTAGGAAGAGTCAGTTTTCTTGTACTTAAGTCGTCATTGTGCCTTTTGTATTTAATCCCGATGCAATTTCTATGCCTCATCATCAATAAGAACGTCAGAGGGATACAGTAAACCTGGACTGAAGCTTCGGAATATATAACTAGTGTCACATGAATGGTTCAAAACATAGACAGTAAGAAGAGTCAGTTTTCTTGTACTTTATTCGGCATTGTGCCTTTTGTATTTAATTCCTTTGCAATTTCTGTATTTCATCGTCAATAAGAAAGGTCAGAGGGATACAGTAAACCTGAAGTGAAGCTTCAGAACCTACAACTAGTGTCAATGAATGGTTCAAAACATAGACAGTAAGAAGTGTCAGTTTTCTTGGACTTAAATCGGCATTGTGCCTTTTGTATTTAATTCCTTTGCAATTTATGTGTTTCATCGTCACTAAGGAGGACAGAGGGATACAGTAAACCTGAAGAGAAGCATCGGAATCTATAATTAGTGTCACAGGAATGGTTCAAATCATATACAGTAGGAAGAGTCAGTTTTCTTGTACTTAAGTCGGCAATGTGCCTTTTGTATATAATTCCGATGCAATTTCTGTGTTTCATCGTCTATAAGAAGGTCAGTGGGATACAGTAAACCTGAAGTGAAGCATCGGAATCTATAACTAGTGTCACAGGAATGGTTCAAAACATAGACAGTAAGAAGAGCCAGTCCTCTTGTACTTGAGTTGGCATTGTGCCATTTGTATATAATTCCGATGCAATTTCTGTGTTTCATCGTCTATAAGAAAGTCAGAGGGATACAGTAAACCTGAAGTGAAGCATCGGAATCTATAGCTAGTGTCACAGGAATGGTTCAAAACATAGACAGTAAGTAGAGCCAGTGTTCGTGTACTTGAGTTGGCAATGTGCCTTTTGTATTTAATTCCGATGTAATTTCTGTATTTCATCGTCAATAAGAAGGTCAGAGGGATGCAGCAAACCTGAAGTGAAGCATCGGAATCTATAACTAGTGTCACAGGAATGGTTCAAAGCATAGACAGTAAGAAGAGTCAGTTTTCTTATACTTAAGTCGGCATTGTGCCTATTCTATTTAATTCCGTTGCAACTTCTGTGTTTCGGCGTCAATAAGAAGGTCCAAGTGATACAGTAAACCTGAAGAGAAGCATCGGAATCTATAATTAGTGTCACAGGAATGGTTCAAAACATATACAGTAGGAAGAGTCAGTTTTCTTGTACTTAAGTCGGCAATGTGCCTTTTGTATATAATTCCGATGCAATTTCTGTGTTTCATCGTCTATAAGAAAGTCAGAGGAATACAGTAAAAATGAAGTGAAGCATCGGAATCTATAGCTAGTGTCACAGGAATGGTTGAAAGCATAGACAGTAAGAAGAGTCCGTTTTCTTGTACTTAAGTCGGAATTGTGCCTTTTTAGTTTAATTCCGATGCACTTTCTGTGTTTCATCGTCAATAAGAAGGTCAGAGGGATACAGTAAAACTGAAGTGAAGCATCAGAATCTGTAACTAGTGTCACAGGAATGGTTCAAAACATAGACAGTAAGAAGAGTCCGTTTTCTTGTAATTAAGTCGGCATTGTGCCTTTTGTATTTAATCCCGATGCAATTTCTATGCTTTAACGTCAATAAGAGGGTCAGAGGGATACGGTAAACCTGAAGTGAAGCATCGGAATCTAATACCGGTCTCACAGGAAGGGTTCAAATCATAGACAGTAAGAAGAGCCAGTGTTCTTGTACTTGAGTCGCCATTGTGCCTTTTGTAACTAATTCCGATGCAATTTCTGTGTTTTATCGTCAATAAGAAGGTCGGGGGGATAAAGTAAACCAGAACTGAAGCTTCGGAATCTATAACTAGTGTCACATGAATGGTTCAAAACATAGACCGTAAGAAGTGTCAGTTTTCTTGGACTTAATTCGGCATTGTGCCTTTTGTATTTAATTCCTTTGCAATTTATGTGTTTCATTGTCAATAAGGAGATCAGAGGGATGCAGTAAACCTGAAGTGAAGCATCGGAATCTATAACTAGTGTCAAAGGAATGGTTCAAACATAGACAGTAAGAAGAGTCAGTTTTCTTGTACTTAAGTCGGCATTGTGCCTTTTTAGTTTAATTCCGATGCACTGTCTGTGTTTCATCGTCAATAAGAAGGTTAGAGGGATACAGTAAAACTGAACTGAAGCATCGGAATCTATAACTAGTGTCACAGGAATGGTTCAAAACATAAACAGTAAGAAGAGTCCGTTTTCTTGTACTTAAGTCGGCATTGTGCCTTTTGTATTTAATCCCGATGCAATTTCTATGCTTCATCGTCAATAAGAAGGTCAGAGGGATACAGTAAACCTGAAGTGAAGCATCGTAATCTAATACCGGTCTCACAGGAAAGGTTCAAAGCATAGACAGTAAGAAGAGCCAGTCTTCTTGAACTTGAGTCGGCATTGAGCCTTTTGTATTTAATTCCGATGCAATTTCTGTGTTTCATCGTCAACAAGAAGGTCAGAGGTATACAGTAAACCTGAAGTGAAGCATCGGAATCTATACCTAGTGTCACAGGAATGGTTCAAATCGTAGACAGTAGGAAGACTCAGTTTTCTTGTACTTTATTCGGCATTGTGCCGCTTGTATTTAATTCCGATGCAATCTCTGTGTTTCATCGTCAATAAGGAGGTCAGAGGGATACAGTAAACCTGAAGTGAAGCATCGGAATCTAAAACTAGTGTCACAGGAATGGTTCAAACATAGACAGTAAGAAGAGTCTGTTTTCTTGAAGTTAAGTCGGCATTGTGCCCTTTGTTTTTAATTCCGATGCAATTTCTGTGTTTCGTCGTCAATAAGAATGTCCAAGGGATACAGTAAACCTGAAGCGAAGCATCGGAATCCAAAACCGGGATCACAGGAAAGGTTCAAAACATAGACAGTAAGAAGAGTCAGTTTTCTTGTACTTGAGTCAGCAATGTGCCTTTTGTATTTTATTCCGATGCAATTTCTGTCTTTCATCGACAGTAAGAAGGTCAGGGGGATACAGTAAACCTGAAATGAAACATCGGAATCTATAACTAGTGTCACAGGAATGGTTCAAAACATTGACTGTAAGAAGAGTCAGTCTTCTTGTACTTAAGTCGGCATTGTGCGTTTGTATTTAACTCCGAAGAAATTTCTGTGTTTCATCGTCAATAAGAGGGTCAGAGGGATACAGTAAACCTGGAGTGAAGCATCGGAATCTGTAACTAGTGTCACAGGAATGGTTCAAAACATAGAAAGTGAGAAGAGTAGGTTTTCTTGTACTTAAGTCACCATTGTGAATTTTGTATTTACTTCCGATGTAATTTCTGTGTTTCATCGTCAATAAGAAGGTCAGAGGGATACAGTAAACCTGAAGTGATGCATCGGAATCCATAACTAGTGTCACATGAATGGTTCAAAACATATACAGTAAGAAGAGTCAGTTTTCTTGTAGTTAAGTCGGCATTGTGCCTTTTGTATTTAATTCCGATGCAATTTCTGTGTTTCGTCGTCAATAAGAATGTCCAAGGGATACAGTAAACCTGAAGTGAAGCATCGGAATCCAAAACCGGGCTCACAGGAATGGTTCAAAACATAGACAGTGAGAAGAGCCAGTCTTCTTGTACTTGAGGCGGCATTGTCCCTTTTGTACATAATTCCGATGCAATTTCTGTGTTTCATCATCAATAAGAAGGGCAGAGGGATACAGTAAACCTGAAGTGAAGAATCAGAATCTATAACTAGTGTCACAGGAATGGTTCAAACATAGACAGTAAGAAGAGTCCGTTTTCTAGTACTTAAGTCGGCATTGTGCCTTTTTAGTTTAATTCCGATGCACTCTCTGTGTTTCATCGTCAATAAGAAGGTCAGAGGGATACAGTAAACCTGAAGTGAAGCATCGGAATCTATAACTAGTGTCACATAAATGGTTCAAACGTAGACAGTAAGAAGAGTCCGTTTTCTTGTACTTAAGTCGGCATTGTGCCTTTTGTATTTAATCCCCATGCAATTTCTATGTTTCATCGTCAAACAGAAGGTCAGAGGGATACAGTAAACCTGAAGTGAAGCATCGGAATCTAATACCGGTCTCACAGGAAAGGTTCAAAGCATAGACAGTAAGAAGAGTAAGTCTTCTTGTACTTGAGTCGGCATTGTGCCTTTTGTATTTAATTGAGATTCAATTTCTGTGTTTCATCATCAATAACAAGGTCAGAGGGATACAGTAAACCTGAAGTGAAGCATCGGAATCTATGACTAGTGTCACAGGAACGGTTCAAAACATAGTCTGTAAGAAGAGTCAGTTTTCTTGTACTTAATTCGGCATTGTGCCTTTTGTATTTAATTCCGATGCAATTTCTGTGTTTCATCGTCAATAAGGAGGTGAGAGGGATACAGTAAACCTGAAGTGAAGCATCGGAAACTATAACTAGTGTCACAGGAATGGTTTTAAACATACACAGTAAGAAGAGTCGGTTTTCTTGTACTTAAGTCGGCATTGTGCCTTTTGTATTTAATTCCGATGCAATTTCTGTGTTTCGTCGTCAATAGGAATGCCCAAAGGATACAGTAAAGCTGAAGTGAAGCATCGGAATCTAAAAACGGGCTCACGGGAAAGGTTCAAAACATAGACAGTAAGAAGAGCCAGTCTTCTTGTACTTGAGTCGGCATTATGCCTTTTGTATTTAATTCCGATGCAATTTCTGTGTTTCATCGTCAATAAGAAGGTCAGAGGGATACAGTAAACGTGAAGTGAAGCATCGGAATCTATAACTAGTGTCACAGGAATGGTTCAAAACATAGACAGTAAGAAGAGTCCGTTTTCCTGTACTTAAGTCGGCATTGTGCTTTTTGTATCTAATCCCGATGCAATTTCAATGTTTCATCGTCATTAAGAAGGTCCGAGGGATACAGTAAACCTGAAGTGAAGCATCGGAATCTAAAACCGGTCTCACAGGAAAGGTTCAAATCATAGACAGTAAGAAAAGCCAGTCTTCTTGTACTTGAGTCGGCATTGTGCCTTTCGTATTTAATTCCGATGCAATTTCTGTGTTTTATCGTCAATAAGAAGGTCAGAGGGATACAGTAAACCTGATGTGAAGCATCGGAATCTGTAACTAGTGTCACAGGAATGGTTCAAACATAGACAGCAAGAAGAGTCAGTTTTCTTGTAGTTAAGTCGGCATTGTGCCTTTGTAGTTTAATTCCGATGCACTGTCTGTGTTTCATCGTCAATAAGAAGGTCAGAGGGATACAGTAAAACTGAACTGAAGCATCGGAATCTATAACTAGTGTCACAGGAATGGTTCAAAACATAAACAGTAAGAAGAGTCCGTTTTCTTGTACTTAAGTCGGCATTGTGCCTTTTGTATTTAATCCCGATGCAATTTCTATGCTTCATCGTCAATAAGAAGGTCAGAGGGATACAGTAAACCTGAAGTGAAGCATCGTAATCTAATACCGGTCTCACAGGAAAGGTTCAAAGCATAGACCGTAAGAAGAGCCAGTCTTCTTGAACTTGAGTCGGCATTGAGCCTCTTGTATTTAATTCCGATGCAATTTCTGTGTTTCATCGTCAACAAGAAGGTCAGAGGTATACAGTAAACCTGAAGTGACGCATCGGAATCTATAACTAGTGTCACAGGAATGGTTCAAATCGTAGACAGTAGGAAGACTCAGTTTTCTTGTACTTTATTCGGCATTGTGCCGCTTGTATTTAATTCCGATGCAATCTCTGTGTTTCATCGTCAATAAGGAGGTCAGAGGGATACAGTAAACCTGAAGTGTAGCATCGGAATCTAAAACTAGTGTCACAGGAATGGTTCAAACATAGACAGTAAGAAGAGTCTGTTTTCTTGAAGTTAAGTCGGCATTGTGCCTTTTGTATTTAATTCCGATGCAATTTCTGTGTTTCGTCGTCAATAAGAATGTCCAAGGGATACAGTAAACCTGAAGCGAAGCATCGGAATCCAAAACCGGAATCACAGGAAAGGTTCAAAACATAGACAGTAAGAAGAGTCAGTTTTCTTGTACTTGAGTCAGCAGTGTGCCTTTTGTATTTTATTCCGATGCAATTTCTGTCTTTCATCGACAGTAAGAAGGTCAGGGGGATACAGTAAACCTGAAATGAAACATCGGAATCTATAACTAGTGTCACAGGAATGGTTCAAAACATTGACTGTAAGAAGAGTCAGTGTTCTTGTACTTAAGTCGGCATTGTGCGTTTGTATTTAACTCCGAAGCAATTTCTGTGTTTCATCGTCAATAAGAGGGTCAGAGGGATACAGTAAACCTGGAGTGAAGCATCGGAATCTGTAACTAGTGTCACAGGAATGGTTCAAAACATAGAAAGTGAGAAGAGTAGGTTTTCTTGTACTTAAGTCACCATTGTGAATTTTGTATTTACTTCCGATGTAATTTCTGTGTTTCATCGTCAATAAGAAGGTCAGAGGGATACAGTAAACCTGAAGTGATGCATCGGAATCCATAACTAGTGTCACATGAATGGTTCAAAACATATACAATAAGAAGAGTCAGTTTTCTTGTAGTTAAGTCGGCATTGTGCCTTTTGTATTTAATTCCGATGCAATTTCTGTGTTTCGTCGTCAATAAGAATGTCCAAGGGATACAGTAAACCTGAAGTGAAGCATCGGAATCCAAAACCGGGCTCACAGGAATGGTTCAAAACATAGACAGTGAGAAGAGCCAGTCTTCTTGTACTTGAGGCGGCATTGTCCCTTTTGTACATAATTCCGATGCAATTTCTGTGTTTCATCATCAATAAGAAGGGCAGAGGGATACAGTAAACCTGAAGTGAAGAATCAGAATCTATAACTAGTGTCACAGGAATGGTTCAAACATAGACAGTAAGAAGAGTCCGTTTTCTAGTACTTAAGTCGGCATTGTGCCTTATTAGTTTAATTCCGATGCACTCTCTGTGTTTCATCGTCAATAAGAAGGTCAGAGGGATACAGTAAACCTGAAGTGAAGCATCGGAATCTATAACTAGTGTCACATAAATGGTTCAAACGTAGACAGTAAGAAGAGTCCGTTTTCTTGTACTTAAGTCGGCATTGTGCCTTTTGTATTTAATCCCCATGCAATTTCTATGTTTCATCGTCAAACAGAAGGTCAGAGGGATACAGTAAACCTGAAGTGAAGCATCGGAATCTAATACCGGTCTCACAGGAAAGGTTCAAAGCATAGACAGTAAGAAGAGTAAGTCTTCTTGTACTTGAGTCGGCATTGTGCCTTTTGTATTTAATTCCGATTCAATTTCTGTGTTTCATCATCAATAACAAGGTCAGAGGGATACAGTAAACCTGAAGTGAAGCATCGGAATCTATGACTAGTGTCACAGGAACGGTTCAAAACATAGTCTGTAAGAAGAGTCAGTTTTCTTGTACTTAATTCGGCATTGTGCCTTTTGTATTTAATTCCGATGCAATTTCTGTGTTTCATCGTCAATAAGGAGGTGAGAGGGATACAGTAAACCTGAAGTGAAGCATCGGAAACTATAACTAGTGTCACAGGAATGGTTTTAAACATAGACAGTAAGAAGAGTCGGTTTTCTTGTACTTAAGTCTGCATTGTGCCTTTTGTATTTAATTCCGATGCAATTTCTGTGTTTCGTCGTCAATAGGAATGCCCAAAGGATACAGTAAAGCTGAAGTGAAGCATCGGAATCTAAAAACGGGCTCACGGGAAAGGTTCAAAACATAGACAGTAAGAAGAGCCAGTCTTCTTGTACTTGAGTCGGCATTATGCCTTTTGTATTTAATTCCGATGCAATTTCTGTGTTTCATCGTCAATAAGAAGGTCAGAGGGATACAGTAAACGTGAAGTGAAGCATCGGAATCTATAACTAGTGTCACAGGAATGGTTCAAAACATAGACAGTAAGAAGAGTCCGTTTTCCTGACTTAAGTCGGCATTGTGCTTTTTGTATCTAATCCCGATGCAATTTCAATGTTTCATCGTCATTAAGAAGGTCCGAGGGATACAGTAAACCTGAAGTGAAGCATCGGAATCTAAAACCGGTCTCACAGGAAAGGTTCAAATCATAGACAGTAAGAAAAGCCAGTCTTCTTGTACTTGAGTCGGCATTGTGCCTTTCGTATTTAATTCCGATGCAATTTCTGTGTTTTATCGTCAATAAGAAGGTCAGAGGGATACAGTAAACCTGATGTGAAGCATCGGAATCTGTAACTAGTGTCACAGGAATGGTTCAAACATAGACAGCAATAAGAGTCAGTTTTCTTGTACTTAACTCGGCATTGTGCGTTTTGTATTTAATTCCGATGCAATATCTGAGTTTTGTCGTCAATAAGAAGGTCCACCAGATACAGTAAACCTGAAGTGAAGCATCGGAATCTAAAACCGGTCTCACAGGAAAGGTTCAAAACATAGACAGTAAGAAGAGCCAGCCTTCTTTTACTTGAGTCGGCATTGTGCCTTATGTATTTAATTCCGATGCAATTTCTGTGTTTCATCGTCAATAAGAATGTCAGCGGGCTTCAGTAAACTTGAAGTGAAGAATCGGAAACTATAACTAGTGTCACAGGAATGGTCCAAAACATAGACAGTAAGTGGAGTCAGTCTTCTTGTACTTAAGTCGGCATTGTGCCTTTTGTATTTAATTCCGATGCAATTTCTGTGTTTCATCGTCAATAAAAAGGTCAGTGAGATACAGTAAGCTTGAAGGGAAGTATCGGAATCTATAACTAGTGTCACAGGAATGGTTCAAAGCAAAGACAGTAAGAAAAGCAAGTTTTCTTGTACTTAAGTCTGCATTGTGCTTTGTTAGTTAATTCCGATGCAATTTCTGTGTTTCATCGTCTATAAGAAAGTCAGAGGGATACAGTAAACATGAAGTGAAGCATCGGAATCTATAACTAGTGTCACAAGGATGGTTCAAAACATAGATAGTAAGAAGAGTCAGCTTTCCTGTACTTAAGACGGCATTGTGGCTTTTGTATTTAATTCCGATGCAATTTCTATGTTTCATTGTCAATAAAAAGGTCAGGGGGATACAGTAAACATGAAATGAAGCATCGTAATTTATAACTAGTGTCACAGGAATGGTTTAAAACATAGACAGTAAGAAGAGCCGGTTTTCTTGTACTTGAGCCGCTATTGTGCCTTTTGTATTTAATTCCGATGCAATTTCTGTGTTTCATCGTCAATAAGAAGGTCAGAGGGATACAGTAAACCTGAAGTGAAGCATCGGAATCTAAAACCGGGCTCACAGGAAAGGTTCTAACCATAGACAGTAAGAAGAGAAAGTCTTCTTGTACTTGAGTCGGCATTGTGCCTTTTGTATTTAATTCCGATGCAATTTCTGTGTTTCGTCGTCAATAAGAAGGTCCATGGGATGCAGTAAACCTGAAGTGAAGCAACGTAATGTAAAACCTGTCTCACAGGAATGGTTCAAATCATAGACAGTAAGAAGAGCCAGTCTTCTTGTACTTGAGTCGGCATTGCGCCTTTTGTATTTAATTCCGATGCAATTTCTGTGTTTCATCGTCAATAACAAGGTCAGAGGGATACAGTAAACCTGAAGTGAAGCATCGGAATCTATAACTAGTGTCACAGGAATGGTTCAAAACATAGACAGTAAGAAGAGTCCGTTTTCTTGTACTTAAGTCGGCATTGTGCCATCATAGTTTAATTCCGATGCACTTTCTGTGATTCATCGTCAATAAGAAGGTCAGAGGGATACAGTAAACCTGAAGTGAAGCTCCAGAATCTATAACAAGTGTCACAGGAATGGTTCATAACATAGACAGTAAGAAGAGTCCGTTTTCTTGTACTTAAGTCGGCATTGTGTCCTTTGTATTTAATCCCGATGCAATTTCTATGTTTCATCGTCAATAAGAGGGTCAGAAGGATACAGTAAACCTGAAGTGAAACATCGGAATCTAATACCGGTCTCACAGGAAAGGTTCAAAACATAGACAGTAAGAAGAGCCAGTCTCCTTGTACTTGAGTCGGCATTGTGCCTTTTGTATTTAATTCCGATTCAATTTCTGTGTTTCATCATCAATAACAAGGTCAGAGGGATACAGTAAACCTGAAGTGAAGCATCGGAATCTATGACTAGTGTCACAGGAACGGTTCGAAACATAGTCTGTAAGAAGAGTCAGTTTTCTTGTACTTAATTCGGCATTGTGCCTTTTGTATTTAATTCCGATGTAATTTCTGTGTTTCATCGTCAATAAGGAGGTGAGAGGGATACAGTAAACCTGAAGTGAAGCATCGGAAACTATAACTAGTGTCACAGGAATGGTTTTAAACATAGACAGTAAGAAGAGTCGGTTTTCTTGTACTTAAGTCGGCATTGTGCCTTTTGTATTTAATTCCGATGCAATTTCTGTGTTTCGTCGTCAATAGGAATGCCCAAAGGATACAGTAAAGCTGAAGTGAAGCATCGGAATCAAAAAACGGGCTCACGGGAAAGGTTCAAAACATAGACAGTAAGAAGAGCCAGTCTTCTTGTACTTGAGTCGGCATTATGCCTTTTGTATTTAATTCCGATGCAATTTCTGTGTTTCATCGTCAATAAGAAGGTCAGAGGGATACAGTAAACGTGAAGTGAAGCATCGGAATCTATAACTAGTGTCACAGGAATGGTTCAAAACATAGACAGTAAGAAGAGTCCGTTTTCCTGTACTTGAGTCGGCATTGTGCTTTTTGTATCTAATCCCGATGCAATTTCAATGTTTCATCGTCATTAAGAAGGTCCGAGGGATACAGTAAACCTGAAGTGAAGCATCGGAATCTAAAACCGGTCTCACAGGAAAGGTTCAAATCATAGACAGTAAGAAAAGCCAGTCTTCTTGTACTTGAGTCGGCATTGTGCCTTTCGTATTTAATTCCGATGCAATTTCTGTGTTTTATCGTCAATAAGAAGGTCAGAGGGATACAGTAAACCTGATGTGAAGCATCGGAATCTGTAACTAGTGTCACAGGAATGGTTCAAACATAGACAGCAAGAAGAGTCAGTTTTCTTGTACTTAACTCGGCATTGTGCGTTTTGTATTTAATTCCGATGCAATATCTGAGTTTTGTCGTCAATAAGAAGGTCCACCAGATACAGTAAACCTGAAGTGAAGCATCGGAATCTAAAACCGGTCTCACAGGAAAGGTTCAAAACATAGACAGTAAGAAGAGCCAGCCTTCTTTTACTTGAGTCGGCATTGTGCCTTTTGTATTTAATTCCGATGCAATTTCTGGGTTTCATCGTCAATAAGAATGTCAGCGGGCTTCAGTAAACTTGAAGTGAAGAATCGGAAACTATAACTAGTGTAACAGGATTGGTCCAAAACATAGACAGTAAGTGGAGACAGTCTTCTTGTACTTAAGTCGGCATTGTGCCTTTTGTATTTAATTCCGATGCAATTTCTGTGTTTCATCGTCAATAAAAAGGTCAGTGAGATACAGTAAGCTTGAAGGGAAGTATCGGAATCTATAACTAGTGTCACAGGAATGGTTCAAAGCAAAGACAGTAAGAAAAGCAAGTTTTCTTGTACTTAAGTCTGCATTGTGCTTTGTTAGTTAATTCCGATGCAATTTCTGTGTTTCATCGTCTATAAGAAAGTCAGAGGGATACAGTAAACATGAAGTGAAGCATCGGAATCTATAACTAGTGTCACAAGGATGGTTCAAAACATAGACAGTAAGAAGAGTCAGCTTTCCTGTACTTAAGACGGCATTGTGGCTTTTGTATTTAATTCCGATGCAATTTCTATGTTTCATTG
Organism: Schistocerca americana; assembly: GCF_021461395.2. NCBI lineage: Eukaryota > Metazoa > Arthropoda > Insecta > Orthoptera > Acrididae > Schistocerca > Schistocerca americana. The sequence continues at coordinate 1,056,867 of NW_025726280.1, read as the reverse complement.
TCAATAAGAAGGTCAGGGGGATACAGTAAACATGAAATGAAGCATCGTAATTTATAACTAGTGTCACAGGAATGGTTTAAAACATAGACAGTAAGAAGAGCCGGTTTTCTTGTACTTGAGCCGCTATTGTGCCTTTTGTATTTAATTCCGATGCAATTTCTGTGTTTCATCGTCAATAAGAAGGTCAGAGGGATACAGTAAACCTGAAGTGAAGCATCGGAATCTAAAACCGGGCTCACAGGAAAGGTTCTAACCATAGACAGTAAGAAGAGAAAGTCTTCTTGTACTTGAGTCGGCATTGTGCCTTTTGTATTTAATTGCGATGCAATTTCTGTGTTTCATCGACAATAAGAAGGTCAGAGGGATACAGTAAACCTGAAGTGAAGCATCGGAATCTAAAACTAGTGTCACAGGAATGGTTCAAATCATAGACAGTAGGAAGAGTCAGTTTTCTTGTACTTAAGTCGCTATTGTGCCTTTTATATTTAATTCCGATGCAATTTCTGTGTTTCGTCGTCAATAAGAAGGTCCATGGGATGCAGTAAACCTGAAGTGAAGCAACGTAATGTAAAACCTGTCTCACAGGAATGGTTCAAATCATAGACAGTAAGAAGAGCCAGTCTTCTTGTACTTGAGTCGGCATTGCGCCTTTTGTATTTAATTCCGATGCAATTTCTGTGTTTCATCGTCAATAACAAGGTCAGAGGGATACAGTAAACCTGAAGTGAAGCATCGGAATCTATAACTAGTGTCACAGGAATGGTTCAAAACATAGACAGTAAGAAGAGTCCGTTTTCTTGTACTTAAGTCGGCATTGTGCCATCATAGTTTAATTCCGATGCACTTTCTGTGATTCATCGTCAATAAGAAGGTCAGAGGGATACAGTAAACCTGAAGTGAAGCATCGGAATCTATAGCTAGTGTCACAGGAATGGTTCAAAACATAGACAGTAAGTAGAGCTAGTGTTCGTGTACTTGAGTTGGCAATGTGCCTTTTGTATTTAATTCCGATGTAATTTCTGTATTTCATCGTCAATAAGAAGGTCTGAGGGATACAGTAAACCTGAAGTGAAGCATCGGAATCTATAACTAGTGTCACAGGAATGGTTCAAAGCATAGACAGTAAGAAGAGTCAGTTTTCTTATACTTACGTCGGCATTGTGCCTATTCTATTTAATTCCGTTATAACTTCTGTGTTTCGGCGTCAATAAGAAGGTCCAAGTGTCACAGTAAACCTGAAGTGAAGCATCGGAATCTATAACTAGAGTCACAGGAATGGTTGAAAGCATAGACAGTAAGAAGAGTCCGTTTTCTTGTACTTAAGTTGGAATTGTGCCTTTTTAGTTTAATTCCGATGCACTTTCTGTGTTTCATCGTCAATAAGAAGGTCAGAGGGATACAGTAAACCTGAAGTGAGGCATCGGAATCTATAACTAGTGTCACAGGAAAGGTTCAAAGCATAGACAGTAAGAAGAGCCCGTTTTCTTGTACTTAAGTCGGCATTGTGCCATCTTAGTTTAATTCCGATGCACTTTCTGTGATTCATCGTCAATAAGAAGGTCAGAGGGATACAGTAAACCTGAAGTGAAGCACCAGAATCTATAACAAGTGTCAAAGGAATGGTTCATAACATAGACAATAAGAAGAGCCCGTTTTCTTGTACTTAAGTCGGCATTGTGCTTTTTGTATTTAATCCCGATGCAATTTCTATGTTTCATCGTCAATAAGAGGGTCAGAAGGATACAGTAAACCTGATGTGAAGCATCGGAATCTAATACCGGTGTCACAGGAAAGGTTCAAAACATAGACAGTAAGAAGAGCCAGTCTTCTAGTACTTGAGTCGGCATTGTGCCTTTTGTATTTAATTCCGATGCAAATTCTGTGTTTTATCGTCAATAAGGAGTTCAGAGGGATACAGTAAACGTGAAGTGAAGCATCGGAATCTATAACTAGTGTCACAGGAATGATTCAAACATAGACAGTAAGAAGAGTCAGTTTTCTTGTACTTAAGTCGGCACTGTGCCTTTTGTATTTAATTCCGATGCAATTTCTGCGTTTCGTCGTCAATAAGAAGGTCCACCGGATACAGTAAACCTGAAATGAAGCATCGGAATCTAAAACCGGTCTCACAGGAAAGGTTCAAAACATAGACAGTAAGAAGAGCCAGTCTTCTTGTACTTGAGTCGGCATTGTGCCTTTTGTATTTAATTCCGATGCAATTTCTGTGTTTCATCGTCAATAAGAATGTCAACGGGCTTCAGTAAACTTGAAGTGAAGAGTCGGAATCTATATCTAGTGTCACAGGAATGGTTCAAAACATAGACAGTAAGAGGAGTCAGTCTTCCTGTACTTAAGTCGGCATTGTGCCTTTTGTATTTAATTCCGATACAATTTCTGTGTTTCATCGTCAATAGAAAGGTCAGAGGGATACAGTAAGCTTGAAGGGAAGCATCGGAATCTATAACTAGTGTCACAGGAATGGTTCAAAACAAAGACAGTAAGAATAGTAAGTTTTCTTGTACTTAAGTCTGCATTGTGCTTTTTTAGATAATTCCGATGCAATTTCTGTATTTCATCGTCTATACGAAAGTCAGAGGGATACAGTAAACATGAAGTGAAGCATCGGAATCTATAACTAGTGTCACAAGAATGAATCAAAACATAGACAGTAAGAAGAGTCAGTTTTACCGTACTTAAGACGGCATTGTGCTTTTTGTATTTAATTCCGATGCAATTTCTATGTTTCATCGTCACTAAGAAAGTCAGAGGGATACAGTAAGCTTGAAGTGAAGCATCGGAATATATGTCTAGTGTCACAGGAATGGTTCAAAACATAGACAGTAAGAAGAGTCAGTTTTCTTGTACTTAAGTGGGCATTGTGTCTATTGTATTTAATTCCGATGCAATTTCTGTGTTTCATCGTCAATAAGGTCAGAGGGATACAGTAAACCTGAAGTGAAGCATCGGAATCTATAACTTGTGTCACAGGAATGGTTCAAAACATAGACAGTAAGAAGAGTCAGTTTTCTTGTACTTAAGTCGGCAATGTGCCTTTTGTATATAATTCCGATGCAATTTCTGTAATAACCGTCTATAAGAAAGTCAGAGGGATACAGTAATCCTGAAGTGAAGCATCGGAATCTATAACTAGTGTCACAGGAATGGTTCAAAACATAGACAGTAAGAAGAGCCAGTCCTCTTGTACTTGAGTTGGCATTGTGCCATTTGTACTTAATTCCGATGCAATTTCTGCGTTTCATCGTCAATAAGAGAGTCATAGGGATACAGTAAAACTGAAGTGAAGCATCGGAATCTATAACTAGTGTCACAGGAATGGTTCAAAGCATAGACAGTAAGAAGAGTCAGTTTTCTTATACTTACGTCGGCTTTGTGCCTATTCTATTTAATTCCGTTATAACTTCTGTGTTTCGGCGTCAATAAGAAGGTCCAAGTGTTACAGTAAACCTGAAGTGAAGCATCGGAATCTATAACTAGAGTCACAGGGATGGTTGAAAGCATAGACAGTAAGAAGAGTCCGTTTTCTTGTTCTTAAGTTGGAATTGTGCCTTTTTAGTTTAATTCCGATGCACTTTCTGTGTTTCATCGTCAATAAGAAGGTCAGAGGGATACATTAAAACTGAAGTGAAGCATCGGAATCTATAACTAGTGTCACAGGAATGGTTCAAAACATAGACAGTAAGAAGAGTCCGTTTTCTTGTAATTAAGTCGGCATTGTGCCTTTTGTATTTAATCCCGATGGAATTTCTATGCTTTATCGTCAATAAGAAGGTCAGAGGGATACGGTAAACCTGAAGTGAAGCATCGGAATCTAATACCGGCCTTACAGGATAGGTTGAAATCATAGACAGTAAGAAGAGCCAGTGTTCTTGTACCTGAGTCGCCGTTGTGTATTTTGTATTTAATTCCGATGCAATTCTGTGATTTATCGTCAAAAAGAAGGTCGGGGGGATACAGTAAACCTGAACTGAAGCTTCGGAATCTATAACTAGTGTCACAGGAATGGTTCAAAACATAGACAGTAAGAAGAGCCCGTTTTCTTGTACTTAAGTCGGCATTGTGCCATCTTAGTTCAATTCCGATGCACTTTCTGTGATTCATCGTCAATAAGAAGGTCAGAGGGATACAGTAAGCTTGAAGTGAAGCATCGGAATATATAACTAGTGTCACAGGAATGGTTCAAAGCATAGACAGTAAGAAGAGTCAGTTTTCTTGTACTTAAGTGGGCATTGTGTCTCTTGTATTTAATTCCGATGCACTTTCTGTGTTTCATCGTCATTATGGTCAGAGGGATACAGTAAACCTGAAGTAAATCATTGGAATCTATAACTTGTGTCACAGGAATGGTTCAAAACATAGACAGTAAGAAGAGTCAGTTTTCTTGTACTTAAGTCGGCAATGTGCCTTTTGTATATAATTCCGATGCAATTTCTGTGTTTCACCGTCTATAAGAAGGTCAGAGGGATACAGTAATCCTGAAGTGAAGCATCGGAATCTATAACTAGTGTCACAGGAATGGTTCAAAACATAGACAGTAAGAAGAGCCAGTCCTCTTGTACTTGAGTTGGCATTGTGCCATTTGTACTTAATTCCGATGCAATTTCTGCGTTTCATCGTCAATAAGAGGGTCATAGGGATACAGTAAAACTGAAGTGAAGCATCGGAATCTATAACTAGTGTCACACAGGAATGGTTCAAAACATAGACAGTAAGAAGAGACAGTCCTCTTGTACTTAAGTCGGCATTGTGCCTTTTGTATATAGTTCCGATGCAATTTCTGAGTTTCATCGTCTATAAGAAAGTCAGAGGGATACAGGAAACCTGAAGTGAAGCATCGGAATCTATAGCTAGTGTCACAGGAATGGTTCAAAACATAGACAGTAAGTAGAGCCAGTGTTCGTGTACATGAGTTGGCAATGTGCCTTTTGTATTTAATTCCGATGTAATTTCTGTATTTCGTCGTCAATAGGAAGGTCAGAGGGATACAGTAAACCTGAAGTGAAGCATCGGAATCTATAGCTAGTGTCACAGGAATGGTTCAAAGCATAGACAGTAAGAAGAGCCAGTCCTCTTGTACTTGAGTTGGCATTGTGCCATTTGTACTTAATTCCGATGCAATTTCTGCGTTTCATCGTCAATAAGAGGGTCATAGGGATACAGTAAAACTGAAGTGAAGCATCGGAATCTATAATTAGTGTCACACAGGAATGGTTCAAAACATAGACAGTAAGAAGAGACAGTCCTCTTGTACTTAAGTCGTCATTGTGCCTTTTGTATATAATTCCGATGCAATTTCTGTGTTTCACCGTCTATAAGAAGGTCAGAGGGATACGGTAAACCTGAAGTGAAGCATCGGAATCTAATACCGGCCTCACAGGATAGGTTCAAATCATAGACAGTAAGAAGAGCCAGTGTTCTTGCACTTGAGTCGCCATTGTGCCTTTTGTATTTAATTCCGATGCAATTCTGTGTTTTATCGTCAATAAGAAGGTCGGGGGGATACAGTAAACCTGAACTGAAGCTCCGGAATCTATAACTAGAGTCACATGAATGGTTCAAAACATAGACAGTAAGAAGTGTCAGTTTTCTTGGACTTAATTCGGTATTGTGCCTTTTGTATTTAATTCCTTTGCAATTTATGTGTTTCATCGTCAATAAGGAGGTCAGAGGGATACAGTAATCCTGAAGTGAAGCATCGGAATCTATAACTAGTGTCACAGGAATGGTTAAAACATAGACAGTAAGAAGAGCCAGTCCTTTTGTACTTGAGTTGGCATTGTGCCATTTGTACTTAATTCCGATGCAATTTCTGAGTTTCATCGTCTATAAGAAAGTCAGAGGGATACAGGAAACCTGAAGTGAAGCATCGGAATCTATAGCTAGTGTCACAGGAATGGTTCAAAACATAGACAGTAAGTAGAGCCAGTGTTCGTGTACTTGAGTTGGCAATGTGCCTTTTGTATTTAATTCCGATGTAATTTCTGTATTTCGTCGTCAATAGGAAGGTCAGAGGGATACAGTAAACCTGAAGTGAAGCATCGGAATCTATAGCTAGTGTCACAGGAATGGTTCAAAGCATAGACAGTAAGAAGAGCCAGTCCTCTTGTACTTGAGTTGGCATTGTGCCATTTGTACTTAATTCCGATGCAATTTCTGCGTTTCATCGTCAATAAGAGTGTCATAGGGATACAGTAAAACTGAAGTGAAGCATCGGAATCTATAACTAGTGTCACACAGGAATGGTTCAAAACATAGACAGTAAGAAGAGACAGTCCTCTTGTACCTAAGTCGGCATTGTGCCTTTTGTATATAATTCCGATGCAATTTCTGTGTTTCACCGTCTATAAGAAGGTCAGAGGGATACGGTAAACCTGAAGTGAAGCATCGGAATCTAATACCGGCCTCACAGGATAGGTTCAAATCATAGACAGTAAGAAGAGCCAGTGTTCTTGTACTTGTGTCGCCATTGTGCCTTTTGTATTTAATTCCGATGCAATTCTGTGTTTTATCGTCAATAAGAAGGTCGGGGGGATACAGTAAACCTGAACTGAAGCTCCGGAATCTATAACTAGAGTCACATGAATGGTTCAAAACATAGACAGTAAGAAGTGTCAGTTTTCTTGGACTTAATTCGGCATTGTGCCTTTTGTATTTAATTCCTTTGCAATTTATGTGTTTCACCGTCAATAAGGAGGTCAGAGGGATACAGTAAACCTGAAGTGAAGCATCGGAATCTATAGCTAGTGTCACAGGAATGGTTCAAAACATAGACAGTAAGTAGAGCTAGTGTTCGTGTACTTGAGTTGGCAATGTGCCTTTTGTATTTAATTCCGATGTAATTTCTGTATTTCATCGACAATAAGAAGGTCAGAGGGATACAGTAAACCTGAAGTGAAGCATCGGAATCTATAACTAGTGTCACAGGAATGGTTCAAAGCATAGACAGTAAGAAGAGTCAGTTTTCTTATACTTACGTCGGCATTGTGCCTATTCTATTTAATTCCGTTATAACTTCTGTGTTTCGGCGTCAATAAGAAGGTCCAAGTGTCACAGTAAACCTGAAGTGAAGCATCGGAATCTATAACTAGAGTCACAGGAATGGTTGAAAGCATAGACAGTAAGAAGAGTCCGTTTTCTTGTACTTAAGTTGGAATTGTGCCTTTTTAGTTTAATTCCGATGCACTTTCTGTGTTTCATCGTCAATAAGAAGGTCAGAGGGATACAGTAAACCTGAAGTGAGGCATCGGAATCTATAACTAGTGTCACAGGAAAGGTTCAAAACATAGACAGTAAGAAGAGCCCGTTTTCTTGTACTTAAGTCGGCATTGTGCCATCTTAGTTTAATTCCGATGCACTTTCTGTGATTCATCGTCAATAAGAAGGTCAGAGGGATACAGTAAACCTGAAGTGAAGCACCAGAATCTATAACAAGTGTCAAAGGAATGGTTCATAACATAGACAATAAGAAGAGTCCGTTTTCTTGTACTTAAGTCGGCATTGTGCTTTTTGTATTTAATCCCGATGCAATTTCTATGTTTCATCGTCAATAAGAGGGTCAGAAGGATACAGTAAACCTGATGTGAAGCATCGGAATCTAATACCGGTGTCACAGGAAAGGTTCAAAACATAGACAGTAAGAAGAGCCAGTCTTCTAGTACTTGAGTCGGCATTGTGCCTTTTGTATTTAATTCCGATGCAAATTCTGTGTTTTATCGTCAATAAGGAGTTCAGAGGGATACAGTAAACGTGAAGTGAAGCATCGGAATCTATAACTAGTGTCACAGGAATGATTCAAACATAGACAGTAAGAAGAGTCAGTTTTCTTGTACTTAAGTCGGCACTGTGCCTTTTGTATTTAATTCCGATGCAATTTCTGCGTTTCGTCGTCAATAAGAAGGTCCACCGGATACAGTAAACCTGAAATGAAGCATCGGAATCTAAAACCGGTCTCACAGGAAAGGTTCAAAACATAGACAGTAAGAAGAGCCAGTCTTCTTGTACTTGAGTCGTCATTGTGCCTTTTGTATTTAATTCCGATGCAATTTCTGTGTTTCATCGTCAATAAGAATGTCAACGGGCTTCAGTAAACTTGAAGTGAAGAGTCAGAATCTATATCTAGTGTCACAGGAATGGTTCAAAACATAGACAGTAAGAGGAGTCAGTCTTCCTGTACTTAAGTCGGCATTGTGCCTTTTGTATTTAATTCCGATACAATTTCTGTGTTTCATCGTCAGTAAAAAGGTCAGAGGGATACAGTAAGCTTGAAGTGAAGCATCGGAATATATAACTAGTGTCACAGGAATGGTTCAAAACATAGACAGTAAGAAGAGTCAGTTTTCTTGTACTTAAGTCGGCAATGTGCCTTTTGTATATAATTCCGATGCAATTTCTGTGTTTCACCGTCTATAAGAAAGTCAGAGGGATACAGTAATCCTGAAGTGAAGCATCGGAATCTATAACTAGTGTCACAGGAAAGGTTCAAAACATAGACAGTAAGAAGAGCCAGTCCTCTTGTCTTTGAGTTGGCATTGTGCCATTTGTACTTAATTCCGATGCAATTTCTGCGTTTCATCGTCAATAAGAGAGTCATAGGGATACAGTAAAACTGAAGTGAAGCATCGGAATCTATAACTAGTGTCACACAGGAATGGTTCAAAACATAGACAGTAAGAAGAGACAGTCTTCTTGTACTTAAGTCGGCATTGTGCCTTTTGTATATAATTCCGATGCAATTTCTGTATTTCATCGTCAATAAGAAGGTCAGAGAGATACAGTAAACCTGAAGTGAAGCATCGGAATCTATAACTAGTGTCACAGGAATGGTTCAAAGCATAGACAGTAAGAAGAGTCAGTTTTCTTATACTTACGTCGGCTTTGTGCCTATTCTATTTAATTCCGTTATAACTTCTGTGTTTCGGCGTCAATAAGAAGGTCCAAGTGTTACAGTAAACCTGAAGTGAAGCATCGGAATCTATAACTAGAGTCACAGGAATGGTTGAAAGCATAGACAGTAAGAAGAGTCCGTTTTCTTGTACTTAAGTTGGAATTGTGCCTTTTTAGTTTAATTCCGATGCACTTTCTGTGTTTCATCGTCAATAAGAAGGTCAGAGGGATACATTAAAACTGAAGTGAAGCATCGGAATCTATAACTAGTGTCACAGGAATGGTTCAAAACATAGACAGTAAGAAGAGTCCGTTTTCTTGTAATTAAGTCGGCATTGTGCCTTTTGTATTTAATCCCGATGGAATTTCTATGCTTTATCGTCAATAAGAAGGTCAGAGGGATACGGTAAACCTGAAGTGAAGCATCGGAATCTAATACCGGCCTTACAGGATAGGTTGAAATCATAGACAGTAAGAAGAGCCAGTGTTCTTGTACCTGAGTCGCCGTTGTGTATTTTGTATTTAATTCCGATGCAATTCTGTGATTTATCGTCAAAAAGAAGGTCGGGGGGATACAGTAAACCTGAACTGAAGCTTCGGAATCTATAACTAGTGTCACAGGAATGGTTCAAAACATAGACATTAAGAAGAGCCCGTTTTCTTGTACTTAAGTCGGCATTGTGCCATCTTAGTTCAATTCCGATGCACTTTCTGTGATTCATCGTCAATAAGAAGGTCAGAGGGATACAGTAAGCTTGAAGTGAAGCATCGGAATATATAACTAGTGTCACAGGAATGGTTCAAAGCATAGACAGTAAGAAGAGTCAGTTTTTTTGTACTTAAGTGGGCATTGTGTCTCTTGTATTTAATTCCGATGCACTTTCTGTGTTTCATCGTCAATATGGTCAGAGGGATACAGTAAACCTGAAGTAAAGCATCGGAATCTATAACTTGTGTCACAGGAATGGTTCAAAACATAGACAATAAGAAGAGTCAGTTTTCTTGTACTTAAGTCGGCAATGTGCCTTTTGTATATAATTCCGATGCAATTTCTGTGTTTCACCGTCTATAAGAAGGTCAGAGGGATACAGTAATCCTGAAGTGAAGCATCGGAATCTATAACTAGTGTCACAGGAATGGTTCAAAACATAGACAGTAAGAAGAGCCAGTCCTCTTGTACTTGAGTTGGCATTGTGCCATTTGTACTTAATTCCGATGCAATTTCTGCGTTTCATCGTCAATAAGAGGGTCATAGGGATACAGTAAAACTGAAGTGAAGCATCGGAATCTATAACTAGTGTCACACAGGAATGGTTCAAAACATAGACAGTAAGAAGAGACAGTCCTCTTGTACTTAAGTCGGCATTGTGCCTTTTGTATATAGTTCCGATGCAATTTCTGAGTTTCATCGTCTATACGAAAGTCAGAGGGATACAGGAAACGTGAAGTGAAGCATCGGAATCTATAACTAGTGTCACAGGAATGGTTCAAAGCATAGACAGTAAGAAGAGTCAGTTTTTTTATACTTAAGTCGGCATTGTGTCTATTCTATTTAATTCCGTTATAACTTCTGAGTTTCGGCGTCAATAAGAAGGTCCAAGTGATACAGTAAACCTGAAGTGAAGCATCGGAATCTATAACTAGAGTCACAGGAGTGGTTGAAAACATAGACAGTAAGAAGAGTCCGTTTTCTTGTACTTAAGTCGGAATTGTGCCTTTTTAGTCTAGTTCCGATGCACTTTCTGTGTTTCATCGTCAATAAGAAGGTCAGAGGGATACAGTAAAACTGAAGTGAAGCATCGGAATCTATAACTAGTGTCACAGGAATGGTTCAAAACATAGGCAGTAAGAAGAGTCCGTTTTCTTGTAATTAAGTCTTCATTGTGCCTTTTGTATTTAATCCCGATGGATTTTCTGTGCTTTATCGTCAATAAGAAGGTCAGAGGGATACGGTAAACCTGAAGTGAAGCATCGGAATCTAATACCGGCCTCACAGGATAGGTTCAAATCATAGACAGTAAGAAGAGCCAGTGTTCTTGTACTTGAGTCGCCATTGTGCCTTTTGTATTTAATTCCGATGCAATTCTGTGTTTTATCGTCAATAAGAAGGTCGGGGGGATACAGTAAACCTGAACTGAAACTCCGGAATCTATAACTAGAGTCACATGAATGGTTCAAAACATAGACAGTAAGAAGTGTCAGTTTTCTTGGACTTAATTCGGCATTGTGCCTTTTGTATTTAATTCCTTTGCAATTTATGTGTTTCATCGTCAATAAGGAGGTCAGAGGGATACAGTAATCCTGAAGTGAAGCATCGGAATCTATAACTAGTGTCACAGGAATGGTTCAAAACATAGACAGTAAGAAGAGCCAGTCCTTTTGTACTTGAGTTGGCATTGTGCCATTTGTACTTAATTCCGATGCAATTTCTGAGTTTCATCGTCTATAAGAAAGTCAGAGGGATACAGGAAACCTGAAGTGAAGCATCTAAATCTATAGCTAGTGTCACAGGAATGGTTCAAAACATAGACAGTAAGTAGAGCCAGTGTTCGTGTACTTGAGTTGGCAATGTGCCTTTTGTATTTAATTCCGATGTAATTTCTGTATTTCGTCGTCAATAGGAAGGTCAGAGGGATACAGTAAACCTGAAGTGAAGCATCGGAATCTATAGCTAGTGTCACAGGAATGGTTCAAAGCATAGACAGTAAGAAGAGCCAGTCCTCTTGTACGTGAGTTGGCATTGTGCCATTTGTACTTAATTCCGATGCAATTTCTGCGTTTCATCGTCAATAAGAGGGTCATAGGGATACAGTAAAACTGAAGTGAAGCATCGGAATCTATAACTAGTGTCACACAGGAATGGTTCAAAACATAGACAGTAAGAAGAGACAGTCCTCTTGTACCTAAGTCGGCATTGTGCCTTTTGTATATAATTCCGATGCAATTTCTGTGTTTCACCGTCTATAAGAAGGTCAGAGGGATACGGTAAACCTGAAGTGAAGCATCGGAATCTAATACCGGCCTCACAGGATAGGTTCAAATCATAGACAGTAAGAAGAGCCAGTGTTCTTGTACTTGTGTCGCCATTGTGCCTTTTGTATTTAATTCCGATGCAATTCTGTGTTTTATCGTCAATAAGAAGGTCGGGGGGATACAGTAAACCTGAACTGAAGCTCCGGAATCTATAACTAGAGTCACATGAATGGTTCAAAACATAGACAGTAAGAAGTGTCAGTTTTCTTGGACTTAATTCGGCATTGTGCCTTTTGTATTTAATTCCTTTGCAATTTATGTGTTTCACCGTCAATAAGGAGGTCAGAGGGATACAGTAATCCTGAAGTGAAGCATCGGAATCTATAACTAGTGTCACAGGAATGGTTCAAAACATAGACAGTAAGAAGAGCCAGTCCTCTTGTACTTGAGTTGGCATTGTGCCTTTTGTATATAATTCCGATGCAATTTCTGTGTTTCATCGTCTATAAGAAAGTCAGAGGGATACAGGAAACCTGAAGTGAAGCATCGGAATCTGTAGCTAGTGTCACAGGAATGGTTCAAAGCATAGACAGTAAGTAGAGCCAGTGTTCGTGTACTTGAGTTGGCAATGTGCCTTTTGTATTTAATTCCGATGTAATTTCTGTATTTCGTCGTCAATAGGAAGGTCAGAGGGATACAGTAAACCTGAAGTGAAGCATCGGAATCTATAGCTAGTGTCACAGGAATGGTTCAAAGCATAGACAGTAAGAAGAGCCAGTCCTCTTGTACTTGAGTTGGCATTGTGCCATTTGTACTTAATTCCGATGCAATTTCTGCGTTTCATCGTCAATAAGAGGGTCATAGGGATACAGTAAAACTGAAGTGAAGCATCGGAATCTATAACTAGTGTCACACAGGAATGGTTCAAAACATAGACAGTAAGAAGAGACAGTCCTCTTGTACTTAAGTCGTCATTGTGCCTTTTGTATATAATTCCGATGCAATTTCTGTGTTTCACCGTCTATAAGAAGGTCAGAGGGATACGGTAAACCTGAAGTGAAGCATCGGAGTCTAATACCGGCCTCACAGGATAGGTTCAAATCATAGACAGTAAGAAGAGCCAGTGTTCTTGCACTTGAGTCGCCATTGTGCCTTTTGTATTTAATTCCGATGCAATTCTGTGTTTTATCGTCAATAAGAAGGTCGGGGGGATACAGTAAACCTGAACTGAAGCTCCGGAATCTATAACTAGAGTCACATGAATGGTTCAAAACATAGACAGTAAGAAGTGTCAGTTTTCTTGGACTTAATTCGGCATTGTGCCTTTTGTATTTAATTCCTTTGCAATTTATGTGTTTCATCGTCAATAAGGAGGTCAGAGGGATACAGTAATCCTGAAGTGAAGCATCGGAATCTATAACTAGTGTCACAGGAATGGTTCAAAACATAGACAGTAAGAAGAGCCAGTCCTCTTGTACTTGAGTTGGCATTGTGCCATTTGTACTTAATTCCGATGCAATTTCTGCGTTTCATCGTCAATAAGAGGGTCATAGGGATACAGTAAAACTGAAGTGAAGCATCGGAATCTATAACTAGTGTCACACAGGAATGGTTCAAAACATAGACAGTAAGAAGAGACAGTCCTCTTGTACTTAAGTCGGCATTGTGCCTTTTGTATATAGTTCCGATGCAATTTCTGAGTTTCATCGTCTATAAGAAAGTCAGAGGGATACAGGAAACGTGAAGTGAAGCATCGGAATCTATAACTAGTGTCACAGGAATGGTTCAAAGCATAGACAGTAAGAAGAGTCAGTTTTTTTATACTTAAGTCGGCATTGTGTCTATTCTATTTAATTCCGTTATAACTTCTGAGTTTCGGCGTCAATAAGAAGGTCCAAGTGATACAGTAAACCTGAAGTGAAGCATCGGAATCTATAACTAGAGTCACAGGAGTGGTTGAAAACATAGACAGTAAGAAGAGTCCGTTTTCTTGTACTTAAGTCGGAATTGTGCCTTTTTAGTCTAGTTCCGATGCACTTTCTGTGTTTCATCGTCAATAAGAAGGTCAGAGGGATACAGTAAAACTGAAGTGAAGCATCGGAATCTATAACTAGTGTCACAGGAATGGTTCAAAACATAGGCAGTAAGAAGAGTCCGTTTTCTTGTAATTAAGTCTTCATTGTGCCTTTTGTATTTAATCCCGATGGATTTTCTGTGCTTTATCGTCAATAAGAAGGTCAGAGGGATACGGTAAACCTGAAGTGAAGCATCGGAATCTAATACCGGCCTCACAGGATAGGTTCAAATCATAGACAGTAAGAAGAGCCAGTGTTCTTGTACTTGAGTCGCCATTGTGCCTTTTGTATTTAATTCCGATGCAATTCTGTGTTTTATCGTCAATAAGAAGGTCGGGGGGATACAGTAAACCTGAACTGAAGCTCCGGAATCTATAACTAGAGTCACATGAATGGTTCAAAACATAGACAGTAAGAAGTGTCAGTTTTCTTGGACTTAATTCGGCATTGTGCCTTTTGTATTTAATTCCTTTGCAATTTATGTGTTTCATCGTCAATAAGGAGGTCAGAGGGATACAGTAATCCTGAAGTGAAGCATCGGAATCTATAACTAGTGTCACAGGAATGGTTCAAAGCATAGACAGTAAGAAGAGTCAGTTTTTTTGTACTTAAGTGGGCATTGTGTCTCTTGTATTTAATTCCGATGCACTTTCTGTGTTTCATCGTCAATATGGTCAGAGGGATACAGTAAACCTGAAGTAAAGCATCGGAATCTATAACTTGTGTCACAGGAATGGTTCAAAACATAGACAGTAAGAAGAGTCAGTTTTCTTGTACTTAAGTCGGCAATGTGCCTTTTGTATATAATTCCGATGCAATTTCTGTGTTTCACCGTCTATAAGAAGGTCAGAGGGATACAGTAATCCTGAAGTGAAGCATCGGAATCTATAACTAGTGTCACAGGAATGGTTCAAAACATAGACAGTAAGAAGAGCCAGTCCTCTTGTACTTGAGTTGGCATTGTGCCATTTGTACTTAATTCCGATGCAATTTCTGCGTTTCATCGTCAATAAGAGGGTCATAGGGATACAGTAAAACTGAAGTGAAGCATCGGAATCTATAACTAGTGTCACACAGGAATGGTTCAAAACATAGACAGTAAGAAGAGACAGTCCTCTTGTACTTAAGTCGGCATTGTGCCTTTTGTATATAGTTCCGATGCAATTTCTGAGTTTCATCGTCTATAAGAAAGTCAGAGGGATACAGGAAACGTGAAGTGAAGCATCGGAATCTATAACTAGTGTCACAGGAATGGTTCAAAGCATAGACAGTAAGAAGAGTCAGTTTTTTTATACTTAAGTCGGCATTGTGTCTATTCTATTTAATTCCGTTATAACTTCTGAGTTTCGGCGTCAATAAGAAGGTCCAAGTGATACAGTAAACCTGAAGTGAAGCATCGGAATCTATAACTAGAGTCACAGGAGTGGTTGAAAACATAGACAGTAAGAAGAGTCCGTTTTCTTGTACTTAAGTCGGAATTGTGCCTTTTTAGTCTAGTTCCGATGCACTTTCTGTGTTTCATCGTCAATAAGAAGGTCAGAGGGATACAGTAAAACTGAAGTGAAGTATCGGAATCTATAACTAGTGTCACAGGAATGGTTCAAAACATAGGCAGTAAGAAGAGTCCGTTTTCTTGTAATTAAGTCTTCATTGTGCCTTTTGTATTTAATCCCGATGGATTTTCTGTGCTTTATCGTCAATAAGAAGGTCAGAGGGATACGGTAAACCTGAAGTGAAGCATCGGAATCTAATACCGGCCTCACAGGATAGGTTCAAATCATAGACAGTAAGAAGAGCCAGTGTTCTTGTACTTGAGTCGCCATTGTGCCTTTTGTATTTAATTCCGATGCAATTCTGTGTTTTATCGTCAATAAGAAGGTCGGGGGGATACAGTAAACCTGAACTGAAGCTCCGGAATCTATAACTAGAGTCACATGAATGGTTCAAAACATAGACAGTAAGAAGTGTCAGTTTTCTTGGACTTAATTCGGCATTGTGCCTTTTGTATTTAATTCCTTTGCAATTTATGTGTTTCATCGTCAATAAGGAGGTCAGAGGGATACAGTAATCCTGAAGTGAAGCATCGGAATCTATAACTAGTGTCACAGGAATGGTTCAAAACATAGACAGTAAGAAGAGCCAGTCCTTTTGTACTTGAGTTGGCATTGTGCCATTTGTACTTAATTCCGATGCAATTTCTGAGTTTCATCGTCTATAAGAAAGTCAGAGGGATACAGGAAACCTGAAGTGAAGCATCGGAATCTATAGCTAGTGTCACAGGAATGGTTCAAAACATAGACAGTAAGTAGAGCCAGTGTTCGTGTACTTGAGTTGGCAATGTGCCTTTTGTATTTAATTCCGATGTAATTTCTGTATTTCGTCGTCAATAGGAAGGTCAGAGGGATACAGTAAACCTGAAGTGAAGCATCGGAATCTATAGCTAGTGTCACAGGAATGGTTCAAAGCATAGACAGTAAGAAGAGCCAGTCCTCTTGTACGTGAGTTGGCATTGTGCCATTTGTACTTAATTCCGATGCAATTTCTGCGTTTCATCGTCAATAAGAGGGTCATAGGGATACAGTAAAACTGAAGTGAAGCATCGGAATCTATAACTAGTGTCACACAGGAATGGTTCAAAACATAGACAGTAAGAAGAGACAGTCCTCTTGTACCTAAGTCGGCATTGTGCCTTTTGTATATAATTCCGATGCAATTTCTGTGTTTCACCGTCTATAAGAAGGTCAGAGGGATACGGTAAACCTGAAGTGAAGCATCGGAATCTAATACCGGCCTCACAGGATAGGTTCAAATCATAGACAGTAAGAAGAGCCAGTGTTCTTGTACTTGTGTCGCCATTGTGCCTTTTGTATTTAATTCCGATGCAATTCTGTGTTTTATCGTGAATAAGAAGGTCGGGGGGATACAGTAAACCTGAACTGAAGCTCCGGAATCTATAACTAGAGTCACATGAATGGTTCAAAACATAGACAGTAAGAAGTGTCAGTTTTCTTGGACTTAATTCGGCATTGTGCCTTTTGTATTTAATTCCTTTGCAATTTATGTGTTTCACCGTCAATAAGGAGGTCAGAGGGATACAGTAATCCTGAAGTGAAGCATCGGAATCTATAACTAGTGTCACAGGAATGGTTCAAAACATAGACAGTAAGAAGAGCCAGTCCTCTTGTACTTGAGTTGGCATTGTGCCTTTTGTATATAATTCCGATGCAATTTCTGTGTTTCATCGTCTATAAGAAAGTCAGAGGGATACAGGAAACCTGAAGTGAAGCATCGGAATCTGTAGCTAGTGTCACAGGAATGGTTCAAAGCATAGACAGTAAGTAGAGCCAGTGTTCGTGTACTTGAGTTGGCAATGTGCCTTTTGTATTTAATTCCGATGTAATTTCTGTATTTCGTCGTCAATAGGAAGGTCAGAGGGATACAGTAAACCTGAAGTGAAGCATCGGAATCTATAGCTAGTGTCACAGGAATGGTTCAAAGCATAGACAGTAAGAAGAGCCAGTCCTCTTGTACTTGAGTTGGCATTGTGCCATTTGTACTTAATTCCGATGCAATTTCTGCGTTTCATCGTCAATAAGAGGGTCATAGGGATACAGTAAAACTGAAGTGAAGCATCGGAATCTATAACTAGTGTCACACAGGAATGGTTCAAAACATAGACAGTAAGAAGAGACAGTCCTCTTGTACTTAAGTCGTCATTGTGCCTTTTGTATATAATTCCGATGCAATTTCTGTGTTTCACCGTCTATAAGAAGGTCAGAGGGATACGGTAAACCTGAAGTGAAGCATCGGAATCTTATACCGGCCTCACAGGATAGGTTCGAATCATAGACAGTAAGAAGAGCCAGTGTTCTTGCACTTGAGTCGCCATTGTGCCTTTTGTATTTAATTCCGATGCAATTCTGTGTTTTATCGTCAATAAGAAGGTCGGGGGGATACAGTAAACCTGAACTGAAGCTCCGGAATCTATAACTAGAGTCACATGAATGGTTCAAAACATAGACAGTAAGAAGTGTCAGTTTTCTTGGACTTAATTCGGCATTGTGCCTTTTGTATTTAATTCCTTTGCAATTTATGTGTTTCATCGTCAATAAGGAGGTCAGAGGGATACAGTAATCCTGAAGTGAAGCATCGGAATCTATAACTAGTGTCACAGGAATGGTTCAAAACATAGACGGTAAGAAGAGCCAGTCCTTTTGTACTTGAGTTGGCATTGTGCCATTTGTACTTAATTCCGATGCAATTTCTGAGTTTCATCGTCTATAAGAAAGTCAGAGGGATACAGGAAACCTGAAGTGAAGCATCGGAATCTATAGCTAGTGTCACAGGAATGGTTCAAAACATAGACAGTAATTAGAGCCAGTGTTCGTGTACTTGAGTTGGCAATGTGCCTTTTGTATTTAATTCCGATGTAATTTCTGTATTTCGTCGTCAATAGGAAGGTCAGAGGGATACAGTAAACCTGAAGTGAAGCATCGGAATCTATAGCTAGTGTCACAGGAATGGTTCAAAGCATAGACAGTAAGAAGAGCCAGTCCTCTTGTACTTGAGTTGGCATTGTGCCATTTGTACTTAATTCCGATGCAATTTCTGCGTTTCATCGTCAATAAGAGGGTCATAGGGATACAGTAAAACTGAAGTGAAGCATCGGAATCTATAACTAGTGTCACACAGGAATGGTTCAAAACATAGACAGTAAGAAGAGACAGTCCTCTTGTACCTAAGTCGGCATTGTGCCTTTTGTATATAATTCCGATGCAATTTCTGTGTTTCACCGTCTATAAGAAGGTCAGAGGGATACGGTAAACCTGAAGTGAAGCATCGGAATCTAATACCGGCCTCACAGGATAGGTTCAAATCATAGACAGTAAGAAGAGCCAGTGTTCTTGTACTTGTGTCGCCATTGTGCCTTTTGTATTTAATTCCGATGCAATTCTGTGTTTTATCGTCAATAAGAAGGTCGGGGGGATACAGTAAACCTGAACTGAAGCTCCGGAATCTATAACTAGAGTCACATGAATGGTTCAAAACATAGACAGTAAGAAGTGTCAGTTTTCCTGGACTTAATTCGGCATTGTGCCTTTTGTATTTAATTCCTTTGCAATTTATGTGTTTCACCGTCAATAAGGAGGTCAGAGGGATACAGTAATCCTGAAGTGAAGCATCGGAATCTATAACTAGTGTCACAGGAATGGTTCAAAACATAGACAGTAAGAAGAGCCAGTCCTCTTGTACTTGAGTTGGCATTGTGCCTTTTGTATATAATTCCGATGCAATTTCTGTGTTTCATCGTCTATAAGAAAGTCAGAGGGATACAGTAAACCTGAAGTGAAGCATCGGAATCTATAGCTAGTGTCACAGGAATGGTTCAAAACATAGACAGTAAGTAGAGCCAGTGTTCGTGTACTTGAGTTGGCAATGTGCCTTTTGTATTTAATTCCGATGTAATTTCTGTATTTCGACGTCAATAAGAAGGTCAGAGGGATACAGTAAACGTGAAGTGAAGCATCGGAATCTATAACTAGTGTCACAGGAATGGTTCAAAACATAGACAGTAAGAAGAGTCAGTTTTCTTATACTTAAGTCGGCATTGTGTCTATTCTATTTAATTCCGTTATAACTTCTGAGTGTCGGCGTCAATAAGAAGGTCCAAGTGATACAGTAAACCTGAAGTGAAGCATCGGAATCTATAACTAGAGTCACAGGAGTGGTTGAAAACATAAACAGTAAGAAGAGTCCGTTTTCTTGTACTTAAGTCGGAATTGTGCCTTTTTAGTCTAGTTCCGATGCACTTTCTGTGTTTCATCGTCAATAAGAAGGTCAGAGGGATACAGTAAAACTGAAGTGAAGCATCGGAATCTATAACTAGTGTCACAGGAATGGTTCAAAACATAGGCAGTAAGAAGAGTCCGTTTTCTTGTAATTAAGTCTTCATTGTGCCTTTTGTATTTAATCCCGATGGATTTTCTGTGCTTTATCGTCAATAAGAAGGTCAGAGGGATACGGTAAACCTGAAGTGAAGCATCGGAATCTAATACCGGCCTCACAGGATAGGTTCAAATCATAGACAGTAAGAAGAGCCAGTGTTCTTGTACTTGAGTCGCCATTGTGCCTTTTGTATTTAATTCCGATGCAATTCTGTGTTTTATCGTCAATAAGAAGGTCGGGGGGATACAGTAAACCTGAACTGAAGCTTCGGAATCTATAACTAGTGTCACATGAATGGTTCAAAACATAGACAGTAAGAAGTGTCAGTTTTCTTGGACTTAATTCGGCATTGTGCCTTTTGCATTTAATTCCTTTGCAATTTATGTGTTTCATCGTCACTAAGGAGGTCAGAGGGATACAGTAAACCTGAAGTGAAGCATCGGAATCTGAAACCGGGCTCACAGGAAAGGTTCAAAACATAGTCAGTAAGAAGAGCCAGTCTTTTTGTACTTGAGTCGGCATTGTGCCTTTTGTATTTAATTCCGATGCAATTTCTGTGTTTCATCGTCAATAAGAAGGTCAGAGGGATACAGTAAACCTGAAGAGAAGCATCGGAAACTGTAATTAGTGTCACAGGAATGGTTCAAAACATAGACAGTAGGAAGAGTCAGTTTTCTTGTACTTGAGGCCGCATTGTGCCTCTTGTATTTAATTCCAATGCAATTTCAGTGTTTCATCGTCAATAAGAAGGTCAGAGGGATACAGTAAACCTGAAGTGAAGCATCGGAATCTAAAACCGGGCTCACAGGAAAGGTTCTAAACATAGACAGTAAGAAGAGCCAGTCTTCTTGTACTTGAGTCGGCATTGTGCCTTTTGTATTTAATTGCGATGCAATTTCTGTGTTTCATCGCCAATAAGAAGGTCAGAGGGATACAGTAAACCTGAAGTGAAGCATCGGAATCTATAACTAGAGTCACAGGAATGGTTCAAAACATAGACAGTAGGAAGAATCAGTTTCCTTGTACTTAAGTCGCTATTGTGCCTTTTATATTTAATTCCGATGCAATTTCTGTGTTTCGTCGTCAAAAAGAAGGTCCATGGGATGCAGTAAACCTGAAGTGAAGCAACGGAATGTAAAACCTGTCTCACAGGAATGGTTCAAATCATAGACAGTAAGAAGAGCCAGTCTTCTTGTACTTGAGTCGGCATTATGCCTTTTGTATTTAATTCCGATGCAATTTCTGTGTTTCACCGTCTATAAGAAGGTCAGATAGATACAGTAATCCTGAAGTGAAGCATCGGAATCTATAACTAGTGTCACAGGAATGGTTCAAAACATAGACAGTAAGAAGAGCCAGTCCTCTTGTACTTGAGTTGGCATTGTGCCATTTGTACTTAATTCCGATGCAATTTCTGCGTTTCATCGTCAATAAGAGGGTCATAGGGATACAGTAAACCTGAACTGAAGCTTCGGAATCTATAACTAGTGCCACATGAATGGTTCAAAACATAGACAGTAAGAAGTGTCAGTTTTCTTGGACTTAATTCGGCATTGTGCCTTTTGTATTTAATTCCTTTGCAATTTATGTGTTTCATCGTCAATAAGGAGGTCAGAGGGATACGGTAAACCTGAAGTGAAGCATCGGATTCTAATACCGGCCTCACAGGATAGGTTCAAATCATAGACAGTAAGAAGAGCCTGTGCTCTTGTACTTGAGTCGCCATTGTGCCTTTTGTATTTAATTCCGATGCAATTCTGTGTTTTATCGTCAATAAGAAGGTCGGGGGGATATAGTAAACCTGAACTGAAGCTTCGGAATCTATAACTAGTGTCACATGAATGGTTCAAAACATAGACAGTAAGAAGTGTCAGTTTTCTTGGACTTAATTCGGCATTGTGCCTTTTGTATTTAATTCCTTTGCAATTTATGTGTTTCATCGTCAATAAGGAGGTCAGAGGGATACAGTAAACCTGAAGTGAAGCATCGGAATCTGAAACCGGGCTCACAGGAAAGGTTCAAAACATAGTCAGTAAGAAGAGCCAGTCTTCTTGTACTTGAGTCGGCATTGTGCCTTTTGTATTTAATTGCGATGCCATTTCTGTGTTTCATCGTCAATAAGAAGGTCAGAGGGATACAGTAAACCTGAAGTGAAGCATCGGAATCTATAACTAGTGTCACAGGAATGGTTCAAAACATAGAAAGTAGGAATAATCAGTTTTCTTGTACTTAAGTCGCTATTGTGCCTTTTATATTTAATTCCGATGCAATTTCTGTGTTTCGTCGACAATAAGAAGGTCCATGGGATGCAGTAAACCTGAAGTGAAGCAACGGAATGTAAAACCTGTCTCACAGGAATGGTTCAAATCATAGACAGTAAGAAGAGCCAGTCTTCTTGTACTTGAGTCGGCATTATGCCTTTTGTATTTAATTCCGATGCAATTTCTGTGTTTCATCGTCAATAACAAGGTGAGAGGGATACAGTAAACCTGAAGTGAAGCATCCGAATCTATAACTAGTGTCACAGGAATGGTTCAAAACATAGACAGTAAGAAGAGTCTGTTTTCTTGTACTTAAGTCGGCATTGTGCCATCTTAGTTTAATTCCGATGCACTTTCTGTCATTCATCGTCAATAAGAAGGTCAGAGGGATACAGTAAACCTGAAGTGAAGCACCGGAATCTATAACAAGTGTCACAAGAATGAATCAAATCATAGACAGTAAGAAGAGTCAGTTTTACCGTACTTAAGACGGCATTGTGCTTTTTGTATTTAATCCCGATGCAATTTCCATGTTTCATCGTCAATAAGAGGGTCAGAGGGATACAGTAAACCTAAAGTGAAGCATCGGAATCTAATACCGGTCTCACAGGAAAGGTTCAGAACATAGACAGTAAGAAGAGCCAGTCTTCTTGTACTTGAGTCGGCATTGTGCCTTTTGTATTTAATTCCGATGCAAATTCTGTGTTTTATCGTCAATATGGAGGTCAGAGGGATACAGTAAACGTGAAGTGAAGCATCGGAATCTATAACTAGTGTCACAGGAATGGTTCAAACATAGACAGTAAGAAGAGTCAGTTTTCATGTACTTAAGCCGGCACTGTGCCTATTGTATTTAATTCCGATGCAATTTCTGCGTTTCGTCGTCAATAAGAAGGTCCAACGGATACAGTAAACCTGAAGTGAAGCATCGGAATCTAAAACCGGTCTCACAGGAAAGGTTCAAAACATAGACAGTAAGAAGAGCCAGTCTTCTTGTACTTGAGTCGGCATTGTGCCTTTTGTATTTAATTCCGATGCAATTTCTGTGTTTCATCGTCAATAAAAAGGTCAGAGGGATACAGTAAGCTTGAAGGGAAGCATCGGAATCTATAACTAGTGTCACAGGAATGGTTCAAAACAAAGACAGTAAGAATAGTAAGTTTTCTTGTACTTAAGTCTGCATTGTGCTTTTTTAGTTAATTCCGTGCAATTTCTGTGTTTCATCGTCTATAAGAAAGTCAGAGGGATACAGTAAACATGAAGTGAAGCATCGGAATCTATAACTAGTGTCACAAGAATGAATCAAATCATAGACAGTAAGAAGAGTCAGTTTTACCGTACGTAGGACGGCATTGTGCTTTTTGTATTTAATTCCGATGCAATTTCTGTGTTTCATCGTCAATAAGAAGGTCAGAGGGATACAGTAAAACTGAAGTGAAGCATCGGAATCTATAACTAGTGTCACAGGAATGGTTCAAAACATAGACAGTAAGAAGAGCCAGTCCTCTTGTACTTGAGTTGGCATTGTGCCATTTGTACTTAATTCCGATGCAATTTCTGCGTTTCATCATCAATAAGAGGGTCATAAAGATACAGTAAAACTGAAGAGAAGCATCGGATTCTATAACAAGTGTCACAGGAATGGTTCAAATCATAGACAGTAAGAAGAGCCAGTCCTCTTGTACTTGAGTTGGCATTGTGCCTTTTGTATATAAATCCGAAGCAATTTCTGCGTTTCATCGTCAATAAGAAAGTCAGTGGGATACCGTAAACCTGAAGTGAAGCATCGGAATCTATAGCTAGTGTCACAGGAATGGTTCAAAACATAGACAGTAAGTAGAGCCAGTGTTCGTGTACTTGAGTTGGCAATGTGCCTTTTGTATTTAATTCCGATGCAATTTCTGTATTTCATCATCAATAAGAAGGTCAGAGGGATACAGTAAACCTGAAGTGAAGCATCGGAATCTATAAGTAGTGTCACAGGAATGGTTCAAAGCATAGACAGTAAGAAAAGTCAGTTTTCTTATACTTAAGTCGGCATTGTGCCTATTCTATTTAATTTCGTTGCAACTTCTGTGTTTCGGCGTCAACAAGAAGGTCCAAGTGATACAGTAAACCTGAAGTGAAGCATCGGAATCTATAACTAGAGCCACAGGAATGGTTGAAAGCATAGACAGTAAGAAGAGTCCGTTTTCTTGTACTTAAGTCTGAATTGTGCCTTTTTAGTTTAATTCCGATGCACTTTCTGTATTTCATCGTCAATAAGAAGGTCAGAGGGATACAGTAAAACTGAAGTGAAGCATCGGAATCTATAACTAGTGTCACAGGAATGGTTCAAAACATAGACAGTAAGAAGAGTTCGTTTTCTTGTAATGAAGTCGGCATTGTGCCATTTGTATTTAATCCCGATGCAATTTCTATGCTTTATCGTCAATAAGAAGGTCAGAGGGATACTGTAAACCTGAAGTGATGCATCGGAATGTAATACCGGTCTCACAGGAAAGGTTCAAATGATAGACAGTAAGAGGAGCCAGTGTTCTTGTACTTGAGTCGCCATTGTGCCTTTTGTATTTAATTCCGATGCAATTTCTGTGTTTTATCGTCAATAAGAAGGTCGGGGGGATACAGTAAACCTGAACTGAAGCTTCGGAATCTATAACTAGTGTCACATGAATGGTTCAAAACATAGACAGTAAGAAGTGTCAGTTTTCTTGGACTTAATTCGGCATTGTGCCTTTTGTATTTAATTCCTTTGCAATTTATGTGTTTCATCGTCAATAAGGAGGTCAGAGGGATACAGTAAACCTGAAGTGAAGCATCGGAATCTGAAACCGGGCTCACAGGAGAGGTTCAAAACATAGTCAGTAAGAAGAGCCAGTCTTCTTGTACTTGAGTCGGCATTGTGCCTTTTTAATTTAATTCCGATGCAATTTCTGTGTTTCATCGTCAATAAGAAGGTCAGAGGGATACAGTAAACCTGAAGTGAAGCATCGGAATCTATAACTAGTGTCACAGGAATGGTTCAAAACATAGACAGTAGGAAGAATCAGTTTTCTTGTACTTAAGTCGCTATTGTGCCTTTTATATTTAATTCCGATGCAATTTCTGTGTTTCGTCGTCAATAAGAAGGTCCAAGGGATGCAGTAAACCTGAAGTGAAGCAACGGATTGTAAAACCTGTCTCACAGGAATGGTTCAAATCATAGACAGTAA
Source organism: Schistocerca americana (assembly GCF_021461395.2). Classification (NCBI taxonomy): domain Eukaryota; kingdom Metazoa; phylum Arthropoda; class Insecta; order Orthoptera; family Acrididae; genus Schistocerca; species Schistocerca americana. Next base: position 1,031,499 of record NW_025726280.1, on the reverse strand, counting down.
GAAGAGCCAGTCTTCTTGTACTTGAGTCAGCATTATGCCTTTTGTATTTAATTCCGATGCAATTTCTGTGTTTCATCGTCAATAACAAGGTCAGAAGGATACAGTAAACCTGAAGTGAAGCATCGGAATCTATAACTAGTGTCACAAGAATGAATCAAAACATAGACAGTAAGAAGAGTCAGTTTTACCGTACTTAAGACGGCATTGTGCTTTTTGTATTTAATTCCGATGCAATTTCTGTGTTTCATCGTCAATAAGAAGGTCAGAGGGATACAGTAAACCTGAAGTGAAGCATCGGAATCTATAACTAGTGTCACAGGAATGGTTCAAAACATAGACAGTAACAAGAGCCAGTCCTCTTGTACTTGAGTTGGCATTGTGCCATTTGTACTTAATTCCGATGCAATTTCTGCGTGTCATCGTCAATAAGAGGGTCATAGGGATACAGTAAAACTGAAGTGAAGCATCGGAATCTATAACTAGTGTCACACAGGAATGGTTCAAAACATAGACAGTAAGAAGAGACTGTCTTCTTGTACTTAAGTCGGCATTGTTCCTTTTGTATATAATTCCGATGCACTTTCTGTGTTTCATCGTCTATAAGAAAGTCAGAGGGATACCGTAAACCTGAAGTGAAGCATCGGAATCTATAGCTAGTGTCACAGGAATGGTTCAAGACATAGACAGTAATTAGAGCCAGTGTTCGTGTACTTGAGTTGGCAATGTGCCTTTTGTATTTTATTCCGATGTAATTTCTGTATTTCATCGTCAATAAGAAGGTCAGAGGGATACAGTAAACCTGAAGTGAAGCATCGGAATCTATAACTAGTGTCACAGGAATGGTTCAGAGCATAGACAGTAAGAAGAGTCAGTTTTCTTATACTTATGTCGGCATTGTGCCTATTCTATTTAATTCCGTTGCAACTTCTGTGTTTCGGCGTCAATAAGAAGGTCCAAGTGATACAGTAAACCTGAAGTGAAGCATCGGAATCTATAACTAGAGTCACAGGAATGGTTGAAATCATAGACAGTAAGAAGAGTTCGTTTTCTTGTAATGAAGTCGGCATTGTGCCTTTTGTATTTAATCCCGATGCAATTTCTATGCTTTATCGTCAATAAGAAGGTCAGAGGGATACGGTAAACCTGAAGTGAAGCATCAGAATGTAATACCGGTCTCAGAGGAAAGGTTCAAAGCACAGACAGTAAGAAGAGCCAGTGTTCTAGTACTTGAGTCGCCATTGTGCCTTTTGTATTTAATTCCGATGCAATTTCTGTGTTTCATCGTCAATAAGAAGGTCAGGGGGATACAGTAAACCTGAAGTGAAGCGTCGGAATCTATAACTAGTGTCACAGGAATGGTTCAAACATAGACATTAAGATGAGTCAGTTTTCGTGTACTTAAGTCGGCATTGTGCCTTTTCGATTTAATTCCGATGCAATTTCTGTGTTTCATCGTCAATAAGATGGTCAGAGGGATACAGTAAACCTGAAGTGAAGCATCGGAATCTATAACTAGTGTCACAGGAATGGTTCAAAGCATAGACAGTAAGAAGAGTCAGTTTTCTTGTCCTTAAGTCGGCAATGTGCCTTTTGTATTTAATTCCGATGCAATTTCAGTGTTTCATTGTCAATAAGAAGGTCAGAGTGATACAATAAACCTGAGGTGAAGCATCCGAATCTTTAACTAGTGTCACAGGATTGGTTCAAATCATATACTGTAAGAAGAGTCAGTTTTCTTATACTTAAGTTGGCATTGTGCCTTTTGTAGTTAATTCCGATGCAATTTCTGTGTTTCATCGTCAACAAGAAGGTCAGAGGGATACAGTAAACCTGAAGTGAAGCATCGGAATCTATAACTAGTGTCACAGGAATGGTTCAAAACATAGACAGTAGGAAGAATCAGTTTTCTTGTACTTAAGTCGCTATTGTGCAATTTATATTTAATTCCGATGCAATTTCTGTGTTTCGTCGTCAATAAGAAGGTCCATGGGATGCAGTAAACCTGAAGTGAAGCAACGGAATGTAAAACCTGTCTCACAGGAATGGTTCAAATCATAGACAGTAAGAAGAGCCAGTCTTCTTGTACTTGAGTCGGCATTATGCCTTTTGTATTTAATTCCGATGCAATTTCTGTGTTTCATCGTCAATAACAAGGTCAGAGGGATACAGTAAACCTGAAGTGAAGCATCGGAATCTATAACTAGTGTCACAGGAATGGTTCAAAACATAGACAGTAAGAAGAGTCCGTTTTCTTGTACTTAAGTCGGCATTGTGCCATCTTAGTTTAATTCCGATGCACTTTCTGTGATTCATCGTCAATGGGAAGGTCAGAGGGATACAGTAAACCTGAAGTGAAGCATCGGAATCTAATACCGGTCTCACAGGAAAGGTTCAAAGCATAGACAGTAAGAAGAGCCAGTCTTCTTGTACTTGAGTCGGCATTGTGCCTTTTCTATTTAATTCCGATGCAAATTCTGTGTTTTATCGTCAATAAGGAGGTCAGAGGGATACAGTAAACGTGAAGTGAAGCATCGGAATCTATAACTAGTGTCACAGGAATGGTTCAAACATAGACAGTAAGAAGAGTCAGTTTTCTTGTACTTAAGTCGGCACTGTGCCTTTTGTATTTAATTCCGATGCAATTTCTGCGTTTCGTCGTCAATAAGAAGGTCCAACGGATACAGTAAACCTGAAGTGAAGCATCGGAATCTATAACCGGTCTCACAGGAAAGGTTCAAAACATAGACAGTAAGAAGAGCCAGTCTTCTTGTACTTGAGTCGGCATTGTGCCTTTTGTATTTAATTCCGATGCAATTTCTGTGTTTCATCGTCAATAAAACGGTCAGAGGGATACAGTAAGCTTGAAGGGAAGCATCTGAATCTATAACTAGTGTCACAGGAATGGTTCAAAACAAAGACAGTAAGAATAGTAAGTTTTCTTGTACTTAAGTCTGCATTGTGCTTTTTTAGTTAATTCCGATGCAATTTCTGTGTTTCATCGTCTATAAGAAAGTCAGAGGGATACAGTAAACATGAAGTGAAGCATCGGAATCTATAACTAGTGTCACAAGAATGAATCAAAATATAGACAGTAAGAAGAGTCAGTTTCACCGTACTTAAGACGGCATTGTGCTTTTTGTATGTAATTCCGATGCAATTTCTGTGTTTCATCGTCAATAAGAAGGTCAGAGGGATACAGTAAACCTGAAGTGAAGCATCGGAATCTATAACTAGTGTCACAGGAATGGTTCAAAACATAGACAGTAAGAAGAGCCAGTCCTCTTGTACTTGAGTTGGCATTGTGCCATTTGTACTTAATTCCGATGCAATTTCTGCGTTTCATCGTCAATAAGAGGGTCATAGGGATACAGTAAAACTGAAGTGAAGCATCGGAATCTATAACTAGTGTCACAGGAATGGTTCAAAACATAGACAGTAACAAGAGCCAGTCCTCTTGTACTTGAGTTGGCATTGTGCCATTTGTACTTAATTCCGATGCAATTACTGCGTTTCATCGTCAATAAGAGGGTCATAGGGATACAGTAAAACTGAAGTGAAGCATCGGAATCTATAACTAGTGTCACACAGGAATGGTTCAAAACATAGACAGTAAGAAGAGACAGTCATCTTGTACTTAAGTCGGCATTGTGCCTTTTGTATATAATTCCGATGCAATTTCTGGGTTTCATCGTCTATAAGAAAGTCAGAGGGATACCGTAAACCTGAAGTGAGGCATCAGAATCTATAGCTAGTGTCACAGGAATGGTTCAAAACATAGACAGTAAGTAGAGCCAGTGTTCGTGTACTTGAGTTTGCAATGTGCCTTTTGTATTTAATTCCGATGTAATTTCTTTATTTCATCGTCAATAAGAAGGTCAGAGGGATACAGTAAACCTGAAGTGAAGCATCGGAATCTATAACTAGTGTCACAGGAATGGTTCAAAGCATAGACAGTAAGAAGAGTCAGTTTTCTTATACTTAAGTCGGCATTGTGCCTATTCTATTTAATTCCGTTGCAACTTCTGTGTTTCGGCGTCAATAAGAAGGTCCAAGTGATACAGTAAACCTGAAGTGAAGCATCGGAATCTATAACTAGAGTCACAGGAATGTTTGAAATCATAGACAGTAAGAAGAGACCGTTTTCTTGTACTTAAGTCTGAATTGTGCCTTTTTAGTTTAATTCCGATGCATTTTCTGTATTTCATCGTCAATAAGAAGGTCAGAGGGATACAGTAAAACTGAAGTGAAGCATCGGAATCTATAACTAGTGTCACAGGAATGGTTCAAAACATAGACAGTAAGAAGAGTTCGTTTTCTTCTAATGAAGTCGGCATTGTGCCTTTTGTATTTAATCCCGATGCAATTTCTATGCTTTATCGTCAATAAGAAGGTCAGAGGGATACGGTAAACCTGAAGTGAAGCATCAGAATGTAATACCGGTATCACAGGAAAGGTTCAAAGCATAGACAGTAAGAAGAGCCAGTGTTCTTGTACTTGAGTCGCCATTGTGCTTTTGTATTTAATTCCGAAGCAATTTCTGTCTTTCAGTACAGATACAGTAAACCTGAAGTGAAGCGTCGGAATCTATAACTAGTGTCACAGGAATGGTTCAAAACATAGACAGTAAAAAGAGTCAGTTTTCTTGTCCTTAAGTCGGCAATATGCCTTTTGTATTTAATTCCGATGCAATTTCAGTGTTTCATTGTCAATAAGAAGGTCAGAGTGATACAGTAAACCTGAGGTGAAGCATCCGAATCTATAACTAGTGTCACAGGAATGGTTCAAATCATATACTGTAAGAAGAGTCAGTTTTCTTATACTTAAGTTGGCATTGTGCCTTTTGTAGTTAATTCCGATGCAATTTCTGTGTTTCATCGTCAATAAGAAGGTCAGAGGGATACAGTAAACTTGAAGTGAAGCATCCGAATCTATAACTAGTGTCACAGGAATGGTTCAAAACATAGACAGTAAGAAGAGTCAGTTTTCTTGTACTTAAGTCGGCATTGTGCCTTTTGTATTTAATTCCGTTGCAATTTCTGTGTTTCATCGTCAATAAGAACGTCAGAGGGATAGAGTAAACCAGAAGTGTAGCATCGAAATCTATAACTAGTGTCACAGCAATGGTTCAAACTTAGACACTAAGAAGATTCAGTTTTCTTGTACTTAAATCGGCATTATGCCTTTTGTATTTAATTCCAATGCAATTTCTGTGTTTCATCGTCAATAAGAAGGTCAGAGGGATACAGTAAAACTGAAGCGAAGCATCGGAATCTATAACTAGTGTCAGGTATGGTTCAAAACATAGACAGTAAGAAGAGTCAGTTTTCTTGTACTTAAGTCGGCATTGTGCCTTTTGTATCTAATTCCGATGCATTTTCAGTGTTTCATCGTCAATAATGAGGTCAGAGGGATACAGTGAACCTGAAGTGAAGCGTCGGAAACTATAACTAGTGTCACAGGAATGGTTCAAAACATAGACAGTAAGAAGAGTCAGTTTTCTTGTCCTTAAGTCGCAATGTGCCTTTTGTATTTAATTCCGATGCATTTTCAGTGTTTCATTGTCAATAAGGTCAGAGTGATACAGTAAACCTGAAGTGAAGCATCCGAATCTATAACTAGTGTCACAGGAATGGTTCAAATCATAGACTGTAAGAGAGTCAGTTTTCTTGTACTTAAGTTGGCATTGTGCCTTTTGTATTTAATTCCGATGCAATTTCTGTGTTTGATCGTCAATACGAAGGTCAGAGGGATACGGTAAACCTGAAGGGAAGCATTGGAATCTATAACTAGTGTCACAGAAATGGTTCAAACCATAGACAGTAAGAAGAGTCAGTTTTCTTGTACTTAAGTCGGCATTGTGCTTTTTGTATTTAATTCCGATGCAATTTCTGTGTTTCATCGTCAATAAGAAGGTCGGAGGGATACAGTAAACCTGAAGTGAAGCATCGGAATCTATAACTAGTGTCACAGGAATGGTTCAAACATAGACAGTAAGGAGAGTCAGTTTTCTTGTACATAAGTCGGCATTATGCATTTTGTATTAAATTCCGATGCAATTTCTGTGTTTCATCGTCAATAAGAAGGTCAGAGGGATACAGTAAACCTGAAGCGAAGTATCGGAATCTGTAACCAGTGTCACATGAATGATTCAAAGCATATAAAGTAAGAAGAGTCAGTTTTCTTGTACTTAAGTCGGCATTGTGCCATTTGTATTTAATTCCGATGCAATTTCAGTGTTTCATCGTCAATAAGAAGGTCAGAGGGATACAGTGAACGTGAAGTGAAGCATCGGAATCCATAACTAGTGTCACAGGAATGGTTCAAAACACAGACAGTAAGAGGAGTCAGTTTTCTTGTACTTAAGTCGGCATTGTGCTTTTGGTATTTAATTCCGATGCAATTTCTGTGTTTCATCGTCAATAAGAAGGTCAGGGGGATACAGTAAACCTGAAGTGAAGCATCGGAATCTATAACTAGTGTCACAGGAATGGTTCAAAACATAGACAGTAAGAAGAGTCAGTTTTCTTGTACTTCAGTCGGCATTGTGCCTTTTCGATTTAATTCCGATGCAATTTCTGTGTTTCATCGTCAATAAGATGGTCAGAGGGATACAGTAAACCTGAAGTGAAGCATCGGAATCTATAACTAGTGTCACAGGAATGGTTCAAAACATAGACAGTAAGAAGAGTCAGTTTTCTTGTCCTGAAGTCGGCAATGTGCCTTTTGTATTTAATTCTGATGCAATTTCAGTGTTTCATTGTCAATAAGAAGGTCAGAGTGATACAGTAAACCTGAAGTGAAGCATCCGAATCAATAACTAGTGCCACAGGAATGGTTCAAATCATAGACTGTAAGAAGAGTCAGTTTTCTTGTACTTAAAGTGGCATTGTGCCTTTTGTATTTATTTCCGATGCAATTTCTGTGTTTGATCGTCAATAAAAAGGTCAGAGGAATACAGTAAACCTGAAGGGAAGCATCGGAATCTATAACTAGTGTCACAGGAATGGTTCAAAACATAGACAGTAAGAAGAGTCAGTTTTCTTGTACTTATGTCGGCATTGTGCTTTTTGTATTTAATTCCGATGCAATTTCTGTGTTTCATCGTCAATAAGAAGGTCAGAGGGATACAGTTAACCTGAAGTGAAGCATCGGAATCTATAACTAGTGTCACAGGAATGGTTCCACACATAGACAGTAAGAAGGGTCAGTTTTCTTGTACTTAAGTCGGCATTGTGCCTTTTCTATTTAATTCCGATGCAATTTCTGTGTTTCGTCGTCAATAAGAAGGTCAGAGGGATACAGTAAACCTGAAGTGAAGCATCGGAATCTATAACTAGTGTCACAGGAATGGTTCAAATCATAGACTGTAAGAAGAGCCAGTTTTCTTGTACTTAAGTTGACATTGTGCCTTTTGTATTTAATTCCGATGCAATTTCTGTGTTTGATCGTCAATAAAAAGGTCATAGGAATACAGTAAACCTGAAGGGAAGCATCGGAATCTATAACTAGTGTCACAGGAATGGTTCAGAACATAGGCAGTAAGAAGAGTCAGTTTTCTTGTACTTATGTCGGCATTGTGCTTTTTGTATTTATTTCCGATGCAATTTCTGTGTTTCATCGTCAATAAGAAGGTCAGATGGATACAGTTAACCTGAAGTGAAGCATCGGAAACTATAACTAGTGTCACAGGAATGGTTCCACACATAGACAGTAAGAAGAGTCAGTTTTCTTGTACTTAAGTCGGCGTTGTGCCTTTTGTATTTAATTCCGATGCAATTTCTGTGTCTCAACGTCAATAAGAAGGTCAGAGGGATACAGTAAACCTGAAGTGAAGCGTCCGAATTTATAACTAGCGTCAAAAGCATGGTTCAAATTATAGACAGTAAGAAGAGTCAATTTTCTTGTACTTAAGTCGACATTGTGCCCTTTGTATTTAATTCCGATGCAATTTCAGGGTTTGATCGTGAATAAGAAGGTCAGAGGAATACAGTGAACCTGAAGTGAGGCATCGGAATCTATAACTAGTGTCACAGGAATGGTTCAAAACATAGACAGTAAGAAGAGTCAGTTTTCTTGTACTTAAGTCGGCATTGTGCCTTTTGTATTTAATTCCGATGCAATTTCTGTGTTTGATCGTCAATAAGAAGGTGAGAGGGATACAGTAAGCCTGAAGTGAAGCATCGGAATCTATGACTAGTGTCACAGCAGTGGTTCAAACATAGACAGTAAGAAGAGTCAGTTTTCTTGTACACAAATCGGAATTTTGCCTTTTGTATTTAATTCCGATGCAATTTCTGTGTTTCATCGTCAATAAGAAGGACAGAGGGATACAGTAAACCTGAAGCGAAGCATCGGAATCTGTAACTAGTGTCACATGAATGATTCAAAACATATAAAGTAAACAGAGTCAGTTTTCATGTACTTAAGTCGGCTTTGTGCCATTTGTATTTATTTCCGATGCAATTTCAGTGTTTCATCGTCAATAAGAAGGTCAGAGGGATACAGTGAACCTGAAGTGAAGCATCGGAATCTATAACTAGTGTCACAGGAATGGTTGAAAACATAGACAGTAAGAAGAGTCAGTTTTCTTGTCCTTAAGTCGGCAATGTGCCTTTTTTTTAAATTCCGATGCAATTTCAGTGTTTCATTGTCAATAAGAAGGTCAGAGGGATACAGTAAACCTGAAGTGAAGCATCCGAATCTATAACTAGTGTCAAAGGAATGGTTCGAAACATAGACAGTAAGAAGAGTCAGTTTTCTTGCACTTAAGTTGGCATTGTGCTTTTTGGATTTAATTGCGATGCAATTTCTGTGTTTGATCGTCAATAAGAAGGTCAGAGGGATACAGTAAACCTGAAGTGAAGCATCGGAATCCATAACTAGTGTCACAGGAATGGTTCAAAACATAGAGAGTAAGAAGAGTTAGTTTTCTGGTACTTAAGTCGGCATTGTGCTTTTGGTATTTAATTCCGATGCAATTTCTGTGTTTCATCGTCAATAAGAAGGTCAGGGGGATACAGTAAACCTGAAGTGAAGCGTCGGAATCTATAACTAGTGTCACAGGAATGGTTCAAAACATAGACAGTAAGAAGAGTCAGTTTTCTTGTACTTAAGTCGGCATTGTGCCTTTTCGATTCAATTCCGATGCAATTTCTGTGTTTCATCGTCAATAAGAAGGTCAGAGGGATACAGTAAACCTGAAGTGAAGCATCGGAATCTATAACTAGTGTCACAGAAATGGCTCAAAACATAGACAGTAAGAAGAGTCAGTTTTCTTGTACTAAAGTCGGCATTGCGCCTTTTGTATTTAATTCCGAAGCAATTTCTGAGATTCATCGCCAATAAGAAGGTCAGAATGATACAGTATACCTGAAGTGAAGCATAGGAATCTATAACTAGTGTCACAGGAATGGTTCAAAACATAGACAGTAAGAAGAGTCAGTTTTCTTGTACTTAAGTCGGCGTTGTGCCTTTTGTATTTAATTCCGATGCAATTTCTGTGTCTCATCGTCAATAAGAAGGTCAGAGGGATACAATAAACCTGAAGTGAAGCGTCCGAATTTATAACTAGTGTCAAAAGAATGGTTCAAATTATAGACAGTAAGAAGAGTCAACTTTCTTGTACTTAAGTCGACATTGTGCCCTTTGTATTTAATTCCGACGCAATTTCAGGGTTTCATCGTGAATAAGAAGGTCAGAGGAATACAGTGAACCTGAAGTGAACCATCGGAATCTATAACTAGTGTCACCGGAACGGTTCAAAACATAGACAGTAAGAAAAGTCAGTTTTCTTGTACTTAAGTCGGCATTGTGCCTTTTGTATTTAATTCCGATGCAATTTCTGTGTTTGATCGTCAATAAGAAGGTCAGAGGGATACAGTAAACCTGAAGTGAAGCATCGGAAACTATGGCTAGTGTCACAGGAATGGTTCAAAACAGACAGTAAGAAGAGTCAGTTTTCTTGTACTTAAGTCGGCATTAGGCATTTTGTATTTAATTCCGATGCAATTTCTGTGTTTCATCGTCAATAAGAAGGTCAGAGGGATACAGTAAACCTGAAGTGAAGCTTCGGAATCTATGACTAGTGTCACAGCAATGGTTCAAACATAGACAGTAAGAAGAGTCAGTTTTCTTGTACACAAATCGGAGTTTTGCATTTTGTATTTAATTCCGATGCAATTTCTGTGTTTCATCGTCAATAAGAAGGTCAGAGGGATACAGTAAACCTGAAGCGAAGCATCGGAATCTGTAACTAGTGTCACAGGAATGGTTCAAAACATTGACAGTAAGAAGAGTCAGTTTTCCTGTCCTTAAGTCGGCAATGTGTCTTTTGTATTTAATTCCGATGCAATTTCAGTGTTTCATTGTCAATAAGAAGGTCAGAGGGATACAGTAAACCTGAAGTGAAGCATCCGAATCTATAACTAGTGTCAAAGGAATGGTTCGAAACATAGACAGTAAGAAGAGTCAATTTTCTTGTACTTAAGTTGGCATTGTGCTTTTTGGATTTAATTGCGATGCAATTTCTGTGTTTGATCGTCAATAAGAAGGTCAGAGGGATACAGTAAACCTGAAGTGAAGCATCGGAATCCATAACTAGTGTCACAGGAATGGTTCAAAACATAGACAGTAAGAAGAGTCAGTTTTCTTGTACTTAAGTCGGCATTGTGCTTTTGGTATTTAATTCCGATGCAATTTCTGTGTTTCATCGTTAATAAAAAGGTCAGGGGGATACAGTAAACCTGAAGTGAAGCGTCGGAATCTATAACTAGTGTCACAGGAATGGTTCAAAACATAGACAGTAAGAAGAGTCAGTTTTCTTGTACTTAAGTCGGCATTGTGCCTTTTCGATTCAATTCCGATGCAATTTCTGTGTTTCATCGTCAATAAGATGGTCAGAGGGATACAGCAAACCTGAAGTGAAGCATCGGAATCCATAACTAGTGTCAAAGGAATGGTTCAAACCATAGACAGTAAGAAGAGTCAATTCTCTTGTTATTAAGTAGACATTGTGCCTTTTGTATTTAATTCCGATGCAATTTCGGTGTTTCATCGTCAATAAGAAGGTCAGAATGATACAGTGAACCTGAAGTGAGAAATCGGAATCTATAACTAGTGTCACAGGAATGGTTCAAAACATAGACAGTAAGAAGAGTCAGTTTTCTTGTACTTATGTCGGCGTTGTGCCTTTTGTATTTAATTCCGATGCAATTTCTGTGTCTCATCGTCAATAAGATGGTCAGAGGGATACAGTAAACCTGAAGTGAAGCATCGGAATCTATAACTAGTGTCACAGGAATGGTTCAGACATAGACAGTAAGAAGAGTCAGTTTTCTTGTCCTTAAGTCGGCAATGTGCCTTTTGTATTTAATTCTGATGCAATTTCAGTGTTTCATTGTCAATAAGAAGGTCAGAGTGATACAGTAAACCTGAAGTGAAGCATCCGAACCTATAACTAGTGTCACAGGAATGGTTCAAATCATAGACTGTAAGAAGAGCCAGTTTTCTTGTACTTAAGTTGGCATTGTGCCTTTTGTATTTAATTCCGATGCAATTTCTGTGTTTGATCGTCAATAAAAAGGTCATAGGAATACAGTAAACCTGAAGGGAAGCATCGGAATCTATAACTAGTGTCACAGGAATGGTTCAGAACATAGGCAGTAAGAAGAGTCAGTTTTCTTGTACTTATGTCGGCATTGTGCTTTTTGTATTTATTTCCGATGCAATTTCTGTGTTTCATCGTCAATAAGAAGGTCAGATGGATACAGTTAACCTGAAGTGAAGCATCGGAAACTATAACTAGTGTCACAGGAATGGTTCCACACATAGACAGTAAGAAGAGTCAGTTTTCTTGTACTTAAGTCGGCGTTGTGCCTTTTGTATTTAATTGAGATGCAATTTCTGTGTCTCATCGTCAATAAGAAGGTCAGAGGGATACAGTAAACCTGAAGTGAAGCGTCCGAATTTATAACTAGCGTCAAAAGCATGGTTCAAATTATAGACAGTAAGAAGAGTCAATTTTCTTGTACTTAAGTCGACATTGTGCCCTTTGTATTTAATTCCGATGCAATTTCAGGGTTTCATCGTGAATAAGAAGGTCAGAGGAATACAGTGAATCTGAAGTGAGGCATCGGAATCTATAACTAGTGTCACAGGAATGGTTCAAAACATAGACAGTAAGAAGAGTCAGTTTTCTTGTACTTAAGTCGGCATTGTGCCTTTTGTATTTAATTCCGATGCAATTTCTGTGTTTGATCGTCAATAAGAAGGTCAGAGGGATACAGTAAACCTGAAGTGAAGCATCGGAAACTATGGCTAGTGTCACAGGAATGGTTCAAAACAGACAGTAAGAAGAGTCAGTTTTCTTGTACTTAAGTCGGCATTAGGCATTTTGTATTTAATTCCGATGCAATTTCTGTGTTTCATCGTCAATAAGAAGGTCAGAGGGATACAGTAAACCTGAAGTGAAGCTTCGGAATCTATGACTAGTGTCACAGCAATGGTTCAAACATAGACAGTAAGAAGAGTCAGTTTTCTTGTACACAAATCGGAGTTTTGCATTTTGTATTTAATTCCGATGCAATTTCTGTGTTTCATCGTCAATAAGAAGGTCAGAGGGATACAGTAAACCTGAAGCGAAGCATCGGAATCTGTAACTAGTGTCACAGGAATGGTTCAAAACATTGACAGTAAGAAGAGTCAGTTTTCCTGTCCTTAAGTCGGCAATGTGCCTTTTGTATTTAATTCCGATGCAATTTCAGTGTTTCATTGTCAATAAGAAGGTCAGAGGGATACAGTAAACCTGAAGTGAAGCATCCGAATCTGTAACTAGTGTCAAAGGAATGGTTCGAAACATAGACAGTAAGAAGAGTCAATTTTCTTGTACTTAAGTTGGCATTGTGCTTTTTGGATTTAATTGCGATGCAATTTCTGTGTTTGATCGTCAATAAGAAGGTCAGAGGGATACAGTAAACCTGAAGTGAAGCATCGGAATCCATAACTAGTGTCACAGGAATGGTTCAAAACATAGACAGTAAGAAGGGTCAGTTTTCTTGTACTTAAGTCGGCATTGTGCTTTTGGTATTTAATTCCGATGCAATTTCTGTGTTTCATCGTTAATAAGAAGGTCAGGGGGATACAGTAAACCTGAAGTGAAGCGTCGGAATCTATAACTAGTGTCACAGGAATGGTTCAAAACATAGACAGTAAGAAGAGTCAGTTTTCTTGTACTTAAGTCGGCATTGTGCCTTTTCGATTCAATTCCGATGCAATTTCTGTGTTTCATCGTCAATAAGATGGTCAGAGGGATACAGCAAACCTGAAGTGAAGCATCGGAATCCATAACTAGTGTCAAAGGAATGGTTCAAACCATAGACAGTAAGAAGAGTCAATTCTCTTGTTATTAAGTAGACATTGTGCCTTTTGTATTTAATTCCGATGCAATTTCGGTGTTTCATCGTCAATAAGAAGGTCAGAATGATACAGTGAACCTGAAGTGAGAAATCGGAATCTATAACTAGTGTCACAGGAATGGTTCAAAACATAGACAGTAAGAAGAGTCAGTTTTCTTGTACTTATGTCGGCGTTGTGCCTTTTGTATTTAATTCCGATGCAATTTCTGTGTCTCATCGTCAATAAGATGGTCAGAGGGATACAGTAAACCTGAAGTGAAGCATCGGAATCTATAACTAGTGTCACAGGAATGGTTCAGACATAGACAGTAAGAAGAGTCAGTTTTCTTGTCCTTAAGTCGGCAATGTGCCTTTTGTATTTAATTCTGATGCAATTTCAGTGTTTCATTGTCAATAAGAAGGTCAGAGTGATACAGTAAACCTGAAGTGAAGCATCCGAACCTATAACTAGTGTCACAGGAATGGTTCAAATCATAGACTGTAAGAAGAGCCAGTTTTCTTGTACTTAAGTTGGCATTGTGCCTTTTGTATTTAATTCCGATGCAATTTCTGTGTTTGATCGTCAATAAAAAGGTCATAGGAATACAGTAAACCTGAAGGGAAGCATCGGAATCTATAGCTAGTGTCACAGGAATGGTTCAGAACATAGGCAGTAAGAAGAGTCAGTTTTCTTGTACTTATGTCGGCATTGTGCTTTTTGTATTTATTTCCGATGCAATTTCTGTGTTTCATCGTCAATAAGAAGGTCAGATGGATACAGTTAACCTGAAGTGAAGCATCGGAAACTATAACTAGTGTCACAGGAATGGTTCCACACATAGACAGTAAGAAGAGTCAGTTTTCTTGTACTTAAGTCGGCGTTGTGCCTTTTGTATTTAATTGAGATGCAATTTCTGTGTCTCATCGTCAATAAGAAGGTCAGAGGGATACAGTAAACCTGAAGTGAAGCGTCCGAATTTATAACTAGCGTCAAAAGCATGGTTCAAATTATAGACAGTAAGAAGAGTCAATTTTCTTGTACTTAAGTCGACATTGTGCCCTTTGTATTTAATTCCGATGCAATTTCAGGGTTTCATCGTGAATAAGAAGGTCAGAGGAATACAGTGAACCTGAAGTGAGGCATCGGAATCTATAACTAGTGTCACAGGAATGGTTCAAAACATAGACAGTAAGAAGAGTCAGTTTTCTTGTACTTAAGTCGGCATTGTGCCTTTTGTATTTAATTCCGATGCAATTTCTGTGTTTGATCGTCAATAAGAAGGTCAGAGGGATACAGTAAGCCAGAAGTGAAGCATCGGAATCTATGACTAGTGTCACAGCAATGGTTCAAACATAGACAGTAAGAAGAGTCAGTTTTCTTGTACACAAATCGGAATTTTGCCTTTTGTATTTAATTCCGATGCAATTTCTGTGTTTCATCGTCAATAAGAAGGACAGAGGGATACAGTAAACCTGAAGCGAAGCATCGGAATCTGTAACTAGTGTCACATGAATGATTCAAAACATATAAAGTAAGAAGAGTCAGTTTTCTTGTACTTAAGTCGGCTTTGTGCCATTTGTATTTATTTCCGATGCAATTTCAGTGTTTCATCGTCAATAAGAAGGTCAGAGGGATACAGTGAACCTGAAGTGAAGCATCGGAATCTATAACTAGTGTCACAGGAATGGTTCAAAACATAGACAGTAAGAAGAGTCAGTTTTCTTGTCCTTAAGTCGGCAATGTGCCTTTTTTTTAAATTCCGATGCAATTTCAGTGTTTCATTGTCAATAAGAAGGTCAGAGGGATACAGTAAACCTGAAGTGAAGCATCCGAATCTATAACTAGTGTCAAAGGAATGGTTCGAAACATAGACAGTAAGAAGAGTCAGTTTTCTTGTACTTAAGTTGGCATTGTGCTTTTTGGATTTAATTGCGATGCAATTTCTGTGTTTGATCGTCAATAAGAAGGTCAGAGGGATACAGTAAACCTGAAGTGAAGCATCGGAATCCATAACTAGTGTCACAGGAATGGTTCAAAACATAGACAGTAAGAAGAGTCAGTTTTCTGGTACTTATGTCGGCATTGTGCTTTTGGTATTTAATTCCAATGCAATTTCTGTGTTTCATCGTCAATAAGAAGGTCAGGGGGATACAGTAAACCTGAAGTGAAGCGTCGGAATCTATAACTAGTGTCACAGGAATGGTTCAAAACATAGACAGTAAGAAGAGTCAGTTTTCTTGTACTTAAGTCGGCATTGTGCCTTTTAGATTCAATTCCGATGCAATTTCTGTGTTTCATCGTCAATAAGAAGGTCAGAGGGATACAGTAAACCTGAAGTGAAGCATCGGAATCTATAACTAGTGTCACAGGAATGGATCAAAACATAGACAGTAAGAAGAGTCAGTTTTCTTGTACTAAAGTCGGCATTGCGCCTTTTGTATTTAATTCCGAAGAAATTTCTGAGATTCATCGCCAATAAGAAGGTCAGAATGATACAGTATACCTGAAGTGAAGCATAGGAATCTATAACTAGTGTCACAGGAATGGTTCAAAACATAGACAGTAAGAAGAGTCAGTTTTCTTGTACTTAAGTCGGCGTTGTGCCTTTTGTATTTAATTCCGATGCAATTTCTGTGTCTCATCGTCAATAAGAAGGTCAGAGGGATACAGTAAACCTGAAGTGAAGCGTCCGAATTTATAACTAGTGTCAAAAGAATGGTTCAAATTATAGACAGTAAGAAGAGTCAACTTTCTTGTACTTAAGTCGACATTGTGCCCTTTGTATTTAATTCCGACGCAATTTCAGGGTTTCATCGTGAATAAGAAGGTCAGAGGAATACAGTGAACCTGAAGTGAACCATCGGAATCTATAACTAGTGTCACAGGAACGGTTCAAAACATAGACAGTAAGAAAAGTCAGTTTTCTTGTACTTAAGTCGGCATTGTGCCTTTTGTATTTAATTCCGATGCAATTTCTGTGTTTGATCGTCAATAAGAAGGTCAGAGGGATACAGTAAACCTGAAGTGAAGCATCGGAAACTATGGCTAGTGTCACAGGAATGGTTCAAAACAGACAGTAAGAAGAGTCAGTTTTCTTGTACTTAAGTCGGCATTAGGCCTTTTGTATTTAATTCCGATGCAATTTCTGTGTTTCATCGTCAATAAGAAGGTCAGAGGGATACAGTAAACCTGAAGTGAAGCTTCGGAATCTATGACTAGTGTCACAGCAATGGTTCAAACATAGACAGTAAGAAGAGTCAGTTTTCTTGTACACAAATCGGAGTTTTGCATTTTGTATTTAATTCCGATGCAATTTCTGTGTTTCATCGTCAATAAGAAGGTCAGAGGGATACAGTAAACCTGAAGCGAAGCATCGGAATCTGTAACTAGTGTCACAGGAATGGTTCAAAACATTGACAGTAAGAAGAGTCAGTTTTCCTGTCCTTAAGTCGGCAATGTGCCTTTTGTATTTAATTCCGATGCAATTTCAGTGTTTCATTGTCAATAAGAAGGTCAGAGGGATACAGTAAACCTGAAGTGAAGCATCCGAATCTATAACTAGTGTCAAAGGAATGGTTCGAAACATAGACAGTAAGAAGAGTCAATTTTCTTGTACTTAAGTTGGCATTGTGCTTTTTGGATTTAATTGCGATGCAATTTCTGTGTTTGATCGTCAATAAGAAGGTCAGAGGGATACAGTAAACCTGAAGTGAAGCATCGGAATCCATAACTAGTGTCACAGAAATGGTTCAAAACATAGACAGTAAGAAGAGTCAGTTTTCTTGTACTTAAGTCGGCATTGTGCTTTTGGTATTTAATTCCGATGCAATTTCTGTGTTTCATCGTCAATAAGAAGGTCAGGGGGATACAGTAAACCTGAAGTGAAGCGTCGGAATCTATAACTAGTGTCACAGGAATGGTTCAAAACATAGACAGTAAGAAGAGTCAGTTTTCCTGTACTTAAGTCGGCATTGTGCCTTTTCGATTCAATTCCGATGCAATTTCTGTGTTTCATCGTCAATAAGATGGTCAGAGGGATACAGTAAACCTGAAGTGAAGCATCGGAATCTATAACTAGTGTCACTGGAATGGTTCAAAACATAGAGAGTAAGAAGAGTCAGTTTTCTTATACTTATGTCGGCATTGTTCCTTTTCTATTTAATTCCGATGCAATTTCTGTGTTTCATCGTCAATAAGAAGGTCAGAGGGATACAGTAAAAATGAAGTGAAGCATCGGAATCTATAACTAGTGTCACAGGAATGGTTCAAAACATAGACAGTAAGAAGAGTAAGTTTTCTTGTACTTAAGTCGGCATTGTGCCTTTTGTATTTAATTCCGAAGCAATTTCTGTGATTCGTCGCCAATAAGAAGGTCAGAGGGATACAGTAAACCTGAAGTGAAGCATAGGAATTTATAACTAGTGTCACAGGAATGGTTCAAAACATAGACAGTAAGAAGAGTCAGTTTTCTTGTACTTAAGTCGGCGTTGTGCCTTTTGCATTTAATTGCGATGCAATTTCTGTGTTTCATCGTCAATAAGAAGGTCAGAGGGATACAGCAAACCTGAAGTGAAGCATCGGAATCCATAACTAGTGTCAAAGGAATGGTTCAAACCATAGACAGTAAGAAGAGTCAATTCTCTTGTTATTAAGAAGACATTGTGCCTTTTGTATTTAATTCCGATGCAATTTCGGTGTTTCATCGTCAATAAGAAGGTCAGAATGATACAGTGAACCTGAAGTGAGAAATCGGAATCTATAACTAGTGTCACAGGAATGGTTCAAAACATAGACAGTAAGAAGAGTCAGTTTTCTTGTACTTATGTCGGCGTTGTGCCTTTTGTATTTAATTCCGATGCAATTTCTGTGTCTCATCGTCAATAAGATGGTCAGAGGGATACAGTAAACCTGAAGTGAAGCATCGGAATCTATAACTAGTGTCACAGGAATGGTTCAGACATAGACAGTAAGAAGAGTCAGTTTTCTTGTCCTTAAGTCGGCAATGTGCCTTTTGTATTTAATTCTGATGGAATTTCAGTGTTTCATTGTCAATAAGAAGGTCAGAGTGATACAGTAAACCTGAAGTGAAGCATCCGAACCTATAACTAGTGTCACAGGAATGGTTCAAATCATAGACTGTAAGAAGAGCCAGTTTTCTTGTACTTAAGTTGGCATTGTGCCTTTTGTATTTAATTCCGATGCAATTTCTGTGTTTGATCGTCAATAAAAAGGTCATAGGAATACAGTAAACCTGAAGGGAAGCATCGGAATCTATAACTAGTGTCACAGGAATGGTTCAGAACATAGGCAGTAAGAAGAGTCAGTTTTCTTGTACTTATGTCGGCATTGTGCTTTTTGTATTTATTTCCGATGCAATTTCTGTGTTTCATCGTCAATAAGAAGGTCAGATGGATACAGTTAACCTGAAGTGAAGCATCGGAAACTATAACTAGTGTCACAGGAATGGTTCCACACATAGACAGTAAGAAGAGTCAGTTTTCTTGTACTTAAGTCGGCGTTGTGCCTTTTGTATTTAATTCCGATGCAATTTCTGTGTCTCATCGTCAATAAGAAGGTCAGAGGGATACAGTAAACCTGAAGTGAAGCGTCCGAATTTATAACTAGCGTCAAAAGCATGGTTCAAATTATAGACAGTAAGAAGAGTCAATTTTCTTGTACTTAAGTCGACATTGTGCCCTTTGTATTTAATTCCGATGCAATTTCAGGGTTTCATCGTGAATAAGAAGGTCAGAGGAATACAGTGAACCTGAAGTGAGGCATCGGAATCTATAACTAGTGTCACAGGAATGGTTCAAAACATAGACAGTAAGAAGAGTCAGTTTTCTTGTACTTAAGTCGGCATTGTGCCTTTTGTATTTAATTCCGATGCAATTTCTGTGTTTGATCGTCAATAAGAAGGTCAGAGGGATACAGTAAGCCTGAAGTGAAGCATCGGAATCTATGACTAGTGTCACAGCAGTGGTTCAAACATAGACAGTAAGAAGAGTCAGTTTTCTTGTACACAAATCGGAATTTTGCCTTTTGTATTTAATTCCGATGCAATTTCTGTGTTTCATCGTCAATAAGAAGGACAGAGGGATACAGTAAACCTGAAGCGAAGCATCGGAATCTGTAACTAGTGTCACATGAATGATTCAAAACATATAAAGTAAGAAGAGTCAGTTTTCTTGTACTTAAGTCGGCTTTGTGCCATTTGTATTTATTTCCGATGCAATTTCAGTGTATCATCGTCAATAAGAAGGTCAGAGGGATACAGTGAACCTGAAGTGAAGCATCGGAATCTATAACTAGTGTCACAGGAATGGTTCAAAACATAGACAGTAAGAAGAGTCAGTTTTCTTGTCCTTAAGTCGGCAATGTGCCTTTTTTTTTAATTCCGATGCAATTTCAGTGTTTCATTGTCAATAAGAAGGTCAGAGGGATACAGTAAACCTGAAGTGAAGCATCCGAATCTATAACTAGTGTCAAAGGAATGGTTCGAAACATAGACAGTAAGAAGAGTCAGTTTTCTTGTACTTAAGTTGGCATTGTGCTTTTTGGATTTAATTGCGATGCAATTTCTGTGTTTGATCGTCAATAAGAAGGTCAGAGGGATACAGTAAACCTGAAGTGAAGCATCGGAATCCATAACTAGTGTCACAGGAATGGTTCAAAACATAGACAGTAAGAAGAGTCAGTTTTCTGGTACTTAAGTCGGCATTGTGCTTTTGGTATTTAATTCCGATGCAATTTCTGTGTTTCATCGTCAATAAGAAGGTCAGGGGGATACAGTAAACCTGAAGTGAAGCGTCGGAATCTATAACTAGTGTCACAGGAATGGTTCAAAACATAGACAGTAAGAAGAGTCAGTTTTCTTGTACTTAAGTCGGCATTGTGCCTTTTCGATTCAATTCCGATGCAATTTCTGTGTTTCATCGTCAATAAGAAGGTCAGAGGGATACAGTAAACCTGAAGTGAAGCATCGGAATCTATAACTAGTGTCACAGGAATGGATCAAAACATAGACAGTAAGAAGAGTCAGTTTTCTTGTACTAAAGTCGGCATTGCCCCTTTTGTATTTAATTCCGAAGCAATTTCTGAGATTCATCGCCAATAAGAAGGTCAGAATGATACAGTATACCTGAAGTGAAGCATAGGAATCTATAACTAGTGTCACAGGAATGGTTCAAAACATAGACAGTAAGAAGAGTCAGTTTTCTTGTACTTAAGTCGGCGTTGTGCCTTTTGTATTTAATTCCGATGCAATTTCTGTGTCTCATCGTCAATAAGAAGGTCAGAGGGATACAGTAAACCTGAAGTGAAGCGTCCGAATTTATAACTAGTGTCAAAAGAATGGTTCAAATTATAGACAGTAAGAAGAGTCAACTTTCTTGTACTTAAGTCGACATTGTGCCCTTTGTATTTAATTCCAACGCAATTTCAGGGTTTCTATGTGAATAAGAAGGTCAGAGGAATACAGTGAACCTGAAGTGAACCATCGGAATCTATAACTAGTGTCACAGGAACGGTTCAAAACATAGACAGTAAGAAAAGTCAGTTTTCTTTTACTTAAGTCGGCATTGTGCCTTTTGTATTTAATTCCGATGCAATTTCTGTGTTTGATCGTCAATAAGAAGGTCAGAGGGATACAGTAAACCTGAAGTGAAGCATCGGAAACTATGGCTAGTGTCACAGGAATGGTTCAAAACAGACAGTAAGAAGAGTCAGTTTTCTTGTACTTAAGTCGGCATTAGGCCTTTTGTATTTAATTCCGATGCAATTTCTGTGTTTCATCGTCAATAAGAAGGTCAGAGGGATACAGTAAACCTGAAGTGAAGCTTCGGAATCTATGACTAGTGTCACAGCAATGGTTCAAACATAGACAGTAAGAAGAGTCAGTTTTCTTGTACACAAATCGGAGTTTTGCATTTTGTATTTAATTCCGATGCAATTTCTGTGTTTCATCGTCAATAAGAAGGTCAGAGGGATACAGTAAACCTGAAGCGAAGCATCGGAATCTGTAACTAGTGTCACAGGAATGGTTCAAAACATTGACAGTAAGAAGAGTCAGTTTTCTTGTCCTTAAGTCGGCAATGTGCCTTTTTTTTAAATTCCGATGCAATTTCAGTGTTTCATTGTCAATAAGAAGGTCAGAGGGATACAGTAAACCTGAAAAGAAGCATCCGAATCTATAACTAGTGTCAAAGGAATGGTTCGAAACATAGACAGTAAGAAGAGTCAATTTTCTTGTACTTAAGTTGGCATTGTGCTTTTTGGATTTAATTGCGATGCAATTTCTGTGTTTGATCGTCAATAAGAAGGCCAGAGGGATACAGTAAACCTGAAGTGAAGCATCGGAATCCATAACTAGTGTCACAGGAATGGTTCAAAACATAGACAGTAAGAAGAGTCAGTTTTCTTGTACTTAAGTCGGCATTGTGCTTTTGGTATTTAATTCCGATGCAATTTCTGTGTTTCATCGTCAATAAGAAGGTCAGGGGGATACAGTAAACCTGAAGTGAAGCGTCGGAATCTATAACTAGTGTCACAGGAATGGTTCAAAACATAGACAGTAAGAAGAGTCAGTTTTCTTGTACTTAAGTCGGCATTGTGCCTTTTCGATTCAATTCCGATGCAATTTCTGTGTTTCATCGTCAATAAGATGGTCCGAGGGATACAGCAAACCTGAAGTGAAGCATCGGAATCCATAACTAGTGTCAAAGGAATGGTTCAAACCATAGACAGTAAGAAGAGTCAATTCTCTTGTTATTAAGTAGACATTGTGCCTTTTGTATTTAATTCCGATGCAATTTCGGTGTTTCATCGTCAATAAGAAGGTCAGAATGATACAGTGAACCTGAAGTGAGAAATCGGAATCTATAACTAGTGTCACAGGAATGGTTCAAAACATAGACAGTAAGAAGAGTCAGTTTTCTTGTACTTATGTCGGCGTTGTGCCATTTGTATTTAATTCCGATGCAATTTCTGTGTCTCATCGTCAATAAGATGGTCAGAGGGATACAGTAAACCTGAAGTGAAGCATCGGAATCTATAACTAGTGTCACAGGAATGGTTCAGACATAGACAGTAAGAAGAGTCAGTTTTCTTGTCCTTAAGTCGGCAATGTGCCTTTTGTATTTCATTCTGATGCAATTTCAGTGTTTCATTGTCAATAAGAAGGTCAGAGTGATACAGTAAACCTGAAGTGAAGCATCCGAACCTATAACTAGTGTCACAGGAATGGTTCAAATCATAGACTGTAAGAAGAGTCAGTTTTCTTGTACTTAAGTCGGCGTTGTGCCTTTTGTGTTTAATTCCGATGCAATTTCTGTGTCTCATCGTCAATAAGAAGGTCAGAGGGATACAGTAAACCTGAAGTGAAGCGTCCGAATTTATAACTAGCGTCAAAAGCATGGTTCAAATTATAGACAGTAAGAAGAGTCAATTTTCTTGTACTTAAGTCGACATTGTGCCCTTTGTACTTTATTTCCGATGCAATTTCAGGGTTTCATCGTGAATAAGAAGGTCAGAGGAATACAGTGAACCTGAAGTGAGGCATCGGAATCTATAACTAGTGTCACAGGAATGGTTCAAAACATAGACAGTAAGAAGAGTCAGTTTTCTTGTACTTCAGTCGGCATTGTGCCTTTTGTATTTAATTCCGATGCAATTTCTGTGTTTCATCGTCAATAAGAAGGTCAGAGGGATACAGTAAGCCTGAAGTGAAGCATCGGAATCTATGACTAGTGTCACAGCAATGGTTCAAACATAGACAGTAAGAAGAGTCAGTTTTCTTGTACACAAATCGGAATTTTGCCTTTTGTATTTAATTCCGATGCAATTTCTGTGTTTCATCGTCAATACGAAGGACAGAGGGAAACAGTAAACCTGAAGCGAAGCATCGGAATCTGTAACTAGTGTCACATGAATGATTCAAAACATATAAAGTAAGAAGAGTCAGTTTTCTTGTACTTAAGTCGGCTTTGTGCCATTTGTATTTATTTCCGATGCAATTTCAGTGTTTCATCGTCAATAAGAAGGTCAGAGGGATACAGTGAACCTGAAGTGAAGCATCGGAATCTATAACTAGTGTCACAGGAATGGTTCAAAACATAGACAGTAACAAGAGTCAGTTTTCTTGTCCTTAAGTCGGCAATGTGCCTTTTTTTTTAATTCCGATGCAATTTCAGTGTTTCATTGTCAATAAGAAGGTCAGAGGGATACAGTAAACCTGAAGTGAAGCATCCGAATCTATAACTAGTGTCAAAGGAATGGTTCGAAACATAGACAGTAAGAAGAGTCAGTTTTCTTGTACTTAAGTTGGCATTGTGCTTTTTGGATTTAATTGCGATGCAATTTCTGTGTCTGATCGTCAATAAGAAGGTCAGAGGGATACAGTAAACCTGAAGTGAAGCATCGGAATCCATAACTAGTGTCACAGGAATGGTTCAAAACATAGACAGTAAGAAGAGTCAGTTTTCTGGTACTTAAGTCGGCATTGTGCTTTTGGTATTTAATTCCGATGCAATTTCTGTGTTTCATCGTCAATAAGAAGGTCAGGGGGATACAGTAAACCTGAAGTGAAGCGTCGGAATCTATAACTAGTGTCACAGGAATGGTTCAAAACATAGACAGTAAGAAGAGTCAGTTTTCTTGTACTTAAGTCGGCATTGTTCCTTTTCGATTCAATTCCGATGCAATTTCTGTGTTTCATCGTCAATAAGAAGGTCAGAGGGATACAGTAAACCTGAAGTGAAGCATCGGTATCTATAACTAGTGTCACAGGAATGGATCAAAACATAGACAGTAAGAAGAGTCAGTTTTCTTGTACTAAAGTCGGCATTGCGCCTTTTGTATTTAATTCCGTAGCAATTTCTGAGATTCATCGCCAATAAGAAGGTCAGAATGATACAGTATACCTGAAGTGAAGCATAGGAATCTATAACTAGTGTCACAGGAATGGTTCAAAACATAGACAGTAAGAAGAGTCAGTTTTCTTGTACTTAAGTCGGCGTTGTGCCTTTTGTATTTAATTCCGATGCAATTTCTGTGTCTCATCGTCACTAAGAAGGTCAGAGGGATACAGTAAACCTGAAGTGAAGCGTCCGAATTTATAACTAGTGTCAAAAGAATGGTTCAAATTATAGACAGTAAGAAGAGCCAACTTTCTTGTACTTAAGTCGACATTGTGCCCTTTGTATTTAATTCCGACGCAATTTCAGGGTTTCATCGTGAATAAGAAGGTCAGAGGAATACAGTGAACCTGAAGTGAACCATCGGAATCTATAACTAGTGTCACAGGAACGGTTCAAAACATAGACAGTAAGAAAAGTAAGTTTTCTTGTACTTAAGTCGGCATTGTGCCTTTTGTATTTAATTCCGATGCAATTTCTGTGTTTGATCGTCAATAAGAAGGTCAGAGGGATACAGTAAACCTGAAGTGAAGCATCGGAAACTATGGCTAGTGTCACAGGAATGGTTCAAAACAGACAGTAAGAAGAGTCAGTTTTCTTGTACTTAAGTCGGCATTAGGCCTTTTGTATTTAATTCCGATGCAATTTCTGTGTTTCATCGTCAATAAGAAGGTCAGAGGGATACAGTAAACCTGAAGTGAAGCTTCGGAATGTATGACTAGTGTCACAGCAATGGTTCAAACATAGACAGTAAGAAGAGTCAGTTTTCTTGTACACAAATCGGAGTTTTGCATTTTGTATTTAATTCCGATGCAATTTCTGTGTTTCATCGTCAATAAGAAGGTCAGAGGGATACAGTAAACCTGAAGCGAAGCATCATAATCTGTAACTAGTGTCACAGGAATGGTTCAAAACATTGACAGTAAGAAGAGTCAGTTTTCCAGTCCTTAAGTCGGCAATGTGCCTTTTGTATTTAATTCCGGTGCAATTTCAGTGTTTCATTGTCAATAAGAAGGTCAGAGGGATACAGTAAACCTGAAGTGAAGCATCCGAATCTATAACTAGTGTCAAAGGAATGGTTCGAAACATAGACAGTAAGAAGAGTCAATTTTCTTGTACTTAAGTTGGCATTGTGCTTTTTGGATTTAATTGCGATGCAATTTCTGTGTTTGATCGTCAATAAGAAGGTCAGAGGGATACAGTAAACCTGAAGTGAAGCATCGGAATCTATAACTAGTGTCACAGGAATGGTTCAAAACATAGACAGTAAGAAGAGTCAGTTTTCTTGTACTTAAGTCGGCATTGTGCTTTTGGTATTTAATTCCGATGCAATTTCTGTGTTTCATCGTCAATAAGAAGGTCAGGGGGATACAGTAAACCTGAAGTGAAGCGTCGGAATCTATAACTAGTGTCACAGGAATGGTTCAAAACATAGACAGTAAGAAGAGTCAGTTTTCTTGTACTTAAGTCGGCATTGTGCCTTTTCGATTCAATTCCGATGCAATTTCTGTGTTTCATCGTCAATAAGATGGTCAGAGGGATACAGTAAACCTGAAGTGAAGCATCGGAATCTATAACTAGTGTCACTGGAATGGTTCAAAACATAGAGAGTAAGAAGAGTCAGTTTTCTTATACTTATGTCGGCATTGTTCCTTTTCTATTTAATTCCGATGCAATTTCTGTGTTTCATCGTCAATAAGAAGGTCAGAGGGATGCAGTAAAAATGAAGTGAAGCATCGGAATCTATAACTAGTGTCACAGGAATGGTTCAAAACATAGACAGTAAGAAGAGTAAGTTTTCTTGTACTTAAGTCGGCATTGTGCCTTTTGTATTTAATTCCGAAGCAATTTCTGTGATTCGTCGCCAATAAGAAGGTCAGAGGGATACAGTAAACCTGAAGTGAAGCATAGGAATCTATAACTAGTGTCACAGGAATGGTTCAAAACATAGACAGTAAGAAGAGTCAGTTTTCTTGTACTTAAGTCGGCGTTGTGCCTTTTGCATTTAATTCCGATGCAATTTCTGTGTTTCATCGTCAATAAGAAGGTCAGAGGGATACAGCAAACCTGAAGTGAAGCATCGGAATCCATAACTAGTGTCAAAGGAATGGTTCAAACCATAGACAGTAAGAAGAGTCAATTCTCTTGTTATTAAGTAGACATTGTGCCTTTTGTATTTAAATCCGATGCAATTTCAGTGTTTCATCGTCAATAAGAAGGTCAGAATGATACAGTGAACCTGAAGTGAGAAATCGGAATCTATAACTAGTGTCACAGGAATGGTTCAAAACATAGACAGTAAGAAGAGTCAGTTTTCTTGTACTTATGTCGGCGTTGTGCCTTTTGTATTTAATTCCGATGCAATTTCTGTGTCTCATCGTCAATAAGATGGTCAGAGGGATACAGTAAACCTGAAGTGAAGCATCGGAATCTATAACTAGTGTCACAGGAATGGTTCAGACATAGACAGTAAGAAGAGTCAGTTTTCTTGTCCTTATGTCGGCAATGTTCCTTTTGTATTTAATTCTGATGCAATTTCAGTGTTTCATTGTCAATAAGAAGGTCAGAGTGATACAGTAAACCTGAAGTGAAGCATCCGAACCTATAACAAGTGTCACAGGAATGGTTCAAATCATAGACTGTAAGAAGAGCCAGTTTTTTGTACTTAAGTGTGCATTGTGCCTTTTGTATTTAATTCCGATGCAATTTCTGTGTTTGATCGTCAATAAAAAGGTCATAGGAATACAGTAAACCTGAAGGGAAGCATCGGAATCTATAACTAGTGTCACAGGAATGGTTCAGAACATAGACAGTAAGAAGAGTCAGTTTTCTTGTACTTATGTCGGCATTGTGCTTTTTGTATTTATTTCCGATGCAATTTCTGTGTTTCATCGTCAATAAGAAGGTCAGATGGATACAGTTAACCTGAAGTGAAGCATCGGAAACTATAACTAGTGTCACAGGAATGGTTCCACACATAGACAGTAAGAAGAGTGAGTTTTCTTGTACTTAAGTCGGCGTTGTGCCTTTTGTATTTAATTCCGATGCAATTTCTGTGTCTCATCGTCAATAAGAAGGTCAGAGGGATACAGTAAACCTGAAGTGAAGCGTCCGAATTTATAACTAGCGTCAAAAGCATGGTTCAAATTATAGACAGTAAGAAGAGTCAATTTTCTTGTACTTAAGTCGACATTGTGCCCTTTGTATTTAATTCCGATGCAATTTCAGGGTTTCATCGTGAATAAGAAGGTCAGAGGAATACAGTGAACCTGAAGTGAGGCATCGGAATCTATAACTAGTGTCACAGGAATGGTTCAAAACATAGACAGTATGAAGAGTCAGTTTTCTTGTACTTAAGTCGGCATTGTGCCTTTTGTATTTAATTCCGATGCAATTTCTGTGTTTGATCGTCAATAAGAAGGTCAGAGGGATACAGTAAGCCTGAAGTGAAGCATCGGAATCTATGACTAGTGTCACAGCAATGGTTCAAACATAGACAGTAAGAAGAGTCAGTTTTCTTGTACACAAATCGGAATTTTGCCTTTTGTATTTAATTCCGATGCAATTTCTGTGTTTCATCGTCAATAAGAAGGACAGAGGGATACAGTAAACCTGAAGCGAAGCATCGGAATCTGTAACTAGTGTCACATGAATGATTCAAAACATATAAAGTAAGAAGAGTCAGTTTTCTTGTACTTAAGTCGGCTTTGTGCCATTTGTATTTATTTCCGATGCAATTTCAGTGTTTCATCGTCAATAAGAAGGTCAGAGGGATACAGTGAACCTGAACTGAAGCATCGGAATCTATAACTAGTGTCACAGGAATGGTTCAAAACATAGACAGTAAGAAGAGTCAGTTTTCTTGTCCTTAAGTCGGCAATGTGCCTTTTTTTTAAATTCCGATGCAATTTCAGTGTTTCATTGTCAATAAGAAGGTCAGAGGGATACAGTAAACCTGAAGTGAAGCATCCGAATCTATAACTAGTGTCAAAGGAATGGTTCGAAACATAGACAGTAAGAAGAGTCAGTTTTCTTGTACTTAAGTTGGCATTGTGCTTTTTGGATTTAATTGCGATGCAATTTCTGTGTTTGATCGTCAATAAGAAGGTCAGAGGGATACAGTAAACCTGAAGTGAAGCATCGGAATCCATAACTAGTGTCACAGGAATGGTTCAAAACATAGACAGTAAGAAGAGTCAGTTTTCTTGTACTTAAGTCGGCATTGTGCTTTTGGTATTTAATTCCGATGCAATTTCTGTGTTTCATCGTCAATAAGAAGGTCAGGGGGATACAGTAAACCTGAAGTGAAGCGTCGGAATCTATAACTAGTGTCACAGGAATGGTTCAGAACATAGACAGTAAGAAGAGTCAGTTTTCTTGTACTTAAGTCGGCATTGTGCCTTTTCGATTCAATTCCGATGCAATTTCTGTGTTTCATCGTCAATAAGATGGTCAGAGGGATACAGTAAACCTGAAGTGAAGCATCGGAATCTATAACTAGTGTCACTGGAATGGTTCAAAACATAGAGAGTAAGAAGAGTCAGTTTTCTTGTACTTATGTCGGCATTGTTCCTTTTCTATTTAATTCCGATGCAATTTCTGTGTTTCATCGTCAATAAGAAGGTCAGAGGGATACAGTAAACCTGAAGTGAAGCATCGGAATCTATAACTAGTGTCACAAGAATGGTTCAAAACATAGACAGTAAGAAGAGTAAGTTTTCTTGTACTTAAGTCGGCATTGTGCATTTTGTATTTAATTCCGAAGCAATTTCTGTGATTCATCGCCAATAAGAAGGTCGGAGGGATACAGTAAACCTCAAGTGAAGCATAGGAATCTATAACTAGTGTCACAGGAATGGTTCAAAGCATAGACAGTAAGAAGAGTCAGTTTTCTTGTACTTAAGTCGGCGTTGTGCCTTTTGTATTTAATTCCGATGCAATTTCTGTGTTTCATCGTCAATAAGAAGGTCAGAGGGATACAGCAAACCTGAAGTGAAGCATCGGAATCCATAACTAGTGTCAAAGGAATGGTTCAAACCATAGACAGTAAGAAGAGTCAATTCTCTTGTTATTAAGTCGACATTGTGCCTTTTGTATTTAATTCCGATGCAATTTCAGTGTTTCATCGTCAATAAGAAGGTCAGAATGATACAGTGAACCTGAAGTGAGAAATCGGAATCTATAACTAGTGTCACAGGAATGGTTCAAAACATAGACAGTAAGAAGAGTCAGTTTTCTTGTACTTATGTCGGAATTGTGCCTTTTGTATTTAATTCCGATGGAATATCTGTGTTTGATCGTCAATAAGAAGGTCAGAGGGATACAGTACACCTGAAGTGAAGCATCGGAATCTATAACTAGTGCCACAGGAATGGTTCAAAACATAGACAATAAGAAGAGTCAGTCTACTTGTAGGTAATCGGCATTGTGCCTTTTGTATTTATTTCCATTGTAATATCTGTGTTTCATCGTCAATAAGAAGGTCCAAGATATACAGTACACCTGAAGTGAAGCATCGGAATCCATAACTAGTGTCACAGGAATGGTTCAAATCATAAACAGTAAGAAGAGTCAGTCTTCTTGCACTTACGTCAGCATTGTGCCCTTTCTATTTAATTCCGATGCAATTTCTGTGTTTCATCGTCAATAAGAAGGTCCAAGGGATACAATAAATCTGAAGTGAGGCATCGGAATCTATAACTAGTGTCACATTAATGGTTCAAAGCATAGTCAGTAAGAAGAGTCAGTCTTCTTGTACTTAAGTCGGCATTGTGCCTTTTCTATTTAATTCCGATGCAAATTCAGTGTTCCATCGTCAATAAGAAGGTCAGAGGGACACAGTAAACCTGAAGTGAAGCATCGGAAACTATAACTAGTGTCACAGGAGTGGTTCAAACATAGACAGTAGGAAGAGTCTTTCTTCTTGTACTTAAGTCGGCATTGTGCCTTTTGTATTAAATTCCGATGCAATTTCTGTTTTTCATCGTCAATAAAAATGTCAGTGGGATACAGTAAACTAGTAGTGATGCATCGGAATCTATAATTAGTGTCACAGGAATGGTTCAAATCATAGACAGTAGAAAGAGTCAGTCTTCTTGTACTTAAGTCGGCATTGTGCCTTTTGTATTTAATTCCGATGCAAATTCAGTGTTTCATCGTCAATAAGAAGGTCAGATGGATACAGTAAACCTGAAGTGAAGCATCGGAATCTATAACTAGTGTCACAGGAATGGTTCAAAACATAGACTCTAGGAAGAGTCAGACTACCTGTACTTAAGTCGGCATTGTGCCTTTTGTATTTAATTATGATTCAATTTCTGTGTTTCATCGTCAATAAGAAGGTCCAAGGTATACAGTAAACCTGAAGTGAGGCATCGGAATCTATAACTAGTGTCACATGAATGGTTCAAAGCATAGTCAGTAAAAAGATCAGTCATCTTGTACTGAAGTCGTCATTGTGCCTTTTCTATTTAATTCCGATGCAATTTCTGTGTTTCGTCGTCAATAGGAAGGTCCAAGGTATGCAGTACACCTGAAGTGAAGCATCGGAATCTATAACTAGTGTCACAGGAATGGTTCAAAACATAGACAGTAAGAAGAGTCAGTCTTCTTTTACATAAGTCGGCATTGTGCCTTTCGTATTTAATTACGATGCAATTTCGGTGTTTCACCGTCAATAAGAAGGTCCAAGGGATACAGTAAACCTGAAGTGAAGCATCGGAATCTATAACTAGTGTCACAGGAATGGTCAAAACATAGACAGTAAGAAGAGTCAGTTTTCTTGTACTTAAGTCAGCATTGTGACTTTTCTATTTAATCACGATGCAAATTTCTGAGATTCATCGTCAATAAGAAGGTCACAGGGATACAGTAAACCTGAAGTGAAGCATCGGAATCTATAACTAGTGTCACAGGAATGGTTCAAAACGTAGACAATAGGATGGGTCAGTCTTCTTGTACTCAAGTCGGCATTGTGCCTTTTGTAATTAATTCCAATGCAATTTCTGTGTTTCGTCGTCAATAAGAAGGTCAGAGGGATACAGTAAAACTGAAGTGAGGCATCGGAATCTATAACTAGTGTCACAGGAATGGTTCAAAACATAGACAGTAAGAAGAGTCAGTTTTCTTGTACTTAAGTCGGCATTGTGCTTTTGGTATCTAATTCCGATGCAATTTCTGTGTTTCATCGTCAATAAGAAGGTCAGGGGGATACAGTAAACCTGAAGTGAAGCGTCGGAATCTATAACTAGTGTCACAGGAATGGTTCAAAACATAGACAGTAAGAAGAGTCAGTTTTCTTATACTTATGTCGGCATTGTTCCTTTTCTATTTAATTCCGATGCAATTTCTGTGTTTCATCGTCAATAAGAAGGTCAGAGGGATGCAGTAAAAATGAAGTGAAGCATCGGAATCTATAACTAGTGTCACAGGAATGGTTCAAAACATAGACAGTAAGAAGAGTAAGTTCTCTTGTACTTAAGTCGGCATTGTGCCTTTTGTATTTAATTCCGAAGCAATTTCTGTGATTCGTCGCCAATAAGAAGGTCAGAGGGATACAGTAAACCTGAAGTGAAGCATAGGAATCTATAACTAGTGTCACAGGAATGGTTCAAAACATAGACAGTAAGAAGAGTCAGTTTTCTTGTACTTAAGTCGGCGTTGTGCCTTTTGCATTTAATTCCGATGCAATTTCTGTGTTTCATCGTCAATAAGAAGGTCAGAGGGATACAGCAAACCTGAAGTGAAGCATCGGAATCCATAACTAGTGTCAAAGGAATGGTTCAAACCATAGACAGTAAAAAGAGTCAATTCTCTTGTTATTAAGTAACCATTGTGCCTTTTGTATTTAATTCCGATGCAATTTCAGTGTTTCATCGTCAATAAGAAGGTCAGAATGATACAGTGAACCTGAAGTGAGAAATCGGAATCTATAACTAGTGTCACAGGAATGGTTCAAAACATAGACAGTAAGAAGAGTCAGTTTTCTTGTACTTATGTCGGCGTTGTGCCTTTTGTATTTAATTCCGATGCAATTTCTGTGTCTCATCGTCAATAAGATGGTCAGAGGGATACAGTAAACCTGAAGTGAAGCATCGGAATCTATAACTAGTGTCACAGGAATGGTTCAGACATAGACAGTAAGAAGAGTCAGTTATCTTGTCCTTAAGTCGGCAATGTTCCTTTTGTATTTAATTCTGATGCAATTTCAGTGTTTCATTGTCAATAAGAAGGTCAGAGTGATACAGTAAACCTGAAGTGAAGCATCCGAACCTATAACTAGTGTCACAGGAATGGTTCAAATCATAGACTGTAAGAAGAGCCAGTTTTCTTGTACTTAAGTTGGCATTGTGCCTTTTGTATTTAATTCCGATGCAATTTCTGTGTTTGATCGTCAATAAAAAGGTCATAGGAATACAGTAAACCTGAAGGGAAGCATCGGAATCTATAACTAGTGTCACAGGAATGGTTCAGAACATAGACAGTAAGAAGAGTCAGTTTTCTTGTACTTATGTCGGCATTGTGCTTTTTGTATTTATTTCCGATGCAATTTCTGTGTTTCATCGTCAATAAGAAGGTCAGATGGATACAGTTAACCTGAAGTGAAGCATCGGAAACTATAACTAGTGTCACAGGAATGGTTCCACACATAGACAGTAAGGAGAGTCAGTTTTCTTGTACTTAAGTCGGCGTTGTGCCTTTTGTATTTAATTCCGATGCAATTTCTGTGTCTCATCGTCAATAAGAAGGTCAGAGGGATACAGTAAACCTGAAGTGAAGCGTCCGAATTCATAACTAGCGTCAAAAGCATGGTTCAAATTATAGACAGTAAGAAGAGTCAATTTTCTTGTACTTAAGTCGACATTGTGCCCTTTGTATTTAATTCCGATGCAATTTCAGGATTTCATCGTGAATAAGAAGGTCAGAGGAATACAGTGAACCTGAAGTGAGGCATCGGAATCTATAACTAGTGTCACAGGAATGGTTCAAAACATAGACAGTAAGAAGAGTCAGTTTTCTTGTACTTAAGTCGGCATTGTGCCTTTTGTATTTAATTCCGATGCAATTTCTGTGTTTGATCGTCAATAAGAAGGTCAGAGGGATACAGTAAGCCTGAAGTGAAGCATCGGAATCTATGACTAGTGTCACAGCAATGGTTCAAACATAGACAGTAAGAAGAGTCAGTTTTCTTGTACACAAATCGGAATTTTGCCTTTTGTATTTAATTCCGATGCAATTTCTGTGTTTCATCGTCAATAAGAAGGACAGAGGGATACAGTAAACCTGAAGCGAAGCATCGGAATCTGTAACTAGTGTCACAGGAATGGTTCAGAACATAGACAGTAAGAAGAGTCAGTTTTCTTGTACTTATGTCGGCATTGTGCTTTTTGTATTTATTTCCGATGCATTTTCTGTGTTTCATCGTCAATAAGAAGGTCAGATGGATACAGTTAACCTGAAGTGAAGCATCGGAAACTATAACTAGTGTCACAGGAATGGTTCCACACATAGACAGTAAGAAGAGTCAGTTTTCTTGTACTTATGTCGGCGTTGTGCCTTTTGTATTTAATTCCGATGCAATTTCTGTGTCTCATCGTCATTAAGAAGGTCAGAGGGATACAGTAAACCTGAAGTGAAGCGTCCGAATTTATAACTAGCGTCAAAAGCATGGTTCAAATTATAGACAGTAAGAAGAGTCAATTTTCTTGTACTTAAGTCGACATTGTGCCCTTTGTATTTAATTCCGATGCAATTTCAGGGTTTCATCGTGAATAAGAAGGTCAGAGGAATACAGTGAACCTGAAGTGAGGCATCGGAATCTATAACTAGTGTCACAGGAATGGTTCAAAACATAGACAGTAAGAAGAGTCAGTTTTCTTGTACTTAAGTCGGCATTGTGCCTTTTGTATTTAATTCCGATGCAATTTCTGTGTTTGATCGTCAATAAGAAGGTCAGAGGGATACAGTAAGCCTGAAGTGAAGCATCGGAATTTATGACTAGTGTCACAGCAATGGTTCAAACATAGACAGTAAGAAGAGTCAGTTTTCTTGTACACAAATCGGAATTTTGCCTTTTGTATTTAATTCCGATGCAATTTCTGTGTTTCATCGTCAATAAGAAGGACAGAGGGATACAGTAAACCTGAAGCGAAGCATCGGAATCTGTAACTAGTGTCACATGAATGATTCAAAACATATAAAGTAAGAAGAGTCAGTTTTCTTGTACTTAAGTCGGCATTGTGCCATTTGTATTTATTTCCGATGCAATTTCAGTGTTTCATCGTCAATAAGAAGGTCAGAGGGATACAGTGAACCTGAATGGAAGCATCGGAATCTATAACTAGTGTCACAGGAATGGTTCAAAACATAGACAGTAAGAAGAGTCAGTTTTCTTGTCCTTAAGTCGGCAATGTGCCTTTTTTTTTAATTCCGATGCAATTTCAGTGTTTCATTGTCAATAAGAAGGTCGGAGGGATACAGTAAACCTTAAGTGAAGCATCCGAATCTATAACTAGTGTCACAGGAATGGTTCAGAACATAGACAGTAAGAAGAGTCAGTTTTCTTGTACTTAAGTCGGCATTGTGCCTTTTCGATTCAATTCCGATGCAATTTCTGTGTTTCATCGTCAATAAGATGGTCAGAGGGATACAGTAAACCTGAAGTGAAGCATCGGAATCTATAACTAGTGTCACTGGAATGGTTCAAAACATAGATAGTAAGAAGAGTCAGTTTTCTTGTACTTATGTCATCATTGTTCCTTTTCTATTTAATTCCGATGCAATTTCTGTGTTTCATCGTCAATAAGAAGGTCAGAGGGATACAGTAAACCTGAAGTGAAGCGTCGGAATCGATAACTAGTGTCACAAGAATGGTTCAAAACATAGACAGTAAGAAGAGTAAGTTTTCTTGTACTTAAGTCGGCATTGTGCATTTTGTATTTAATTCCGAAGCAATTTCTGTGATTCATCGCCAATAAGAAGGTCGGAGGGATACAGTAAACCTCAAGTGAAGCATAGGAATCTATAACTAGTGTCACAGGAATGGTTCAAAGCATAGACAGTAAGAAGAGTCAGTTTTCTTGTACTTAAGTCGGCGGGCTGCCTTTTGTATTTAATTCCGATGCAATTTCTGTGTTTCATCGTCAATAAGAAGGTCAGAGGGATACAGCAAACCTGAAGTGAAGCATCGGAATCCATAACTAGTGTCAAAGGAATGGTTCAAACCATAGACAGTAAGAAGAGTCAATTCTCTTGTTATTAAGTCGACATTGTGCCTTTTGTATTTAATTCCGATGCAATTTCAGTGTTTCATCGTCAATAAGAAGGTCAGAATGATACAGTGAACCTGAAGTGAGAAATCGGAATCTATAACTAGTGTCACAGGAATGGTTCAAAACATAGACAGTAAGAAGAGTCAGTTTTCTTGTACTTATGTCGGAATTGTGCCTTTTCTATTTAATTCCGATGCAAATTCAGTGTTCCATCGTCAATAAGAAGGTCAGAGGGACACAGTAAACCTGAAGTGAAGCATCGGAATCTATAACTAGTGTCACAGGAGTGGTTCAAACATAGACAGTAGGAAGAGTCTTTCTTCTTGTACATAAGTCGGCATTGTGCCTTTTGTATTAAATTCCGATGCAATTTCTGTTTTTCATCGTCAATAAAAATGTCAGTGGGATACAGTAAACTGGTAGTGATGCATCGGAATCTATAACTAGTGTCACAGGAATGGTTCAAATCATAGACAGTAGAAAGAGTCAGTCTTCTTGTACTTAAGCCGGCATTGTGCCTTTTGTATTTAATTCCGATGCAAATTCAGTGTTCCATCGTCAATAAGAAGGTCAGATGGATACAGTAAACCTGAAGTGAAGCATCGGAATCTATAACTAGTGTCACAGGAATGGTTCAAAGCATAGACTGTAGGAAGAGTCAGACTACTTGTACTTAAGTCGGCATTGTGCCTTTTGTATTTAATTATGATTCAATTTCTGTGTTTCATCGTCAATAAGAAGGACCAAGGTATACAGTAAACCTGAAGTGAGGCATCGGAATCTATAACTAGTGTCACATGAATGGTTCAAAGCATAGTCAGTAAGAAGATCAGTCATCTTGTACTTAAGTCGTCATTGTGCCTTTTCTATTTAATTCCGATGCAATTTCTGTGTTTCGTCGTCAATAAGAAGGTCCAAGGTATGCAGTACACCTGAAGTGAAGCATCGGAATCTATAACTAGTGTCACAGGAATGGTTCAAAACATAGTCAGTAAGAAGAGTCAGTCTTCTTTTACTTAAGTCGGCATTGTGCCTTTCGTATTTAATTACGATGCAATTTCGGTGTTTCACCGTCAATAAGAAGGTCCAAGGGATACAGTAAACCTGAAGTGAAGCATCGGAATCTATAACTAGTGTCACAGGAATGGTCAAAACATAGACAGTAAGAAGAGTCAGTTTTCTTGTACTTAAGTCAGCATTGTGACTTTTCTATTTAATCACGATGCAAATTTCTGAGATTCATCGTCAATAAGAAGGTCACAGGGATACAGTAAACCTGAAGTGAAGCATCGGAATCTATAACTAGTGTCACAGGAATGGTTCAAAACGTAGACAATAGGAAGGGTCAGTCTTCTTGTACTCAAGTCGGCATTGTGCCTTTTCTAATTAATTCCAATGCAATTTCTGTGTTTCGTCGTCAATAAGAAGGTCAGAGGGATACAGTAAAACTCAAGTGAAGCATCGGAATCTATAAGTAGTGTCACAGGAATGGTTAAAACATAGAGAGTAGGAAGGGTCGGGTATTCTTGTACTTAAGTCGGCATTGTGCCTTTTGTATTTAATTCCGATGCAATTTCTGTGTTTCATCGGCAATAAGAAGGTCCGAGGGATACAGTAAACCTGAATTGAAGCATCGGAATCTATAACTAGTGTCACAGGAATGGTTCAAAACATCGTCAGTAAGAAGAGTCAGTCTTCTTGTATTTAAGTCGGCATTGTGCCTTTTGTATTTAATTCCGATGCAATTTCTGTGTTTCGTCGTCAATAAGAAGGACAGAGGGGCACAGTATACCTGAAGTGAAGCATCAAAATCCATAACTAGTGTCACAGGAATGGTTCAAATCATAGACAGTAAGAAGAGTCCGTCTAATTGTACTTAAGTCGGCATTGTGCCTTTCGTATTTAATTGCGATGCAATTTCTGTGTTTCATCGTCAATAAGAAAGTCCAAGGGATACAGAAAACCTGACGTGAAGCATCGGAATCTATAACTAGGGTCACAGGAATTTTTCAAATCATAGACTGTAAGATGAGTCAGTCTTCTTGTACTTAAGTCAGCATTGTGCTTTTTCTATTTAATTCCGATGCAATTTCTGTGTTTCATCGTCAATAACAAGGTCAGAGGGAAACAGTAAACCTGAAGTGAAAAATCGGAATCTATAACTAGTATCACAGGAATGGTTCAAAGCATAGACAGTAAGAAGAATCAGTCTTCTTGTACTAAAGTCGGCATTGTTCCTTTTCTATTTAATTCCGATGCAATTTCTGTGTTTCATCGTCAATAAGAAGGTCAGAGGGATACAGTAAACCTGAAGTGAAGCATCGGAATCTATAACTAGTGTCACAGGAATGGTTCAAAACATAGACAGTAAGAAGAGTCAGTTTTCTTGTACTTAAGTCGGCATTGTGTCTTTTGTATTTAATTCCGATGCAATTTCTGTGTTTGATCGTCAATAAGAAGGTCAGAGGGATACAGTAAGCCTGAAGTGAAGCATCGGAATCTATGACTAGTGTCACAGCAATGGTTCAAACATAGACAGTAAGAAGAGTCAGTTTTCTTGTACACAAATCGGAATTTTGCCTTTTGTATTTAATTCCGATGCAATTTCTGTGTTTCATCGTCAATAAGAAGGACAGAGGGATACAGTAAACCTGAAGCGAAGCATCGGAATCTGTAACTAGTGGCACAGGAATGGTTCAGAACATAGACAGTAAGAAGAGTCAGTTTTCTTGTCCTTAAGTCGGCAATGTGCCTTTTTTTTTAATTCCGATGCAATTTCAGTGTTTCATTGTCAATAAGAAGGTCAGAGGGATACAGTAAACCTGAAGTGAAGCATCCGAATCTATAACTAGTGTCAAAGGAATGGTTCGAAACATAGACAGTAAGAAGAGTCAGTTTTCTTGTACTTAAGTTGGCATTGTGTTTTTGGATTCAATTGCGATGCAATTTCTGTGTTTGATCGTCAATAAGATAGTCAGAGGGATACAGTAAACCTGAAGTGAAGCATCGGAATCCATAACTAGTGTCACAGGAATGGTTCAAAACATAGACAGTAAGAAGAGTCAGTTTTCTTGTACTTAAGTCGGCATTGTGCTTTTGGTATTTAATTCCGATGGAATTTCTGTGTTTCATCGTCAATAAGAAGGTCATGGGGATACAGTAAACCTGAAGTGAAGCGTCGGAATCTATAACTAGTGTCACAGGAATGGTTCAGAACATAGACAGTAAGAAGAGTCAGTTTTCTTGTACTTAAGTCGGCATTGTGCCTTTTCGATTCAATTCCGATGCAATTTCTGTGTTTCATCGTCAATAAGATGGTCAGAGGGATACAGTAAACCTGAAGTGAAGCATCGGAATCTATAACTAGTGTCACTGGAATGGTTCAAAACATAGATAGTAAGAAGAGTCAGTTTTCTTGTACTTATGTCATCATTGTTCCTTTTCTATTTAATTCCGATGCAATTTCTGTGTTTCATCGTCAATAAGAAGGTCAGAGGGATACAGTAAACCTGAAGTGAAGCATCGGAATCTATAACTAGTGTCACAAGAATGGTTCAAAACATAGACAGTAAGAAGAGTAAGTTTTCTTGTACTTAAGTCGGCATTGTGCATTTTGTATTTAATTCCGAAGCAATTTCTGTGATTCATCGCCAATAAGAAGGTCGGAGGGATACAGTAAACCTCAAGTGAAGCATAGGAATCTATAACTAGTGTCACAGGAATGGTTCAAAGCATAGACAGTAAGAAGAGTCAGTTTTCTTGTACTTAAGTCGGCGGGCTGCCTTTTGTATTTAATTCCGATGCAATTTCTGTGTTTCATCGTCAATAAGAAGGTCAGAGGGATACAGCAAACCTGAAGTGAAGCATCGGAATCCATAACTAGTGTCAAAGGAATGGTTCAAACCATAGACAGTAAGAAGAGTCAATTCTCTTGTTATTAAGTCGACATTGTGCCTTTTGTATTTAATTCCGATGCAATTTCAGTGTTTCATCGTCAATAAGAAGGTCAGAATGATACAGTGAACCTGAAGTGAGAAATATGAATCTATAACTAGTGTCACAGGAATGGTTCAAAACATAGACAGTAAGAAGAGTCAGTTTTCTTGTACTTATGTCGGAATTGTGCCTTTTGTATTTAATTCCGATGGAATATCTGTGTTTGATCGTCAATAAGAAGGTCAGAGGGATACAGTACACCTGGAGTGAAGCATCGGAATCTATAACTAGTGTCACAGGAATAGTTCAAAACATAGACAATAAGAAGAGTCAGTCTACTTGTAGGTAATCGGCATTGTGCCTTTTGTATTTATTTCCATTGTAATATCTGTGTTTCATCGTCAATAAGAAGGTCCAAGATATACAGTACACCTGAAGTGAAGCATCGGAATCCATAACTAGTGTCACAGGAATGGTTCAAATCATAAACAGTAAGAAGAGTCAGTCTTCTTGCACTTACGTCAGCATTGTGCCCTTTCTATTTAATTCCGATGCAATTTCTGTGTTTCATCGTCAATAAGAAGGTCCAAGGGATACAATAAATCTGAAGTGAGGCATCGGAATCTATAACTAGTGTCACATTAATGGTTCAAAGCATAGTCAGTAAGAAGAGTCAGTCTTCTTGTACTTAAGTCGGCATTGTGCCTTTTCTATTTAATTCCGATGCAAATTCAGTGTTCCATCGTCAATAAGAAGGTCAGAGGGACACAGTAAAACTGAAGTGAAGCATCGGAATCTATAACTAGTGTCACAGGAGTGGTTCAAACATAGACAGTAGGAAGAGTCTTTCTTCTTGTACATAAGTCGGCATTGTGCCTTTTGTATTAAATTCCGATGCAATTTCTGTTTTTCATCGTCAATAAAAATGTCAGTGGGATACAGTAAACTGGTAGTGATGCATCGGAATCTATAACTAGTGTCACAGGAATGGTTCAAATCATAGACAGTAGAAAGAGTCAGTCTTCTTG
The DNA here is from genome assembly GCF_021461395.2 of Schistocerca americana. NCBI lineage: Eukaryota > Metazoa > Arthropoda > Insecta > Orthoptera > Acrididae > Schistocerca > Schistocerca americana. Next base: position 990,960 of record NW_025726280.1, on the reverse strand, counting down.
TACTTACGCCGGCATTGTGCCTTTTGTATTTAATTCCGATGCAAATTCAGTGTTCCATCGTCAATAAGAAGGTCAGATGGATACAGTAAACCTGAAGTGAAGCATCGGAATCTATAACTAGTGTCACAGGAATGGTTCAAAGCATAGACTGTAGGAAGAGTCAGACTACTTGTACTTAAGTCGGCATTGTGCCTTTTGTATTTAATTATGATTCAATTTCTGTGTTTCATCGTCAATAAGAAGGTCCAAGGTATACAGTAAACCTGAAGTGAGGCATCGGAATCTATAACTAGTGTCACATGAATGGTTCAAAGCATAGTCAGTAAGAAGATCAGTCATCTTGTACTTAAGTCGTCATTGTGCCTTTTCTATTTAATTCCGATGCAATTTCTGTGTTTCGTCGTCAATAAGAAGGTCCAAGGTATGCAGTACACCTGAAGTGAAGCATCGGAATCTATAACTAGTGTCACAGGAATGGTTCAAAACATAGTCAGTAAGAACTGTCAGTCTTCTTTTACTTAAGTCGGCATTGTGCCTTTCGTATTTAATTACGATGCAATTTCGGTGTTTCACCGTCAATAAGAAGGTCCAAGGGATACAGTAAACCTGAAGTGAAGCATCGGAATCTATAACTAGTGTCACAGGAATGGTCAAAACATAGACAGTAAGAAGAGTCAGTTTTCTTGTACTTAAGTCAGCATTGTGACTTTTCTATTTAATCACGATGCAAATTTCTGAGATTCATCGTCAATAAGAAGGTCACAGGGATACAGTAAACCTGAAGTGAAGCATCGGAATCTATAACTAGTGTCACAGGAATGGTTCAAAACGTAGACAATAGGAAGGGTCAGTCTTCTTGTACTCAAGTCGGCATTGTGCCTTTTCTAATTAATTCCAATGCAATTTCTGTGTTTCGTCGTCAATAACAAGGTCAGAGGGATACAGTAAAACTGAAGTGAAGCATCGGAATCTATAAGTAGTGTCACAGGAATGGTTTAAAACATAGAGAGTAGGAAGGGTCGGGTATTCTTGTACTTAAGTCGGCATTGTGCCTTTTGTATTTAATTCCGATGCAATTTCTGTGTTTCATCGGCAATAAGAAGGTCCGAGGGATACAGTAAACCTGAATTGAAGCATCGGAATCTATAACTAGTGTCACAGGAATGGTTCAAAACATCGTCAGTAAGAAGAGTCAGTCTTCTTGTATTTAAGTCGGCATTGTGCCTTTTGTATTTAATTCCGATGCAATTTCTGTGTTTCGTCGTCAATAAGAAGGACAGAGGGGCACAGTATACCTGAAGTGAAGCATCAAAAACTATAACTAGTGTCACAGGAATGGTTCAAATCATAGACAGTAAGAAGAGTCCGTCTAATTGTACTTAAGTCGGCATTGTGCCTTTCGTATTTAATTGCGATGCAATTTCTGTGTTTCATCGTCAATAAGAAAGTCCAAGGGATACAGAAAACCTGACGTGAAGCATCGGAATCTATAACTAGGGTCACAGGAATTTTTCAAATCATAGACTGTAAGATGAGTCAGTCTTCTTGTACTTAAGTCAGCATTGTGCTTTTTCTATTTAATTCCGATGCAATTTCTGTGTTTCATCGTCAATAACAAGGTCAGAGGGAAACAGTAAACCTGAAGTGAAAAATCGGAATCTATAACTAGTATCACAGGAATGGTTCAAAGCATAGACAGTAAGAAGAATCAGTCTTCTTGTACTAAAGTCGGCATTGTTCCTTTTCTATTTAATTCCGATGCAATTTCTGTGTTTCATCGTCAATAAGAAGGTCAGAGGGATACAGTAAACCTGAAGTGAAGCATCGGAATCTATAACTAGTGTCACAGGAATGGTTCAAAACATAGACAGTAAGAAGAGTAAGTTTTCTTGTACTTAAGTCGGCATTGTGCCTTTTGTATTTAATTCCGAAGCAATTTCTGTGATTCATCGCCAATAAGAAGGTCAGAGGGATACAGTAAACCTGAAGTGATGCATAGGAATCTATAACTAGTGTCACAGGAATGGTTCAAAGCATAGACAGTAAGAAGAGTCAGTTTTCTTGTACTTAAGTCGGCGTTGTGCCTTTTGTATTTAATTCCGATGCAATTTCTGTGTTTCATCGTCAATAAGAAGGTCAGAGAGATACAGCAAACCTGAAGTGAAGCATCGGAATCCATAACTAGTGTCAAAGGAATGGTTCAAACCATTGACAGTAAGAAGAGTCAATTCTCTTGTTATTAAGTCGACATTGTGCCTTTTGTATTTAATTCCGATGCAATTTCAGTGTTTCATCGTCAATAAGAAGGTCCAAGTTATACAGTACAACTGAAGTGAAGCATCGAAATCCATAACTAGTGTCACAGGAATGGTTCAAATCATAAACAGTAAGAAGAGTCAGTCTTCTTGTACTTAAGTCAGCATTGTGCCCTTTCTATTTAATTCCGATGCAATTTCTGTGTTTCATCGTCAATAAGAAGGTCCAAGGGATACAATAAATCTGAAGTGAGGCATCGGAATCTATAACTAGTGTCACATTAATGGTTCAAAGCATAGTCAGTAAGAAGAGTCAGTCTTCTTGTACTTAAGTCGGCATTGTGCCTTTTCTATTTAATTCCGATGCAAATTCAGTGTTCCATCGTCAATAAGAAGGTCAGAGTGACACAGTAAACCTGAAGTGAAGCATCGGATTCTATAACTAGTGTCACAGGAGTGGTTCAAACATAGACAGTAGGAAGAGTCAGTCTTCTTGTACTTAAGTCGGCATTGTGCCTTTTGTATTAAATTCCGATGCAATTTCTGTTTTTCATCGTCAATAAGAATGTCAGTGGGATACAGTAAATTGGTAGTGATGCATCGGAATCTATAACTAGTGTCACAGGAATGGTTCAAATCATAGACAGTAGGAAGAGTCAGTCTTCTTGTACTTAAGTCGGCATTGTGCCTTTTGTATTTAATTCCGATGCAATATCTGCGTTTCATCGTCAATAAGAAGGTCAGATGGATACAGTAAACCTGAAGTGAAGCATCGGAATCTATAACTAGTGTCACCGGAATGGTTCAAAACATAGACTGTAGGAAGAGTCAGACTACTTGTACTTAAGTCGGCATTGTGCCTTTTGTATTTAATTATGATTCAATTTCTGTGTTTCATCGTCAATAAGAAGGTCCAAGGTATGCAGTACACCTGAAGTGAAGCATCGGAATCTATAACTAGTGTCACAGGAATGGTTCAAAACATAGACAGTAAGAAGAGTCAGTCTTCATTTACTTAAGTCGGCACTGTGCCTTTCGTATTTGATTACGATGCAATTTCGGTGTTTCATCGTCAATAAGAAGATCCAAGGGATACAGTAAACCTGAAGTGAAGCATCGGAATCTATAACTAGTGTCACAGGAATGGTTCAAAACATAGTCAGTAAGAAGAGTCAGTCTTCTTGTACTTAAGTCGGCATTGTGCCTTTTGTATTTGATTCCGATGCAATTTCTGTGTTGCATCGTCAATAAGAAATCCAAGGGATACAGTAAACATGAAGTGAAGCGTCGCAATCTATAACTGGTGTCACAGGATTGGTTCAAAGCATAGACAGTAAGGAGAGTCCGTCTTCTTGTACTTAAGTCAGCATTGTGCCTTTTCTATTTAATTCCGATGCAATATCTGTGTTTCATCGTCAATAAGAAGGTCAGAGGTATACAGTAAACCTGAAGTGGAGCATCGGAATCTATAACTAGTGTAACAGGAATGGTTCAGAACATAGACAGTAGGAAGAGTCAGTCTTCATGTACTTATGTCGGCATTGTGCCTTTTCTATTTAATTCCGATGCTATTTCTGTGTTTCGTCGTCAATAAGAAGGTCCGAGGGATACAGTAAATCTGAAGTGAGGGATCGGAATCTATAACTAGTGTCACAGGAATGGTTCAAAACATTGACAGTAAGAAGAATCAGTCTTCTTGTACTAAAGTCGGCATTGTGCCTTTTGTATTTAATTCCGATGCAATTTCTGTGTTTCATCGACAATAAGAAGGTCAGAGGGATACAGTAAACCTGAAGTGAAGCATCGGAATCCATAACAAGTGTCACAGGAATGGTTCAAAACATAGACAATAGGATGAGTCAGTCTTCTTGTACTTACGTCGGCATTGTGCCTTTTCTATTTAATTCCGATGCAATTTCTGTGTTTCGTCGTCAATAAGAAGGTCCAAGGGATACAGTAAACCTGAAGTGAAGCATCGGAATCTATAACTAGTGTCACAGGAATGGTCAAAACATAGACAGTAAGAAGAGTCAGTTTTCTTGTACTTAAGTCAGCATTGTGCCTTTTCTATTTAATCCCGATGCAAATTTCTGTGTTTCATCGTCAATAAGAAGGTCACAGGGATACAGTTAACCTGAAGTGAAGCATCGGAATCTATAACTAGTGTCACAGGAATGGTTCAAAACGTAGACAATAGGAAGGGTCAGTCTTCTTGTACTCAAGTCGGCATTGTGCCTTTTCTAATTAATTCCAATGCAATTTCTGTGTTTCGTCGTCAATAAGAAGGTCAGAGCGATACAGTAAACCTGAATTGAAGTATCGGAATCTATAACTAGTGTCACAGGAATGGTTCAAAGCATCGTCAGTAAGAAGAGTCAGTCTTCTTGTATTTCAGTCGGCATTGTGCCTTTTGTATTTAATTCCGATGCAATTTCTGTGTTTCGTCGTCAATAAGAAGGTCAGAGGGATACAGTAAACCTGAAGTGAAGCATCGGAATCTATAAGTAGTGTCACAGGAATGGTTTAAAACATAGAGAGTAGGAAGGGTCGGGTATTCTTGTACTTAAGTCGGCATTGTGCCTTTTGTATTTAATTCCGATGCAATTTCTGTGTTTCATCGGCAATAAGAAGGTCAGAGGGATACAGTAAACCTGAATTGAAGCATCGGAATCTATAACTAGTGTCACAGGAATGGTTCAAAACATCGTCAGTAAGAAGATTCAGTCTTCTTGTATTTAAGTCGGCATTGTGCCTTTTGTATTTAATTCCGATGCAATTTCTGTGTTTCGTCGTCAATAAGAATAACAGAGGGACACAGTATACCTGAAGTGAAGCATCAAAATCTATAACTAGTGTCACAGGAATGGTTCAAAGCATAGACAGTAAGAAGAGTCCGTCTAATTGTACTTAAGTCGGCATTGTGCCTTTTGTATTTAATTCCGATGCAATTTCTGTGTTTCATCGTCAACAAGAAAGTCCAAGGGATACAGAAAACCTGACGTGAAGCATCGCAATCTATAACTAGGGTCACAGGAATTTTTCAAATCATAGACTGTAAGATGAGTCAGTCTTCTTGTACTTAAGTCAGCATTGTGCTTTTTCTATTTAATTCCGATGCAATTTCTGTGTTTCATCGTCAATAACTAGGTCAGAGGGAAACAGTAAACCTGAAGTAAAAAATCGGAATCTATAACTAGTGTCACAGGAATGGTTCAAAACATAGACAGTAAGAAGAATCAGTCTTCTTGTACTAAAGTCGGCATTGTGCTTTTGTATTTTATTCCGATGCAGTTTCTGTGTTTCATCGTCAATAAGAAGGTCAGAGGGATACAGTAAACCCGAAGTGAAGCATCGGAATCTATAACAAGTGTCACAGGAATGGTTCAAAACATAGACAGTAGGATGAGTCAGTCTTCTTGTACTTAAGTCGGCATTGTGCCTTCTCTATTTAATTCCGATGCAATTTCTGTGTTTCGTCTTCAATGAGAAGGTCCAAGGGATACAGTAAACCTGAAGTGAAACATCGAAATCTATAACTAGTGTCACAGGAATGGTCAAAACATAGACAGTAAGAAGAGTCAGTTTTCTTGTACTTATGTCGGCATTGTGCCTTTTCTATTTAATCCCGATCCAATTTCTGTGTTTCATCGTCAATAAGAAGGTCACAGGGGTACAGTAAACCTGAAGTGAAGCATCGGAATCTATAACTAGGGTCACAGGAATGGTTCAAATCATAGACAGTAAGATGAGTCAGTCTTCTTGTACTTAAGTCAGCATTGCGCTTTTTCTATTTAATTCCGATGCAATTTCTGTGTTTCATCGTCAATAACAAGGTCAGAGGGAAACAGTAAACCTGAAGTGAACAATCGGAATCTATAACTAGTGTCACGGGAATGGTTCAAAACATAGACAGTAAGAAGAGTCAGTCTTCTTGTACTTAAGTCGGCATTGTGCCTTTTCTAGTTAATTCCGATGCAATTTCCGTCTTTCATCGTCAATAACAAGGTCCAAGGGATGCAGTACACCTGAAGTGAAGCATCGGAAACTATAATTTGTGTCATAGGAATGGTTCAAACATAGACAGTAGGAAGAGTCAGACTACTTGTACATAAGTCGGCATTGTGCCTTCTGTATTTAATTCCGAAGCAATTTCTGTGTTTCATCGTCAATAAGAAGGTCAGAGGGATAAAGTAAACCTGAAGTGAAGGATCAGAATCTATAACAAGTGTCACAGGAATGATTCAAAATATAGACAGTAGGAAGAGTCAGTCTTCTTGTATTTAAGTCGGCATTGTGCCTTTTCTATTTAATCCGATGCAATATCTGTGTTTCATCGCCAATAAGAAGGTCAAATGGATACAGTAAACCTGAAGTGAAGCATCGGAATCTATAACTAGTGTCACAGGAATGGTTCAAAACATAGACAGTAGGAAGAGTCACACTACTTGTACTTAAGTCGCCATTGTGCCTTTTGTATTTAATTCCGATGCAATTTCTGTGTTTCATCGTCAATAAGAAAGTCCAAGGGATACAGTAAATCTGAAGTGACGCATCGGAATCTATAACTAGTGTCACAGGAATGGTTCAAAGCATAGTCAGTAAGAAGAGTCAGTCTTCTTGTACTTAAGCCGGCAATATGCCTTTCCTTTTTAATTCCGATGCAAATTCTGTGTTCCATCGTCAATAAGAAGGATACAGTAAACCTGAAGTGAAGCATCGGAATCTATAACTAGTGTCACAGGAATGGTTCAAAGAATAGACAGTAAGAAGAGTCGGTCCTCTTGTACTGAAGTCGGCATTGTGCTTTTTGTATCTAATTCCAATGCAATTTCTGTGTTTCATCGTCAGTAAGAAGGTCAGAGAGATACAGTAAACCTGAAGTGAAGCATCGGTATCTATAACAAGTGTCACAGGAATGGTTCAAATCATAGACAGTAGGATGAGTCAGTCTTCTTGTACCTAAGTCGGCATTGTGCCTTATCTATTTAATTCCGATGCAATTTCTGTGTTTCGTCGTCAATAAGAAGGTCCAAGGGATACAGTAAACCTGAAGTGGAGCATCGGAATCTATAACTAGTGTCTCAGGAATGGTCAAAACATAGACAGTAAGAAGAGTCAGTCTTCTTGTACTTAAGTCGGCATTGTGCCTTTTCTATTTAATCCCGATGCAATTTCTGTGTTTCATCGTCAATAAGAAGGTCACAGGAATACAGTAAACCTGAAGTGAAGCATCGGAATGTATAACTAGTGTCACAGGAACGGTTCTAAACGTAGACAATAGGAAGGGTCAGTCTTCTTGTACTCAAGTCGGCATTGTGCCTTTTCTTATTAATTCCGTTGCAATTTCTGTGTTTCGCCGTCAATAAAAAGGTCAGAGCGATACAGTAAACCTGACGTGAAGCATCGGAATCTATAACTAGTGTCACATGAATGGTTCAAAACATAGACAGAAAGACGAATCAGTCTTTTGTACATAAGTCTGCATTCTGCCTTTTGTATTTAATTCAGATGTAATTTCTGTGTTTCATCGTCAATAAAAAGGTCCAAGGGATACAGTAAACCTGAAGTGAAGCATCGGAATCTATAACTAGTGTCACAGGAACGGTTCAAAACGTAAACAGTAATAAGAGTCAGTCTTCTTGTACTTAAGTCGGCATTGTGCCTTTTGTATTTAATTCCGATGCAATTTCTGTGTTTCATCGTCAATAAGAAGGTCAGAGGGATACAGTAAACCTGAAGTGAAGCATCGTAATCTATAACTAGTGTCACAGGAATGGTTTAAAACATAGAGAGTAGGAAGAGTCGGGTATTCTTGTACTTAAGTCGGCATTATGCCTTTTGTATTTAATTCCGATGCAATTTCTGTGTTTCATGGGCAATAAGAAGGTCAGAGGGATACAGTAAACCTGATTTGAGCATCGGAATCTATAACTTGTGTCACAGGAATGGTTCAAATCATTGTCAGTAAGAAGAGTCAGTCTTCTTGTACTTAAGTCGGCATTGTCCCTTTTGTATTTAATTCCGTTGCAATTTCTGTGTTTCGTCGTCAATACGAAGGACAGAGGGACACAGTAAACCTGAAGTGAAGCATCAAAATCTATAACTAGTGTCACAGGAATTTTTCAAATCATAGACAGTAAGAAGAGACAGTCTAATTGTACTTAAGTCGGCATTGTGCCTTTTGTATTTAATTCCGATGCAATTTCTGTGTTTCATCGTGAATAAGAAAGTCCAAGGGATACAGAAAACCAGAAGTGAAGCATCGGAATCTATAACTAGTGTCACAGGAATGGTTCAAATCATAGACGGTAAGATGAGTCAGTCTTCTTATACTTAAGTCAGCATTGTGCTTTTTCTATTTAATTCCGATGCAATTTCTGTGTTTCATCGTCAATAAGAAGGTCAGAGGGAAACAGTAAACCTGAAGTGAAAAATCGGAATCTATAACTAGTGTCACGGGAATGGTTCAAAACATAGACAGTAAGAAGAGTCAGTTTTCTTGTACTTAAGTCGGCATTGTGCCTTTTCTAGTTAATTCCGATGCAATTTCCGTCTTTCATCGACAATAACAAGGTTTAAGGGATGCAGTACACCTGAAGTGAAGCATCGGAAACTGTAACTAGTGTCACAGGAATGGTTCAAAACATAGACAGTTAGAAGAATCAGTCTTCTTGTACTTAATTCGGCATTGTGCCTTCTCTATTTAATTCCGATGCAATTTCTGTGTTTCATCGTCAATAAGAAGGTCCAAGGGATACCGTAAACCTGAAGTGAAGCATCGGAATCTATAACTAGTGTCACAGGAATTGTTCTAAAAGTCATAGACAGTAAGATGAGTCAGTCTTCTTGTACTTAAGTCGGCATTGTGCCTTTTTTATTTAATTCCGATGTCATTTCTGTGTTTCATCGTCAATAAGAAGGTCCAAGGGATACAGTAAACCTGAAGTGAAGCATCGGAATCTATAACTAGTGTCACAGGAATGGTTCAAAACATAGACAAAAAGAAGAGTCAGTCTTCGTGTACTTAAGTCGTCATTGTGCCTTTTCAATTTAATTCCGATGCAATTTATGTGTTTCATCGTCAATAAGAAGGTCAGAGGGATACAGTAAACCTGAAGTGAAGCATCGGAATCTATAACTAGTGTCACAGGAATGGTTCAAACATAGACAATAGGAAGGGTCAGTCTTCTTGTACTCAAGTCGGCATTGTGCGTTTTCCATTTAATTCCGTCGCATTTTCTGTGTTTCGTCGTCAGTAAGAAGGTCCAAGGGATACAGTAAACCTGAAGTGAAACATCGGAATCTATAACTAGTGTCACAGGAATGGTTCAAAAAATAGACAGTAAGAAGAGTCGGTCCTCTTGTACTGAAGTCGGCATTGTGCTTTTTGTATCTAATTCCAATGCAATATCTGTGTTTCATCCTCAATAGGAAGGTCAGAGAGATACAGTAAACCTGAAGTGAGGCATCGGAATCTATAACTAGTGTCACAGGAATGGTTCAAAACATAGACAGTAGGCAGAGTCAGTCTTCTTGTACTTAATTCGGCATTGTGCCTCTTCTATTCAATTCCGATGCAATTTCTGTGTTTCGTCGTCAATAAGAAGGTCAGAGGGATACAGAAAACCTGAAGTGAAGCATCGGAATCTATAACTAGTGTCACAGGAATGATTCAAAACATTGACAGTAGGAAGAGTCAGTCTTCTTGTATTTAAGTCGGCATTGTGCCTTTTCTATTTAATTCCGATGCAATTTCTGTGTTTCATCGTCAATAAGAAGGTCAAATGGATACAGTAAACCTGAAGTGAAGCATCGGAATCTATAACTAGTGTCACAGGAATGGTTCAAAACATAGACAGTAGGAAGAGTCAGACTACTTGTACTTAAGTCGCCATTGTGCCTTTTGTATTTAATTCCGATTCAATGTTTGTGTTTCATCGTCAATAAGAAGGTCCAAGGGATACAGTAAATCTGAAGTGAGGCATCGGAATCTATAACTAATGTCACAGGAATGGTTCAAAGCATAGTCAGTAAGAAGAGTCAGTCTTCTTGTACTTAAGTCGGCATTGTGCCTTTTCTATTTAATTCCGATGCAAATTCTGTGTTCCATCGTCAATAAGGAGGATACAGTAAACCTGAAGTGAAGCATCGGAATCTATAACCAGTGTCACAGGAATGGTTCAAATCATAGACAGTAAGAAGAGTCAGTCTTCTTGTGCTTAAGTCGGCATTGTGCCTTTTCCATTTAATTCCGATGCAATTTCTGTGTTTCGTCGTCAGTAAGAAGGTGCAAGGGATACAGTAAACCTGAAGTGAAACATCGGAATCTATAACTAGTGTCACAGGAATGGTTCAAAGAATAGACAGTAAGAAGAGTCGGTCCTCTTGTACTGAAGTCGGCATTGTGCTTTTTGTATCTAATTCCAATGCAATTTCTGTGTTTCATCGTCAATAAGAAGGTCAGAGAGATACAGTAAACCTGAAGTGAAGCATCGGAATCTATAACTAGTGTCACAGGAATGGTTCAAAACATAGACAGTAAGATGAGTCAGTCTTTTGTACATAAGTCGGCATTGAGCCTTTTGTATTTAATGCCGATGCAATTTCTGTGTTTCATCGTCAATAAGAAGGTCGGAGGGATGCAGTACACCTGAAGTGAAACATCGGAATCTATAACTAACGCACAGGAATGGTTCAAAACATAGACAATAGGATGGGTCAGTCTTCTTGTACTCAAGTCGGCATTGTGCCTTTTGTATTTAATTCCGTTGCAATTTCTGTGTTTCGTCGTCAATACGAAGGACAGAGGCACACAGCAAACCTGAAGTGAAGCATCAAAATCTATAACTAGTGTCACAGGAATTTTTCAAAGCATAGACAGTAAGAAGAGTCAGTCTAATTGTACTTAAGTCGGCATTGTTCCTTTTGTATTTAATTCCGATGCAATTTCTGTGTTTCATCATCAATACGAAAGTCCAAGGGATACAGAAAACAAGAAGTGAAGCATCGGAATCTATAACTAGTGTCACAGGAATGGTTCAAATCATAGACAGTAAGATGAGTCAGTCTTCTTGTACTTAAGTCAGCATTGTGCTTTTTCTATTTAATTCCGATGCAATTTCTGTGTTTCATCGTCAATAAGAAGGTCAGAGGGAAACAGTAAACCTGAAGTGAAAAATCGGAATCTATAACTAGTGTCACGGGAATGGTTCAAAACATAGACAGTAAGAAGAGTCAGTCTTCTCGTACTTAAGTCGGCATTGTGCCTTCTCTATTTAATTCCGATGCAATTTCTGTGTTTCATCGTCAATGAGAAGGTCAAATGGATACAGTAAACCTGAAGTGAAGCATCGGAATCTATAACTAGTGTCACAGGAATGGTTCAAAACATAGACAGTAGGAAGAGTCAGACTACTTGTGCTTAAGTCGGCATTGTGCCTTTTGTATTTAATTCCGATGCAATTTCTGTGTTTCATCGTCGATAAGAAGGTCCAAGGGATACAGTAAACCTGAGGTGAAGCATCGGAATCTATAACTAGTGTCACAGGAGTGGTTCAAAACATAGACAGAAGGAAGAGTCAGTCTTCTTGTACTTAAGTCGGCATTGTGCCTCTTCTATCCAATTCCGATGCAATTTCTGTGTTTCGTCGTCAATAAGAAGGTCAGAGGGATACTGCAAAAATGAAGTGAAGCATCGGAATCTATAACTAGTGTCACAGGAATGGTTCAAAACATAGACAGTAAGATGAGTCAGTCTTTTGTACATAAGTCGGCATTGAGCCTTTTGTATTTAATTCCGATGCAATTTCTGTGTTTCATCGTCAATAAGAAGGTCGGAGGGATGCAGTACACCTGAAGTGAAACATCGGAATCTATAACTAGTGTCACAGGAATGGTTCAAAGAATAGACAGTAAGAAGAGTCGGTCCTCTTGTACTGAAGTCGGCATTGCGCTTTTTGTATCTAATTCCAATGCAATTTCTGTCTTTCATCGTCAATAAGAAGGTCAAATGGATACAGTAAACCTGAAGTGAAGCATCGGAATCTATAACTAGTGTCACAGGAATGGTTCAAAACATAGACAGTAGGAAGAGTCAGACTACTTGTACTTAAGTCGCCATTGTGCCTTTTGTATTTAATTCCGATTCAATGTTTGTGTTTCATCGTCAATAAGAAGGTCCAAGGGATACAGTAAATCTGAAGTGAGGCATCGGAATCTATAACTAATGTCACAGGAATGGTTCAAAGCATAGTCAGTAAGAAGAGTCAGTCTTCTTGTACTTAAGTCGGCATTGTGCCTTTTCTATTTAATTCCGATGCAAATTCTGTGTTCCATCGTCAATAAGGAGGATACAGTAAACCTGAAGTGAAGCATCGGAATCTATAACCAGTGTCACAGGAATGGTTCAAATCATAGACAGTAAGAAGAGTCAGTCTTCTTGTGCTTAAGTCGGCATTGTGCCTTTTCCATTTAATTCCGATGCAATTTCTGTGTTTCGTCGTCAGTAAGAAGGTGCAAGGGATACAGTAAACCTGAAGTGAAACATCGGAATGTATAACTAGTGTCACAGGAATGGTTCAAAGAATAGACAGTAAGAAGAGTCGGTCCTCTTGTACTGAAGTCGGCATTGTGCTTTTTGTATCTAATTCCAATGCAATTTCTGTGTATCATCGTCAATAAGAAGGTCAGAGAGATACAGTAAACCTGAAGTGAAGCATCGGAATCTATAACTAGTGTCACAGGAATGGTTCAAAACATAGACAGTAAGATGAGTCAGTCTTTTGTACATAAGTCGGCATTGAGCCTTTTGTATTTAATGCCGATGCAATTTCTGTGTTTCATCGTCAATAAGAAGGTCGGAGGGATGCAGTACACCTGAAGTGAAACATCGGAATCTATAACTAACGCACAGGAATGGTTCAAAACATAGACAATAGGATGGGTCAGTCTTCTTGTACTCAAGTCGGCATTGTGCCTTTTGTATTTAATTCCGTTGCAATTTCTGTGTTTCGTCGTCAATACGAAGGACAGAGGCACACAGCAAACCTGAAGTGAAGCATAAAAATCTATAACTAGTGTCACAGGAATTTTTCAAAGCATAGACAGTAAGAAGAGTCAGTCTAATTGTACTTAAGTCGGCATTGTTCCTTTTGTATTTAATTCCGATGCAATTTCTGTGTTTCATCATCAATACGAAAGTCCAAGGGATACAGAAAACCAGAAGTGAAGCATCGGAATCTATAACTAGTGTCACAGGAATGGTTCAAATCATAGACAGTAAGATGAGTCAGTCTTCTTGTACTTAAGTCAGCATTGTGCTTTTTCTATTTAATTCCGATGCAATTTCTGTGTTTCATCGTCAATAAGAAGGTCAGAGGGAAACAGTAAACCTGAAGTGAAAAATCGGAATCTATAACTAGTGTCACAGGAATGGTTCAAAGAATAGACAGTAAGAAGAGTCGGTCCTCTTGTACTGAAGTCGGCATTGCGCTTTTTGTATCTAATTCCAATGCAATTTCTGTGTTTCATCGTCAATAAGAAGGTCAGAGAGATACAGTAAACCTAATGTGAAGCATCGGAATCTATAACAAGTGACACAGGAATGGTTCAAAAGGTAGACAGTAGGATGAGTCAGTCTTCTTGTACTTATGTCGGCATTGTGCCTTTTGTATTTAATCCCGATGCAATTTCTGTGTTTCGTCGTCAATAAGAAGGTCAGAGCGATACAGTAAACCTGACGTGAAGCATCGGAATCTATAACTAGTGTCACATTAATGGTTCAAAACATAGACAGAAAGACGAATCAGTCTTTTGTACATAAGTCTGCATTGTGCCTTTTGTATTTAATTCAGATGTAATTTCTGTGTTTCATCGTCAATAAAAAGGTCCAAGGGATACAGTAAACCTGAAGTGAAGCATCGGAATCTATAACTAGTGTCACAGGAATGGTTTAAAACATAGAGAGTAGGAAGAGTCGGGTATTCTTGTACTTAGGTCGGCATTGTGCCTTTTGTATTTAATTCCGATGCATTTTCTGTGTTTCATGGGCAATAAGAAGGTCAGAGGGATACAGTAAACCTGAATTGAAGCATCGGAATCTATTACTAGTGTCAGAGGAATAATTCAAATCATTGTCAGTAAGAAGAGTCAGTCTTCTTGTACTTAAGTCGGCATTTTGCCTTTTGTATTTAATTCCGTTGCTATTTCTGTGTTTCATCGTCAATACGAAAGACAGAGGGACACAGTAAACCTGAAGTGAAGCATCAAAATCTATAACTAGTGTCACAGGAATTTTTCAAAGCATAGACAGTAAGAAGAGTCAGTCTAATTGTACTTAAGTCGGCATTGTGCCTTTTGTATTTAATTCCGATGCAATTTCTGTGTTTCATCGTCAATAAGAAAGTCCAAGGGATACAGAAAACCAGAAGTGAATCATCGGAATATATAACTAGTGTCACAGGTATGGTTCAAATCATAGACAGTAAGATGAGTCAGTCTTCTTACACTTAAGTCAGCATTGTGCTTTTTCTATTTAATTCCGATGCAATTTCTGTGTTTCATCGTCAATAAGAAGGTCAGAGGGAAACAGTAAACCTGAAGTGAAAAATCGGAATCTATAACTAGTGTCACGGGAATGGTTCTAAACATAGACAGTAAGAAGAGTCAGTCTTCTTGTACTTAAGTCGGCATTGTGCCTTTTCTATTTAATTCCGATGCAATTTCTGTGTTTCGTCGTCAATAAGAAAGTCCAAGGGATACAGTAAACCTGAAGTGAAGCATCGGAATCTATAACTAGTGTCACAGGAATGGTCAAAACATAGACAGTAAGAAGAGTCAGTCTTCTTGTACTTAAGTCGGCATTGTGCCTTTTCTGTTTAATCCCGATGCAATTTCTGTGTTTCATCGTCAATAAGAAAGTCACAGGAATACAGTAAACCTAAAGTGGAGCATCGGAATGCATAACTAGTGTCACAGGAATGGTTCAAAACGTAGACAATAGGTAGGGTCAGTCTTCTAGTACTCAAGTCGGCATTGTGCCTTTTCTTATTAATACCATTGCAATTTCTGTGTTTCGTCGTCAATAAGAAGGTCAGAGCGATACAGTAAACCTGACGTGAAGCATCGGAATCTATAACTAGTGTCACAGGAATGGTTCAAAACATAGACAGAAAGACGAATCAGTCTGTTGTACGTAAGTCTGCATATTGCCTTTTGTATTTAATTCAGATGTAATTTCTGTGTTTCATCGTCAATAAAAAGGTCCAAGGGATACAGTAAACCTGAAGTGAAGCATCGGAATCTATAACTAGTGTCACAGGAATGGTTCAAAACGTATACAGTAATAAGAGTCAGTCTTCTTGTACTTAAGTCGGCATTGTGCCTTTTGTATTTAATTCCGATGCAATTTCTGTGTTTCATCGTCAATGAGAAGGTCAGAGGGATACAGTAAACCTGAAGTGCAGCATCGTAATCTATAACTAGTGTCACAGGAATGGTTTAAAACATAGAGAGTAGGAAGAGTCGGGTATTCTTGTACTTAAGTCGGCATTGTGCCTTTTGTATTTAATTCCGATGCAATTTCTGTGTTTCATGGGCAATAAGAAGGTCGGAGGGATGCAGTACACCTGAAGTGAAACATCGGAATCCATAACTAACGCACAGGAATGGTTCAAAACATAGACAATAGGAAGGGTCAGTCTTCTTGTACTCAAGTCGGCATTGTGCCTTTTCCATTTAATTCCGATGCAATTTCTGTGTTTCGTAGTCAGCAAGAAGGTGCAAGGGATACAGTAAACCTGAAGTGAAACATCGGAATCTATAACTAGTGTCACAGGAATGGTTCAAAGAATAGACAGTAAGAAGAGTCGGTCCTCTTGTACTGAAGTCGGCATTGTGCTTTTTGTATCTAATTCCAATGCAATTTCTGTGTTTCATCGTCAACAAGAAGGTCAGAGAGATACAGTAAACCTGAAGTGAGGCATCGGAATCTATAACAAGTGTCACACTAATGGTTCAAAACATAGACAGTAGGATGAGTCAGTCTTCTTGTACTTAAGTCGGCATTGTGCCTTTTCTATTTAATTCCGATGCAATTTCTGTGTTTCGTCGTCAATAAGAAAGTCCAAGGGATACAGTAAACCTGAAGTGAAGCATCGGAATCTATAACTAGTGTCACAGGAATGGTTCAAAACGTAGACAATAGGAAGGGTCAGTCTTCTTGTACTCAAGTCGGCATTGTGCCTTTTCTTATTAATTCCGATACAATTTCTGTGTTTCGTCGTCAAATAGAAGGTCAGAGCGATACAGTAAACCTGACGTGAAGCATCGGAATCTATAACTAGTGTCACAGGAATGGTTGAAAACATAGACAGAAAGACGAATCAGTCTGTTGTACATAAGTCTGCATTGTGCCTTTTGTATTTAATTCAGTTGTAATTTCTGTGTTTCATCGTCAATAAAAAGGTCCAAGGGATACAGTAAACCTGAAGTGAAGCATCGGAATCTATAACTAGTGTCACAGGAATGGTTCAAAACGTAAACAGTAATAAGAGTCAGTCTTCTTGTACTTAAGTCGGCATTGTGCCTTTTGTATTTAATTCCGATGCAATTTCTGTGTTTCATCGTCAATAAGGAGGTCAGAGGGATACAGTAATCCTGAAGTGAAGCATCGTAATCTATAACTAGTGTCACAGGAATGGTTTAAAACATAGAGAGTAGGAAGAGTCGGGTACTCTTGTACTTAAGTCGGCATTGTCCCTTTTGTATTTAATTCCGATGCAATTTCTGTGTTTCATGGGCAATAAGAAGGTCAGAGGGATACAGTGAACCTGAATTGAAGCATCGGAATCTATAACTAGTGTCACAGGAATGGTTCAAATCATTGTCAGTAAGAAGAGTCAGTCTTCTTGTACTTAAGTCGGCATTGTGCTTTTTGTATTTAATTCCGTTGCTATTTCTGTGTTTCGTCGTCAATACGAAGGACAGAGGGACACAGTAAACCTGAAGTGAAGCATCAAAATCCATAACTAGTGTCACAGGAATTTTTCAAAGCATAGACAGTAAAAAGAGTTAGTCTAATTGTACTTAAGTCGGCATTGTTCCTTTTGTATTTAATTCCGATGCAATTTCTGTGTTTCATCGTCAATACGAAAGTCCAAGGGATACAGAAAACCAGAAGTGAAGCATCGGAATCTATAACTAGTGTCACAGGAATGGTTCAAATCATAGACAGTAAGATGAGTCAGTCTTCTTGTACTTAAGTCAGCATTGTGCTTTTTCTATTTAATTCCGATGCAATTTCTGTGTTTCATCGTCAATAAGAAGGTCAGAGGGAAACAGTAAACCTGAAGTGAAAAATCGGAATCGATAACTAGTGTCACGGGAATGGTTCAAAACATAGACAGTAAGAAGAGTCAGTCTTCTCGTACTTAAGTCGGCATTGTGCCTTTTCTATTTAATTACGATGCAATTTCTGTGTTTCATCGTCAATAAGAAGGTCAAATGGATACAGTAAACCTGAAGTGAAGCATCGGAATCTATAACTAGTGTCACAGGAATGGTTCAAAACATAGACAGTAGGAAGAGTCAGACTACTTGTACTTAAGTCGCCATTGTGCCTTTTGTATTTAATTCCGATTCAATGTTTGTGTTTCGTCGTCAATAAGAAGGTCCAAGGGATACAGTAAATCTGAAGTGAGGCATCGGAATCTATAACTAATGTCACAGGAATGGTTCAAAGCATAGTCAGTAAGAAGAGTCAGTCTTCTTGTACTTAAGTCGGCATTGTGCCTTTTCTATTTAATTCCGATGCAAATTCTGTGTTCCATCGTCAATAAGGAGGATACAGTAAACCTGAAGTGAAGCATCGGAATCTATAACCAGTGTCACAGGAATGGTTCAAATCATAGACAGTAAGAAGAGTCAGTCTTCTTGTGCTTAAGTCGGCATTGTGCCTTTTCCATTTAATTCCGATGCAATTTCTGTGTTTCGTCGTCAGTAAGAAGGTGCAAGGGATACAGTAAACCTGAAGTGAAACATCGGAATCTATAACTAGTGTCACAGGAATGGTTCAAAGAATAGACAGTAAGAAGAGTCGGTCCTCTTGTACTGAAGTCGGCATTGTGCTTTTTGTATCTAATTCCAATGCAATTTCTGTGTATCATCGTCAATAAGAAGGTCAGAGAGATACAGTAAACCTGAAGTGAAGCATCGGAATCTATAACTAGTGTCACAGGAATGGTTCAAAACGTAGACAGTAAGATGAGTCAGTCTTTTGTACATAAGTCGGCATTGAGCCTTTTGTATTTAATGCCGATGCAATTTCTGTGTTTCATCGTCAATAAGAAGGTCGGAGGGATGCAGTACACCTGAAGTGAAACATCGGAATCTATAACTAACGCACAGGAATGGTTCAAAACATAGACAATAGGATGGGTCAGTCTTCTTGTACTCAAGTCGGCATTGTGCCTTTTGTATTTAATTCCGTTGCAATTTCTGTGTTTCGTCGTCAATACGAAGGACAGAGGCACACAGCAAACCTGAAGTGAAGCATCAAAATCTATAACTAGTGTCACAGGAATTTTTCAAAGCATAGACAGTAAGAAGAGTCAGTCTAATTGTACTTAAGTCGGCATTGTTCCTTTTGTATTTAATTCCGATGCAATTTCTGTGTTTCATCATCAATACGAAAGTCCAAGGGATACAGAAAACCAGAAGTGAAGCATCGGAATCTATAACTAGTGTCACAGGAATGGTTCAAATCATAGACAGTAAGATGAGTCAGTCTTCTTGTACTTAAGTCAGCATTGTGCTTTTTCTATTTAATTCCGATGCAATTTCTGTGTTTCATCGTCAATAAGAAGGTCAGAGGGAAACAGTAAACCTGAAGTGAAAAATCGGAATCTATAACTAGTGTCACGGGAATGGTTCAAAACATAGACAGTAAGAAGAGTCAGTCTTCTCGTACTTAAGTCGGCATTGTGCCTTCTCTATTTAATTCCGATGCAATTTCTGTGTTTCATCGTCAATGAGAAGGTCAAATGGATACAGTAAACCTGAAGTGAAGCATCGGAATCTATAACTAGTGTCACAGGAATGGTTCAAAACATAGACAGTAGGAAGAGTCAGACTACTTGTGCTTAAGTCGGCATTGTGCCTTTTGTATTTAATTCCGATGCAATTTCTGTGTTTCATCGTCGATAAGAAGGTCCAAGGGATACAGTAAACCTGAGGTGAAGCATCGGAATCTATAACTAGTGTCACAGGAATGGTTCAAAACATAGACAGAAGGAAGAGTCAGTCTTCTTGTACTTAAGTCGGCATTGTGCCTCTTCTATCCAATTCCGATGCAATTTCTGTGTTTCGTCGTCAATAAGAAGGTCAGAGGGATACTGCAAAAATGAAGTGAAGCATCGGAATCTATAACTAGTGTCACAGGAATGGTTCAAAACATAGACAGTAAGATGAGTCAGTCTTTTGTACATAAGTCGGCATTGAGCCTTTTGTATTTAATTCCGATGCAATTTCTGTGTTTCATCGTCAATAAGAAGGTCGGAGGGATGCAGTACACCTGAAGTGAAACATCGGAATCTATAACTAGTGTCACAGGAATGGTTCAAAGAATAGACAGTAAGAAGAGTCGGTCCTCTTGTACTGAAGTCGGCATTGCGCTTTTTGTATCTAATTCCAATGCAATTTCTGTGTTTCATCGTCAATAAGAAGGTCAGAGAGATACAGTAAACCTAATGTGAAGCATCGGAATCTATAACAAGTGACACAGGAATGGTTCAAAAGGTAGACAGTAGGATGAGTCAGTCTTCTTGTACTTAAGTCGGCATTGTGCCTTATCTATTTAATTCCGATGCAATTTCTGTGTTTCGTCGTCAATAAGAAGGTCCAAGGGATACAGTAAACCTGAAGTGAAGCATCGGAATCTATAACTAGTGTCACAGGAATGGTCAAAACATAGACAGTAAGAAGAGTCAGTCTTCTTGTACTTATGTCGGCATTGTGCCTTTTGTATTTAATCCCGATGCAATTTCTGTGTTTCGTCGTCAATAAGAAGGTCAGAGCGATACAGTAAACCTGACGTGAAGCATCGGAATCTATAACTAGTGTCACATTAATGGTTCAAAACATAGACAGAAAGACGAATCAGTCTTTTGTACATAAGTCTGCATTGTGCCTTTTGTATTTAATTCAGATGTAATTTCTGTGTTTCATCGTCAATAAAAAGGTCCAAGGGATACAGTAAACCTGAAGTGAAGCATCGGAATCTATAACTAGTGTCACAGGAATGGTTTAAAACATAGAGAGTAGGAAGAGTCGGGTATTCTTGTACTTAGGTCGGCATTGTGCCTTTTGTATTTAATTCCGATGCATTTTCTGTGTTTCATGGGCAATAAGAAGGTCAGAGGGATACAGTAAACCTGAATTGAAGCATCGGAATCTATTACTAGTGTCAGAGGAATAATTCAAATCATTGTCAGTAAGAAGAGTCAGTCTTCTTGTACTTAAGTCGGCATTTTGCCTTTTGTATTTAATTCCGTTGCTATTTCTGTGTTTCATCGTCAATACGAAAGACAGAGGGACACAGTAAACCTGAAGTGAAGCATCAAAATCTATAACTAGTGTCACAGGAATTTTTCAAAGCATAGACAGTAAGAAGAGTCAGTCTAATTGTACTTAAGTCGGCATTGTGCCTTTTGTATTTAATTCCGATGCAATTTCTGTGTTTCATCGTCAATAAGAAAGTCCAAGGGATACAGAAAACCAGAAGTGAATCATCGGAATATATAACTAGTGTCACAGGAATGGTTCAAATCATAGACAGTAAGATGAGTCAGTCTTCTTACACTTAAGTCAGCATTGTGCTTTTTCTATTTAATTCCGATGCAATTTCTGTGTTTCATCGTCAATAAGAAGGTCAGAGGGAAACAGTAAACCTGAAGTGAAAAATCGGAATCTATAACTAGTGTCACGGGAATGGTTCTAAACATAGACAGTAAGAAGAGTCAGTCTTCTTGTACTTAAGTCGGCATTGTGCCTTTTCTATTTAATTCCGATGCAATTTCTGTGTTTCGTCGTCAATAAGAAAGTCCAAGGGATACAGTAAACCTGAAGTGAAGCATCGGAATCTATAACTAGTGTCACAGGAATGGTCAAAACATAGACAGTAAGAAGAGTCAGTCTTCTTGTACTTAAGTCGGCATTGTGCCTTTTCTGTTTAATCCCGATGCAATTTCTGTGTTTCATCGTCAATAAGAAAGTCACAGGAATACAGTAAACCTAAAGTGGAGCATCGGAATGCATAACTAGTGTCACAGGAATGGTTCAAAACGTAGACAATAGGTAGGGTCAGTCTTCTAGTACTCAAGTCGGCATTGTGCCTTTTCTTATTAATACCAATGCAATTTCTGTGTTTCGTCGTCAATAAGAAGGTCAGAGCGATACAGTAAACCTGACGTGAAGCATCGGAATCTATAACTAGTGTCACAGGAATGGTTCAAAACATAGACAGAAAGACGAATCAGTCTGTTGTACGTAAGTCTGCATATTGCCTTTTGTATTTAATTCAGATGCAATTTCTGTGTTTCATCGTCAATAAAAAGGTCCAAGGGATACAGTAAACCTGAAGTGAAGCATCGGAATCTATAACTAGTGTCACAGGAATGGTTCAAAACGTATACAGTAATAAGAGTCAGTCTTCTTGTACTTAAGTCGGCATTGTGCCTTTTGTATTTAATTCCGATGCAATTTCTGTGTTTCATCGTCAATGAGAAGGTCAGAGGGATACAGTAAACCTGAAGTGCAGCATCGTAATCTATAACTAGTGTCACAGGAATGGTTTAAAACATAGAGAGTAGGAAGAGTCGGGTATTCTTGTACTTAAGTCGGC
Organism: Schistocerca americana; assembly: GCF_021461395.2. NCBI lineage: Eukaryota > Metazoa > Arthropoda > Insecta > Orthoptera > Acrididae > Schistocerca > Schistocerca americana. The sequence continues at coordinate 968,808 of NW_025726280.1, read as the reverse complement.
ATTGTGCCTTTTGTATTTAATTCCGATGCAATTTCTGTGTTTCATGGGCAATAAGAAGGTCGGAGGGATGCAGTACACCTGAAGTGAAACATCGGAATCCATAACTAACGCACAGGAATGGTTCAAAACATAGACAATAGGAAGGGTCAGTCTTCTTGTACTCAAGTCGGCATTGTGCCTTTTCCATTTAATTCCGATGCAATTTCTGTGTTTCGTAGTCAGCAAGAAGGTGCAAGGGATACAGTAAACCTGAAGTGAAACATCGGAATCTATAACTAGTGTCACAGGAATGGTTCAAAGAATAGACAGTAAGAAGAGTCGGTCCTCTTGTACTGAAGTCGGCATTGTGCTTTTTGTATCTAATTCCAATGCAATTTCTGTGTTTCATCGTCAATAAGAAGGTCAGAGAGATACAGTAAACCTGAAGTGAGGCATCGGAATCTATAACAAGTGTCACACTAATGGTTCAAAACATAGACAGTAGGATGAGTCAGTCTTCTTGTACTTAAGTCGGCATTGTGCCTTTTCTATTTAATTCCGATGCAATTTCTGTGTTTCGTCGTCAATAAGAAAGGCCAAGGGATACAGTAAACCTGAAGTGAAGCATCGGAATCTATAACTAGTGTCACAGGAATGGTTCAAAACGTAGACAATAGGAAGGGTCAGTCTTCTTGTACTCAAGTCGGCATTGTGCCTTTTCTTATTAATTCCGATACAATTTCTGTGTTTCGTCGTCAAATAGAAGGTCAGAGCGATACAGTAAACCTGACGTGAAGCATCGGAATCTATAACTAGTGTCACAGGAATGGTTGAAAACATAGACAGAAAGACGAATCAGTCTGTTGTACATAAGTCTGCATTGTGCCTTTTGTATTTAATTCAGTTGTAATTTCTGTGTTTCATCGTCAATAAAAAGGTCCAAGGGATACAGTAAACCTGAAGTGAAGCATCGGAATCTATAACTAGTGTCACAGGAATGGTTCAAAACGTAAACAGTAATAAGAGTCAGTCTTCTTGTACTTAAGTCGGCATTGTGCCTTTTGTATTTAATTCCGATGCAATTTCTGTGTTTCATCGTCAATTAGGAGGTCAGAGGGATACAGTAATCCTGAAGTGAAGCATCGTAATCTATAACTAGTGTCACAGGAATGGTTTAAAACATAGAGAGTAGGAAGAGTCGGGTACTCTTGTACTTAAGTCGGCATTGTGCCTTTTGTATTTAATTCCGATGCAATTTCTGTGTTTCATGGGCAATAAGAAGGTCAGAGGGATACAGTGAACCTGAATTGAAGCATCGGAATCTATAACTAGTGTCACAGGAATGGTTCAAATCATTGTCAGTAAGAAGAGTCAGTCTTCTTGTACTTAAGTCGGCATTGTGCTTTTTGTATTTAATTCCGTTGCTATTTCTGTGTTTCGTCGTCAATACGAAGGACAGAGGGACACAGTAAACCTGAAGTGAAGCAGCAAAATCCATAACTAGTGTCACAGGAATTTTTCAAAGCATAGACAGTAAAAAGAGTTAGTCTAATTGTACTTAAGTCGGCATTGTTCCTTTTGTATTTAATTCCGATGCAATTTCTGTGTTTCATCGTCAATACGAAAGTCCAAGGGATACAGAAAACCAGAAGTGAAGCATCGGAATCTATAACTAGTGTCACAGGAATGGTTCAAATCATAGACAGTAAGATGAGTCAGTCTTCTTGTACTTAAGTCAGCATTGTGCTTTTTCTATTTAATTCCGATGCAATTTCTGTGTTTCATCGTCAATAAGAAGGTCAGAGGGAAACAGTAAACCTGAAGTGAAAAATCGGAATCGATAACTAGTGTCACGGGAATGGTTCAAAACATAGACAGTAAGAAGAGTCAGTCTTCTCGTACTTAAGTCGGCATTGTGCCTTTTCTATTTAATTACGATCCAATTTCTGTGTTTCATCGTCAATAAGAAGGTCAAATGGATACAGTAAACCTGAAGTGAAGCATCGGAATCTATAACTAGTGTCACAGGAATGGTTCAAAGCATAGACAGTAGGAAGAGTCAGACTACTTGTACTTAAGTCGCCATTGTGCCTTTTGTATTTAATTCCGATGCAATTTCTGTGTTTCATCGTCAATAAGAAGGTCCAAGGGATACAGTAAATCTGAAGTGAGGCATCGGAATCTATAACTAGTGTCACAGGAATGGTTCAAAGCATAGTCAGTAAGAAGAGTCAGTCTTCTTGTACTTAAGTCGGCATTGTGCCTTTTCTATTTAATTCCGATGCAAATTCTGTGTTCCATCGTCAATAAGAAGGATACAGTAAACCTGAAGTGAAGCATCGGAATCTATAACTAGTGTCACAGAAATGGTTCAAGTCATAGACAGTAAGAAGAGTCAGTCTTCTTGTGCTTAAGTCGGCATTGTGCCTTTTGTATTTAATTCCGATGCAATTTCTGTGTTTCATCGTCGATAAGAAGGTCCAAGGGATACAGGAAACCTGAGGTGAAGCATCGGAATCTATAACTAGTGTCACTGGAATGGTTCAAAACATAGACAGAAGGAAGAGTCAGTCTTCTTGTACTTAAGTCGGCATTGTGCCTCTTCTATTCAATTCCGATGCAATTTCTGTGTTTCGTCGTCAAGAAGAAGGTCAGAGGGATACTGCAAAAATGAAGTGAAGCATCGGAATCTATAACTAGTGTCACAGGAATGGTTCAAAACATAGACAGTAAGAAGAGTCAGTCTTCTTGTACTTATGTCGGCATTGTGCCTTTTCTATTTAATCCCGATGCAATTTCTGTGTTTCATCGTCAATAAGAATGTCACAGGAATACAGTAAACCTGAAGTGAAGCATCGGAATGTATAAGTAGTGTCACAGGAATGGTTCAAAACGTAGACAATAGGAAGGGTCAGTCTTCTTGTACTCAAGTCGGCATTGTGCCTTTTCTTATTAAATCCGATGCAATTTCTGTGTGTCGTCGTCAATAAGAAGGTCAGAGCGATACAGTAAACCTGACGTGAAGCATCGGAATCTATAACTAGTGTCACATTATTGGTTCAAAACATAGACAGAAAGACGAATCAGTCTTTTGTACATAAGTCTGCATTGTGCCTTTTGTATTTAATTCAGATGTAATTTCTGTGTTTCATCGTCAATAAAAAGGTCCAAGGGATACAGTAAACCTGAAGTGAAGCATCGGAATCTATAACTAGTGTCACAGGAATGGTTCAAAACGTAAACAGTAATAAGAGTCAGTCTTCTTGTACTTAAGTCGGCATTGTGCCTTTTGTATTTAATTCCGATGCAATTTCTGTGTTTCATCGTCAATAAGAAGGTCAGAGGGATACAGTAAACCTGAAGTGAAGCATCGTAATCTATAACTAGTGTCACAGGAATGGTTTAAAACATAGAGAGTAGGAAGTGTCGGGTATTCTTGTACTTAAGTCGGCATTGTGCCTTTTGTATTTAATTCCGATGCAATTTCTGTGTTTCATGGGCAATAAGAAGGTCAGAGGGATACAGTAAACCTGAATTGAAGCATCGGAATCTATAACTAGTGTCAGAGGAATAATTCAAATCATTGTCAGTAAGAAGAGTCAGTCCTCTTGTACTTAAGTCGGCATTTTGCCTTTTGTATTTAATTCCGTTGCAATTTCTGTGTTTCGTCGTCAATACGAAGGACAGAGGGACACAGTAAACCTGAAGTGAAGCATCAAAATCTATAACTAGTGTCACAGGAATTTTTCAAAGCATAGACAGTAAGAAGAGTCAGTCTTCTTGTACTTATGTCGGCATTGTGCCTTTTCTATTTAGTCCCGATGCAATTTCTGTGTTTCATCGTCAATAAGAAGGTCACAGGAATACAGTAAACCTGAAGTGAAGCATCGGAATGTATAACTAGTGTCACAGGAATGGTTCAAAACGTAGACAATAGGAAGGGTCAGTCTTCTTGTACTCAAGTCGGCATTGTGCCTTTTCTTATTAAATCCGATGCAATTTCTGTGTTTCGTCGTCAATAAGAAGGTCAGAGCGATACAGTAAACCTGACGTGAAAAATCGGAATCTATAACTAGTGTCACGGGAATGGTTCAAAACATAGACAGTAAGAAGAGTCAGTCTTCTTGTAGTTAAGTCGGCATTGTGCCTTTTCTAGTTAATTCCGATGCAATTTCCGTCTTTCATCGACAATAACAAGGTCCAAGGGATGCAGTACACCTGAAGTGAAGCATCGGAAACTGTAACTAGTGTCACAGGAATGATTCAAAACATAGACAGTAAGAAGAATCAGTCTTCTTGTACTAAAGTATGCATTGTGCCTTCTCTATTTAATTCCGATGCAATTTCTGTGTTTCATCGTCAATAACAAGGTCCACGGGATACCGTAAACCTGAAGTGAAGCATCGGAATCTATAACTAGTGTCACAGGAATTGTTCTAAAAGACATAGACAGTAAGATGAGTCAGTCTTCTTGTACTTAAGTCGGCATTGTGCCTTTTGTATTTAATTCCGATGCCATTTCTGTGTTTCATCCTCAATAAGAAGGTCCAAGGGAAACAGTAAACTTGAAGTGAAGCATCGGACTCTATAACTAGTGCCTCAGGAATGGTTCAAAACATAGACAGTAAGAGGAATCAGTCTTCTTGTACTTAAGTCGGGATTGTGCCTTTTGTATTTAATTCCGGTGCAATTTCTGTGTTTCATCGTCACTAAGAAAGTCAGAGGGATACAGTAAACGTGAAGTGAAGCATCAACATCTATAACTATTGTCTCAGGAATGGTTCAGTGCAATGACAGTAGGATGAGTAAGTCTTCTTGTACTTAAGTCGGCATTGTGCCTTTTCAATTTAATTCCGATGCAATTTCTGTGTTTCATCGTCAATAAGAAGGTCCAACGAATACAGTAAACCTGAAGTGAAGCATTGGAATCTTTAACTAGTGTCACAGGAATAGTTCAAACATAGACATTAAGATGAGTCAGTTTTCTTGTACATAAGTCGGCATTGTGCCTTTTGTATTTAATTCCGATGTAATTTCTGTGGTTCATCGTCAATAAGAAGGTCCAAGGGATACAGTAAACCTGACGTGAAGCATCGGAATCTATAACTAGTGTGACAGGAGTGGTTCAAAACATAGACAATAAGAAGAGGCAGTCTTCGTGTACTTAAGTCGGCATTGTGCCTTTTCAATGTAATTCCGATGCAATTTATGTGTTTCATCGTCAATAATAAGGTCAGAGGGATACAGTAAACCTGAAGTGAAGCATCGGAATCTATAACTAGTGTCACAGGAATGGTTCAAAACATAGACAATGGGAAGGGTCAGTCTTCTCGTACTTAAGTCGGCATTGTGCCTTTTGTATTTAATTCCGATGCAATTTCTGTGTTTCATCGTCAATAAGAAGGTCAGAGGGATATAGTAATCCTGAAGTGAAGCATCGTAATCTATAACTAGTGTCACAGGAATGGTTTAAAACATAGAGAGTAGGAAGAGTCGGGTATTCTTGTACTTAAGTCGGCATTGTGCCTTTTGTATTTAATTCCGATGCAATTTCTGTGTTTCATGGGCAATAAGAAGGTCAGAGGGATACAGTAAACCTGAATTGAAGCATCGGAATCTATAACTAGTGTCACAGGAATGGTTCAAATCATTTTCAATAAGAAGAGTCAGTCTTCTTGTACTTAAGTCGGCATTGTGCCTTTTGTATTTAATTCCGTTGCAATTTCTGTGTTTCGTCGTCAATACGAAGGACAGAGGGACACAGTAAACCTGAAGTGAAGCATCAAAATCTATAACTAGTGTCACAGGAATTTTTCAAAGCATAGACAGTAAGAAGAGTCAGTCTAATTGTACTTAAGTCGGCATTGTTCCTTTTGTATTTAATTCCGATGCAATTTCTGTGTTTCATCGTCAATACGGAAGTCCATGGGATACAGAAAACCAGAAGTGAAGCATCGGAATCTATAACTAGTGTCACAGGAATGGTTCAAATCATAGACAGTAAGATGAGTCAGTCTTCTTGTACTTAAGTCAGCATTGTGCTTTTTCTATTTAATTCCGATGCAATTTCTGTGTTTCATCGTCAATACGAAGGTCAAATGGATACAGTAAACCTGAAGTGAAGCATCGGAATCTATAACTAGTGTCACAGGAATGGTTCAAAACATAGACAGTAGTAAGAGTCAGACTACTTGTACATAAGTCGCCATTGTGCCTTTTGTATTTAATTCCGTTGCAATTTCTGTGTTTCGTCGTCAATACGAAGGACAGAGGGACACAGTAAACCTGAAGTGAAGCATCAAAATCTATAACTAGTGTCACAGGAATTTTTCAAAGCATAGACAGTAAGAAGAGTCAGTCTTCTTGTACTTAAGTCGGCATTTTGCCTTTTGTATTTAATTCCGTTGCAATTTCTGTGTTTCGTTGTCAATACGAAGGACAGAGGGACACAGTAAACCTGAAGTGAAGCATCAAAATCTATAACTAGTGTCACAGGAATGGTTCAAATCATAGACAGTAAGATGAGTCAGTCTTCTTACACTTAAGTCAGCATTGTGCTTTTTCTATTTAATTCCGATGCAATTTCTGTGTTTCATCGTCAATAAGAAGGTCAGAGGGAAACTGTAAACCTGAAGTGAAAAATCGGAATCTATAACTAGTGTCACGGGAATGGTTCAAAACATAGACAGTAAGAAGAGTCAGTCTTCTTGTAGATAAGTCGGCATTGTGCCTTTTCTAGTTAATTCCGATGCATTTTCCATCTTTCATCGACAATAACAAGGTCCAAGGGATGCAGTACACCTGAAGTGAAGCATCGGAATCTATAACTAGTGTCACAGGAATGGTTCAAGTCATAGACAGTAAGAAGAGTCAGTCTTCTTGTGCTTAAGTCGGCATTGTGCCTTTTGTATTTAATTCCGATGCAATTTCTGTGTTTCATCGTCGATAAGAAGGTCCAAGGGATACAGTAAACCTGAGGTGAAGCATCGGAATCTATAACTAGTGTCACTGGAATGGTTCAAAACATAGACAGAAGGAAGGGTCAGTCTTCTTGTACTTAAGTCGGCATTGTGCCTCTTCTATTCAATTCCGATGCAATTTCTGTGTTTCGTCGTCAATAAGAAGGTCAGAGGGATACTGCAAAAATGAAGTGAAGCATCGGAATCTATAACTAGTGTCACAGGAATGGTTCAAAACATAGACAGTAAGAAGAGTCAGTCTTCTTGTACTTATGTCGGCATTGTGCCTTTTCTATTTAATCCCGATGCAATTTCTGTGTTTCATCGTCAATAAGAAGGTCACAGGAATACAGTAAACCTGAAGTGAAGCATCGGAATGTATAACTAGTGTCACAGGAATGGTTCAAAACGTAGACAGAAGGAAGGGTCAGTCTTCTTGTACTCAAGTCGGCACTGTGCCTTTTCTTATTAAATCCGATGCAATTTCTGTGTTTCGTCGTCAATAAGAAGGTCAGAGCGATACAGTAAAGATGACGTGAAGCATCGGAATCTATAACTAGTGTCACATTATTGGTTCAAAACATAGACAGAAAGACGAATCAGTCGTTCGTACGTAAGTCTGCATTGTGCCTTTTGTATTTAATTCAGATGTAATTTCTGTGTTTCATCGTCAATAAAAAGGTCCAAGGGATACAGTAAACCTGAAGTGAAGCATCGAAATCTATAACTAGTGTCACAGGAATGGTTCAAAACGTAAACAGTAATAAGAGTCAGTCTTCTTGTACTTAAGTCGGCATTGTGCCTTTTGTATTTAATTCCGATGCAATTTCTGTGTTTCATCGTCAATAAGAAGGTCAGAGGGATACAGTAAACCTGAAGTGAAGCATCGTAATCTATAACTAGTGTCACAGGAATGGTTTAAAACATAGAGAGTTGGAAGTGTCGGGTATTCTTGTACTTAAGTCGGCATTGTGCCTTTTGTATTTAATTCCGATGCAATTTCTGTGTTTCATGGGCAATAAGAAGGTCAGAGGGATACAGTAAACCTGAATTGAAGCATCGGAATCTATAACTAGTGTCTGAGGAATAATTCAAATCATTGTCAGTAAGAAGAGTCAGTCTTCTTGTACTTAAGTCGGCATTTTGCCTTTTGTATTTAATTCCGTTGCAATTTCTGTGTTTCGTCGTCAATACGAAGGACAGAGGGACACAGTAAACCTGAAGTGAAGCATCAAAATCTATAACTACTGTCACAGGAATTTTTCAAAGCATAGACAGTAAGAAGAGTCAGTCTTCTTGTACTTAAGTCGGCATTTTGCCTTTTGTATTTTATTCCGTTGCAATTTCTGTGTTTCGTCGTCAATACGAAGGACAGAGGGACACAGTAAACCTGAAGTGAAGCATCAAAATCTATAACTAGTGTCACAGGAATGGTTCAAATCATAGACAGTAAGGTGAGTCAGTCTTCTTACACTTGAGTCAGCGTTGTGCTTTTTCTATTTAATTCCGATGCAATTTCTGTGTTTCATCGTCAATAAGAAGGTCAGAGGGAAACAGTAAACCTGAAGTGAAAAATCGGAATCTATAACTAGTGTCACGGGAATGGTTCAAAGCATAGACAGTAAGAAGAGTCAGTCTTCTTGTAGTTAAGTCGCCATTGTACCTTTTCTAGTTAATTCCGATGCAATTTCCGTCTTTCATCGACAATAACAAGGTCCAAGGGATGCAGTACACCTGAAGTGAAGCATCGGAATCTATAACTAGTGTCACAGGAATGGTTCAAGTCGTAGACAGTAAGAAGAGTCAGTCTTCTTGTGCTTAAGTCGGCATTGTGCCTTTTGTATTTAATTCCGATGCAATTTCTGTGTTTCATCGTCGATAAGAAGGTCCAAGGGATACAGTAAACCTGAGGTGAAGCATCGGTATCTATAACTAGTGTCACTGGAATGGTTCAAGACATAGACAGAAGGACGAGTCAGTCTTCTTGTACTTAAGTCGGCATTGTGCCTCTTCTATTCAATTCCGATGCAATTTCTGTGTTTCGTCGTCAATAAGAAGGTCAGAGGGATACTGCAAAAATGAAGTGAAGCATCGCAATCTATAACTAGTGTCACAGGAATGGTTCAAAACATAGACAGTAAGAAGAGTCAGTCTTCTTGTACTTATGTCGGCATTGTGCCTTTTCTATTTAATCCCAATGCAATTTCTGTGTTTCATCGTCAATAAGAAGGTCACAGGAATACAGTAAACCTGAAGTGAAGCATCGGAATGTATAACTAGTGTCACAGGAATGGTTCAAAACGTAGACAATAGGAAGGGTCAGTCTTCTTGTACTCAAGTCGGCATTGTGCCTTTTCTTATTAAATCCGATGCAATTTCTGTGTTTCGTCGTCAATAAGAAGGTCAGAGCGATACAGTAAACCTGACGTGAAGCATCGGAATCTATAACTAGTGTCACATTATTGGTTCAAAACATAGACAGAAAGACGAATCAGTCGTTTGTACATAAGTCTGCATTGTGCCTTTTGTATTTAATTCAGATGTAATTTCTGTGTTTCATCGTCAATAAAAAGGTCCAAGGGATACAGTAAACCTGAAGTGAAGCATCGAAATCTATAACTAGTGTCACAGGAATGGTTCAAAACGTAAACAGTAATAAGAGTCAGTCTTCTTGTACTTAAGTCGGCATTGTGCCTTTTGTATTTAATTCCGATGCAATTTCTGTGTTTCATCGTCAATAAGAAGGTGAGAGGGATACAGTAAACCTGAAGTGAAGCATCGTAATCTATAACTAGTGTCACAGGAATGGTTTAAAACATAGAGAGTTGGAAGTGTCGGGTATTCTTGTACTTAAGTCGGCATTGTGCCTTTTGTATTTAATTCCGATGCAATTTCTGTGTTTCATCGTCAATAAGAAGGTCAGAGGGATACAGTAAACCTGAAGTGAAGCATCGTAATCTATAACTAGTGTCACAGGAATGGTTTAAAACATAGAGAGTTGGAAGTGTCGGGTATTCTTGTACTTAAGTCGGCATTGTGCCTTTTGTATTTAATTCCGATGCAATTTCTGTGTTTCATGGGCAATAAGAAGGTCAGAGGGATACAGTAAACCTGAATTGAAGCATCGGAATCTATAACTAGTGTCTGAGGAATAATTCAAATCATTGTCAGTAAGAAGAGTCAGTCTTCTTGTACTTAAGTCGGCATTTTGCCTTTTGTATTTAATTCCGTTGCAATTTCTGTGTTTCGTCGTCAATACGAAGGACAGAGGGACACAGTAAACCTGAAGTGAAGCATCAAAATCTATAACTACTGTCACAGGAATTTTTCAAAGCATAGACAGTAGGAAGAGTCAGTCTTCTTGTACTTAAGTCGGCATTTTGCCTTTTGTATTTAATTCCGTTGCAATTTCTGTGTTTCGTCGTCAATACGAAGGACAGAGGGACACAGTAAACCTGAAGTGAAGCATCAAAATCTATAACTAGTGTCACAGGAATGGTTCAAATCATAGACAGTAAGATGAGTCAGTCTTCTTACACTTAAGTCAGCATTGTGCTTTTTCTATTTAATTCCGGTGCAATTTCTGTGTTTCATCGTCACTAAGAAAGTCAGAGGGATACAGTAAACCTGAAGTGAAGCATCAAAATCTATAACTAGTGTCACAGGAATGGTTCAAATCATAGACAGTAAGATGAGTCAGTCTTCTTACACTTAAGTCAGCGTTGTGCTTTTTCTATTTAATTCCGATGCAATTTCTGTGTTTCATCGTCAATAAGAAGGTCAGAGGGAAACAGTAAACCTGAAGTGAAAAATCGGAATCTATAACTAGTGTCACGGGAATGGTTCAAAGCATAGACAGTAAGAAGAGTCAGTCTTCTTGTAGTTAAGTCGGCATTGTACCTTTTCTAGTTAATTCCGATGCAATTTCCGTCTTTCATCGACAATAACAAGGTCCAAGGGATGCAGTACACCTGAAGTGAAGCATCGGAATCTATAACTAGTGTCACAGGAATGGTTCAAGTCGTAGACAGTAAGAAGAGTCAGTCTTCTTGTGCTTAAGTCGGCATTGTGCCTTTTGTATTTAATTCCGATGCAATTTCTGTGTTTCATCGTCGATAAGAAGGTCCAAGGGATACAGTAAACCTGAGGTGAAGCATCGGTATCTATAACTAGTGTCACTGGAATGGTTCAAGACATAGACAGAAGGACGAGTCAGTCTTCTTGTACTTAAGTCGGCATTGTGCCTCTTCTATTCAATTCCGATGCAATTTCTGTGTTTCGTCGTCAATAAGAAGGTCAGAGGGATACTGCAAAAATGAAGTGAAGCATCGGAATCTATAACTAGTGTCACAGGAATGGTTCAAAACATAGACAGTAAGAAGAGTCAGTCTTCTTGTACTTATGTCGGCATTGTGCCTTTTCTATTTAATCCCGATGCAATTTCTGTGTTTCATCGTCAATAAGAAGGTCACAGGAATACAGTAAACCTGAAGTGAAGCATCGGAATGTATAACTAGTGTCACAGGAATGGTTCAAAACGTAGACAATAGGAAGGGTCAGTCTTCTTGTACTCAAGTCGGCATTGTGCCTTTTCTTATTAAATCCGATGCAATTTCTGTGTTTCGTCGTCAATAAGAAGGTCAGAGCGATACAGTAAACCTGACGTGAAGCATCGGAATCTATAACTAGTGTCACATTATTGGTTCAAAACATAGACAGAAAGACGAATCAGTCGTTTGTACATAAGTCTGCATTGTGCCTCTTGTATTTAATTCAGATGTAATTTCTGTGTTTCATCGTCAATAAAAAGGTCCAAGGGATACAGTAAACCTGAAGTGAAGCATCGAAATCTATAACTAGTGTCACAGGAATGGTTCAAAACGTAAACAGTAATAAGAGTCAGTCTTCTTGTACTTAAGTCGGCATTGTGCCTTTTGTATTTAATTCCGATGCAATTTCTGTGTTTCATCGTCAATAAGAAGGTCAGAGGGATACAGTAAACCTGAAGTGAAGCATCGTAATCTATAACTAGTGTCACAGGAATGGTTCAAAACATAGAGAGTTGGAAGTGTCGGGTATTCTTGTACTTAAGTCGGCATTGTGCCTTTTGTATTTAATTCCGATGCAATTTCTGTGTTTCATGGGCAATAAGAAGGTCAGAGGGATACAGTAAACCTGAATTGAAGCATCGGAATCTATAACTAGTGTCTGAGGAATAATTCAAATCATTGTCAGTAAGAAGAGTCAGTCTTCTTGTACTTAAGTCGGCATTTTGCCTTTTGTATTTAATTCCGTTGCAATTTCTGTGTTTCGTCGTCAATACGAAGGACAGAGGGACACAGTAAACCTGAAGTGAAGCATCAAAATCTATAACTACTGTCACAGGAATTTTTCAAAGCATAGACAGTAAGAAGAGTCAGTCTTCTTGTACTTAAGTCGGCATTTTGCCTTTTGTATTTAATTCCGTTGCAATTTCTGTGTTTCGTCGTCAATACGAAGGACAGAGGGACACAGTAAACCTGAAGTGAAGCATCAAAATCTATAACTACTGTCACAGGAATGATTCAAAGCATAGTCAGTAAGAAGAGTCAGTCTTCTTGTACTTAAGTCTGCATTGTGCCTTTTCTATTTAATTCCGATGCAAATTCTGTGTTCCATCGTCAATAAGAAGGATACAGTAAACCTGAAGTGAAGCATCGGAATCTATAACTAGTGTCACAGGAATGGTTCAAGTCATAGACGGTAAGAAGTGTCAGTCTTCTTGTGCTTAAGTCGGCATTGTGCCTTTTGTATTTAATTCCGATGCAATTTCTGTGTTTCATCGTCGATAAGAAGGTCCAAGGGATACAGTAAACCTGAGGTGAAGCATCGGAATCTATAACTAGTGTCACAGGAATGGTTCAAAACGTAGACAGAAGGAAGAGTCAGTCTTCTTGTACTTAAGTCGGCATTGTGCCTCTTCTATTCAATTCCGATGCAATTTCTGTGTTTCGTCGTCAATAAGAAGGTCAGAGGGATACTGCAAAAATGAAGTGAAGCATCGGAATCTATAATTAGTGTCACAGGAATGGTTCAAAACATAGACAGTAAGATGAGTCAGTCTTTTGTACATAAGTCGGCATTGAGCCTTTTGTATTTAATGCCGATGCAATTTCTGTGTTTCATCGTCAATAAGAAGGTCGGAGGGATGCAGTACACCTGAAGTGAAACATCGGAATCTATAACTAACGCACAGGAATGGTTCAAAACATAGACAATAGGAAGGGTCAGTCTTCTTGTACTCAAGTTGGCATTGTGCCTTTTCCATTTAATTCCGATGCAATTTCTGTGTTTCGTCGTCAGTAAGAAGGTCCAAGGGATACAGTAAACC